>NC_090729.1:133444373-133459373 GCF_036898095.1 Palaemon carinicauda
GGGAGATTAACTAAATTTAATTCTCTCTCTCTCTCTCTCTCTCTCTCTCTCTCTCTCTCTCTCTCTTTCATTTTAGACTTGGTTTTTAGACTGGCTGTTTGTTTTAGTGGGTGATTAACTAAATGTAATTCTCTCTCTCTCTCTCTCTCTCTCTCTCTCTCTCTCTCTCTCTCTATTTATTATTTACGTATGTAAATTAGACATTGTATCTTCATGCAATTTTATAATTTGATTCTCTCATGCAGTAATTTTAGGATGGCCTTGGGTCTATTTTATTATTCTATTTGCAAGTAGCAAACTCTCTCTCTCTCTCTCTCTCTCTCTCTCTCTCTCTCTCTCTCTTACCTTGTTGTTGCGTTTGGAAGTTTTAAATGTCTTTCTCTGAATGTTTTGACAATTTTAGACTATGGAATATTCGTTTGAGAATCATACATTACACGGTTTAAAAAAACGGTAATAATTGAAAATTTTCTGTAAAAAATATACCGTAATTTTACCCGACTTTGTTATTATCTATTTACGGGTTTGTGACCATAATAGCACTCCTTTACGCCAATATATCTGCTTTTAAAATGGTAAATGCCTGGCAACATTTATTCCTGACTTTTTACCGTTTTTTTACAGCAAATTGTTAAGTGTATTTCAGTGTACTCAAATAAAACTTATTTCCTTGGATACGTATTTAATCTATTTGTAAATGTATAGTGTCTTTTTTCATACGTGATTCATTACATAAAATGGATTTGTTTTTCCTGTTTCCCATTTCGTTAGACCAAGAAGTACTAGTTTTAGTTTTTACCAACAATATATTCAGCATCATGTTATAACAATACTTATGCAATATAAAATGACATTTTAACCTTACAGAATAGAAAGGAGCTGGAATGTAGAATCAAAATTTTTATATTTCTATATTGATATAGATTACAGCAGAGTATATCTATGATAATACTTACTTTCGTTGTCTGCAATTTTTTTCTGAAGCAAACACGATTATTCTAGATAGAATATGCTTCTGAAATAGCTTAGTTGTATTATCACGATTGACTTTCTTCATTAAAAAACAAATATTCTTTATTTTATATAACTTCTTTTATCAAACCATCTAGGTAGATCTAATCATGTTTTTTATTTATAAATGAACACTAGAAATATAAGTTTAGTTTTGTCATGCTTATATAATGAGAATACACGTTTTAGGAAGTTATTTGAAATAACTCAATTGTGAACTTTAAAATTTATTTATCCTGTATTTTGTATTTTATGTCAGCTTCATTCATGTCATAATATTTGAATCTACATATTGTATAATTCATGCAATTTACTATACATGCATAAATATTCATAAGTTCAGTTAAGTAAAATTTTATGTCATTTCCAAACATCATCTTAGTCTCATCAGCTTGATCATTAGAATTTTAGGTTAACGTCTTTGTTTTACTAAAGTATATTCACGCAAATAATCCCCAAAATCTTAAATTTTTAAAACTTCTCAACAAAACATTGACGTTTGATATGTTTAATCTATGTTCTACGATACGAATATTGGCGTGAATGCCAAGAATTTGTGCTTTTATTTCAACACTCGCCACATATTAATTTGTTTTGCGATTCCATTCTAAATCGAAAATTGAAATCCATTATAAATAATAATGCTCGTTACGATATTCCCTGAAGACATAGCCCGAATCAGGCCTCGTCGGGTTTAACATTTGTAAGGTAATTCTTTAATATATCATTGAAGAAAAGTACATGGTACGCTTATTCATTAATTTTCAAACTTTTAAGATCACTAATTTCATATTAACTGATTTTCTTTTATATATGTGTATATATATGATATATATATGATGTATGTATGTGTATATATATATATATATATATATATATATATATATGTGTGTGTGTGTGTGTATATATATATATATATATATATATATATATATATATATATATATATACACACATATATAAAAGAAATTCAGTTAATATGAAATTAGTGATCTTAAAAGTTTGAAAATTATTAAACAAGAGTATCATGTATTTTTCTTCAATGAAATCTTCAAAGAATTACGTTACAAATGTTAAACCCGACGAGGCCTGGTTCGGGCTATGTCTTCAGGGAATATCGTAACCAGAACTATTATTTATAATGGATTTCAATATTTGAATATATATATATATATATATATATATATATATATATATATATGTATATATATGTATATATATATATATATATATATATATATATATATATATATATATATATATATATATATAAGTCCAGTACGATGATATCAAACATGTCAATTCCAAGAAATCTCGTGAAACATTGTTATGCCGCTCGACAGCCATTGACCGGATTAATGCTGCTTCCGTGTGATTGGTGGAAATCCTGTGCTGGAATCAAGGCCGTTTTTGGAATCCCTTTATCAAAAGGGGAAACAAGAAAATCTCCTAAAATTCTGCACTGCCAATTTCAGAGCTTGAAATATCCGCTGGGAAGGTGATTTCAGGCTTCAGGGAGCTCGCTGAAATGGGCCAAAGTGGATCATGGCTCACCTGTGATTGCCAACTACAGATAGGCTGTGTGCTTTGATTAAAGACTTCAGATATTTTTATTATTACTTTTACTACTGTAACTCTTTAGGTCAGTGTTTCCCAACCCTGGGGTAAATTACCCCAGTGGGGTAAAGGGGGTAATGGACCCGTATTTTTGGGGTAATCAAGATGTTCTGAAATTGAGTTATTCACATTCCCATAATTATTGCCATAATTCATACACAAAATATGCAATAATTATTTTATAGGAAAACTCAATAATTTTAACATTGCTGTACAATAATTTGTTACATTAAATATTCTGCACTGATGATGGTTCATTTTGATATCCATTAAAATGGAAAAGTTTGCATTTATTTTGGGTCCTTAACTATAAGCAGCCAATAGCGGGCTACATGATCCATACAGTTCATCAGGTGGCTGCAAAAAAACCATCCGATGTTACCGGGTAGATGTTCAATGGGGTAATCGATTAGTTGGAAATAAAATTTTGGGGTAAACATTTAAAAAAGGTTGGGAAACACTGCTTTAGGTGGTTGATTTGGGAGTTCATTTACTTATTGCTTGTCTTGTCTTAGTAAGAATGATCTATGTTATTACAAAATGGCTGCATTACTTCCGCCAACGATGTTCGGAGGAGGTTATGTCTTCGCCCCTGTTTGTCTGTTTGTATGTTTCCATGTTTGTGAGCAACCTCCGAGCCACAATTTTGCTCATAGAATAGTAAACCTTTCAGGGATTATTTGTTATGTTGAGACGTGGAACTGATTCAAATTTGAAAGCCTTAGGTTAAAGGTCAAAGTTAATGTCGACAGAATTACCCCTAACCTTAACCCTAAATTCACACATGGTTAACACACAGACTTCAAATACGCTTACGGTCTAAATTGATTCTGGAAAAGGCAAGCTGGTTTCGAGATATAAGCTGCCTTGGTAGAGGTCTGCACTCTTGGAGTGCTTTTCTAGGATTTGTTTGTACTGATGTGTAAGGTAGATGGGCCTGTTGCTCTTGACGCTTTTATGTACGTATATTAGTAAATATTTAATCTGAAAATTATCCGATTTAGGTTTCCCCCTTAATTCAGTACATACGGGGTGAATATGACACAGATTATTTACTCCCCTGTGGAGCCATTGGTTTGTGGCATATATATATACTCACTGACCATAGTTGTTTTGGCTAATTTTTACACTTAATATTTCTACATTAATATTTGTGTGTATATGTATATGTACATATATATATATATATATATATATATATATATATATATATATATATATATATATATGATCCAATTTTCATGATATTTATCTCACTTGAAGGGGACATTTTTTACCCCTAATCAAACTTGAAACCCGCCCTGTTATATCTCATTGTGCCATTTTTATAAGCAATGAATTATGCACTGGGTAGGGACTTTGGTAACTGTTGTTGTATTGACCAAAATCTTGCGAAGGTATTTATTTATTCGCCCCTGGTTGTTTGTTAGTTAATTGTTTGTTTGTATGTAAGCATTTTACCAAAAAACTATTGTACCGATTTTGACCAAACATGGTAGTCATGTTAGGTATGACTCAAGGATGAATATGTAACATTTTTGGATAAAGTACATCAAAGTAAAAGTACGCAGCAGTACTTTGAAAGTAATCGCAAAGTTAAAGAACGGACAAATATTTTGTTTATTTCTTGTTTGTGAACAACATTACGCAAAAATAACAGAACCAATTTCAACGAAGCCTGGTGGACGTGTGGGATATGATCCAATGACAAGAAGAAAATATATCGAAGTACAAGTACGTAGGGGAGTAAGAGCAAAATAAGACTGCTTAGCGTGGTGAGGGCATGCTCTCAACTGAGTGGCCATCTAGGTGGTTTTGTGTTACACCTAGGCTGCAGAGGTGCATGGAGCCAAGTGTCCCACCCTAAATTAGCTGAAGTTTAGACTCCATTGAACCAATTTCTTTAAAGGGTAATTTATTTGGTATTTCAAGATATTTGCATCTAAGGATTGTATTTTTCAATTCTTAATGTATCCCTATTTGTAGCTAAATTTCAATTTTCAAAAAGTAGAAAAGAATATTATCATAACTGGAAACGTAGTTACATAGTTCCTATTCCTTGGAAACTTAATGCATCTGGTTAATTTTCTTTAGTTTTCACCACCTTTCGTTTATCTCTATATTATAGTGTTTTTAATCTCCGCAGCTACCTGATGTTCAGTTTTCTCTCTTACTTTTCGAATCTTTAACAGTGGGTATATTTTTTTATCGTACAATAATATTGGCTACTAATATATTATCGAATTTTGAAATGTGGCGATTACTACTTTTAGTTGCTTTTCAAAAGTTGACTACTGAGTTTTACTGTAAGTCCATCTACCACTGTATTGTACCCCGAAAAAAGTCATGAAGAACATTTCCCTTTTTAGAATGTCGATTTTTTTTTTTTTTTTTTTTTTTTTTTTTTTTTTTGTAAGCCTCTAGTCTTTTTCATCTAACTTGGAAAAAAGTTACGATGAATAATTCCCGGCTTGCTTTTTATGAGTTTATTTTCCTACAGCTGTAGCAAATAAACTAAAATAACCAAAAGCAATAGCAGGAGCACTAACAAAGGATTTTCATGCGGCAGTATTGTGTCGCAATTGCTTGACCCCCCACTGACACGGGCTGCCCAAATGGACTCCACTCACGCCTTTACTTTTTTCTTTTCTTTCATGCCCCTTTTTTTATGGTCAACTTTTTATTGGGATCAAAGGCCTCCGAAGGACGATGTCGAAGAAATATTTTTTTGCAGTTTTTATTGATGGTCAAAAAGGAAAAAAAAGATGAATCTACTTATGATAACGGGACTGCTTATGTGTGCCCTACATATAATGAATGTTAATCTGGCTGTTTGTAAACTAACATTCATCTATTCTACATCCATCAGAGTGATTATGTGTCTGTTATACAGCCTCCTGCTAACTAATGAACTAGATTTTTTTCAAAGATTCATCATGTTCCGGAAAATAGATTTTGTTATTTTTTCTGTTTTCATTCTCGCTGATGTTTAAAGACACCAAAACCTTCCCGCAGCTGTGAAAGAAATCGTGAATGATTTATAGCGATTTCTTAAATAACGTTGCTAATAGGATTCAAGATTTGTTGATTCCATTTGTACAGTTGCAAAAAGAAATTCCAGGCACACCTCTCTACGAGGAAGTGCATCCTATCACTCCCTTACTGCGCTGTGAGTTCCTTTGTGTCACCCTGCCCAAAGGTTCGTCCAGCTCTCCCCTACACTATCTATTTGGTTACTCGCCGTGGAGTAATGGTGTGACAGGGTGTAATCAATCAGAATGAGGTGTGCCAAGAATTCCTGCGTTAAACTGTACGTCATGCTTTCGTTAAAGTGTTGCCTTTGTACTATGTAAGAATTTAAGTTTTTATTTGCATTAATTCCTAAATTAGATCTTGTTTAATTTTTATGAGTATATTATTATTATTATTATTTATTATTATTATTTATTATTATTATCATTATTATTATTATTATTATTATTATTACTACTTGCTAAGCTACAACCCTTGTTGGAAAAGCAGGATGCTGTAAGCCCAGGGGCTCCAACGGGGAAAATAGCCCAGTGAGAAAAGGAAACAAGGAAATAAGATTTTAAAAGCAGTAACATTAAAATAAATATTTCCTATATCAACTATCGAATCCATTTGGGTTCCCTTATAACGTAGATGTATTTAAAGTTTAAACGAATGTGAGGCGATCTTGTGGGATTTTAAATGTGTGATTGGTAATCGTAGAATTCTAACTTTGATTTTATGCTTTAATAAGTGCTGCATGTTTAAACACATTCTTTCCATAAACCCTATTCGAGAAATTTGATTAATAGGTTTTAAAAAATGTAGTTTTATTCTATTTGGTTGCACAATTTTCATTCGGATATTAATTTCTATCTCCAATACAAGGTCTTTAGAATTAGAGTTTAGTGAAAGGTTGAAAAAAGCAAATCATACATTTGCTAGGTTAAGTAAAATTTGGAAATCAAATGGCCTGATATTACACATAAAAAATCAGACTATATATCAGTTTAGTGAGATCGGTGTTAATGTATGGACATGAATCATGGTATGACAATGAAACAATCTCCAACAGATTTAGTAGATTTAAAAACAAAGACCTCGGATGATTAAAAATGAAACTATAAGAGAGATTACTCGAGTGCCATGTGTGAATGAGATCATGGTGAAGGGTAAATGGAGATGGCTAGGGCAAGCTCTTCGCACTCCTCAAGAGAGATTAGTTCACCAAACGTTTAACTGGGCTCCACAAGGCTCTAGAAGAGTTGAAAGCCCCAGGCCTACATGGCTGAGGACTATGAAGTGCAGAGTAGATGATGATGAATGGAGAAGTATTGAATTAAAAGCTCAAGATAGAGACGACTGGCGAAACCTAACGGAGGAGCATTGCGTCAATAGGCATAGGAGGAAATGATGGTGAGGATTCATTTCAAATGTATTTTGTAGATTTTTTTCTAGGTATTAATGCCATACTTTCTCCCCCTAAGTTTCATTCCTTATAGCAATCTTCAGATTTCGTTCGATCTACTAGTTCCATTGAATATGGTTAAGAAGTCACACGTTCATTCCATATCACAATGCCTGTCTTGTCTTTCCCCAAGCTTCGTTCTACAGTAGAAATATCCCAGAAAACATAAAACTTCTAATAATCTATTAATTCCGGATATCGATGTATGGTGTTCATTTCACAGAGTTCCTTCCAGATAGCTTTTGTACCATGGTCTTCCAATGTCTTGGGTTAGAGTTCTCTTGCTTGAGGGTTTACTCGGGCACACTATTCTATCTAATTTCTCTTCCTCTTGTTTTGTTGAAGTTTTTATAGTTTATATAGGACATATTTATTTTATTATTGTTGCTGTTCTTAGAGTATTTTATTTTTCCTTGTTTCCTTTTTTCTGTTGTGGCCCCTTGGGTTATAGCATCCTGCGTTTTCAACTAGGGTTGTAGCTTATCAAGTGATAATAATAGCAACAACAACAATAATAATAATAATAAGAAGAGTGAAAATAATAATAATAATAATAATAATAATAATAATAATAATAATAATAATAATAATGAATTATATACCCTCCACCCCTCTTTCGTTGTATTTTGATCATATAACTCTCCCCCCACTACAACAAACCCCCAATTTAACCCCCCCCCCCCCCCCCTTGCCATTTTAACTGGTTTGTGATGGTCCCGTTGAAGTTCCTCGACTGTCATTGATTCTTTTGAAAGCGATAGACGAAATTCATCTCTTTGGCTGGTTGCGATGTGTGGTCATTCTTGCCCCTTCCGTCTCTCTTTTCCACTTGATATCTCCTGACAAGATAATTAATGGAGAAGAAAAGGAGGAGAAATCCTCACAAAGAAAAGTTTGTTTTTCTTATTTGTACCTTTGCCTCTGATTCGTTTTTTTTTTTTTTTTTTTTTTTTTTTTTTTTTCTTGTGGGGGGAGGTCAGATTTACATCGCCGGTGGTCGATTGAGGACAAATGGGGATTAGAGGGAGGTTCAATATGGCATCGGAACATTCTCTCTCTCTCTCTCTCTCTCTCTCTCTCTCTCTCTCTCTCTCTCTCTCTCTCTCTCTCTCTCTCTCTATAAATGAAAGCAGTTTTTGTGTAAATGTTGGGAAGGTGCTTTTCTAAAGAATTCTAAAAATATTACCTAACTTTTTTCGAAAAGGATCTTATATATATATATATATATATATATATATATATATATATCTATATATATACATATATATATATATATGTATATATATATATATATATATATATATATATATATATATACATATATATATGTATGGTGGACTGTAATATGATTTTTTTTTATAATATGAGTTATGCAAAGACATTTATTATTATTATTATTATTATTATTATTATTATTGTTGTTGTTATTGCTGTTGTTGTTGTTATTGCTGTTGTTGTTGTTGTTATTATTATTTATTAAAGATTGTTGCTACATCTGGGGCATTAAATTTACAAGAGATTATCTCTAATTATGCTATTATGTTCTTTCCATCTACTTGAAATTAGGCACTCTGGATATTTTCATTCTGTAAGAGGGAAAGAATACTCGTCATTTAATTATTTCCTTTTAATTGAACATAGAGTACGGCAGTCCTACGATCGACGTTTTGGGGATGGCTGCTCCCATTTTCTTATTACTGGTAATTTCCATCAGCTCCGGGTTTTTTTCAGGATTTATACCATAAACTAACAGCATTCTGGAAGGTTCTAAGTAACCTTATCAATTAAGTTTAGGCTGTGGGTGGATTTCGTACCTCAGCTGCTGTTGGAATACCTGAATTTGATAACCTACACTCTACACTTAATTGTCTCTTTATAATGAAGCCCATGACGACTGACAAATGACTTGAAGTCGACCTCCTGCTGAATAATATCCTCCTGCATTAACAGCGTTGGGACCTGACAACAACAGACGACCTCCAACCCTTTGCTTGGCCGAAACCCTGATGGAAAGGGGACGGTACACAAGCTGTATCTTAACAAAATTAGTTAAGGACGCAGCAAACAATTTATGAGCGAAGAAGATAATTATAGTACTTCATGGAGAGCTTATAAGACATGGTCTCTGTTCTCATTAGCACCATCGAATACCACAAAAGAAAAAAAAAATGTATCCAGAGTGACGAGACTAAGAGCTCTCGCTTAACTAAAAACAACTAGGAGATTTCAGAAGTGAGGCCAATGGTGTCATTGAAAGTGTTAATGCTGCCAGGAACACTGTTTATCTCACGTCAATTACAGACTATTTATTAGCAAGATACCAATACGACAGTGTTAGGCCAGGAACCCTCTTAGCTGAAGCGATTACTAGCCAATGTCCAATACCAAAAATTTGAACGCCATTTTGATGCCTTACGAGCCGAAACAACACACCATTTCGTCATCTGCTGATTATTTTAGGTAATCAGGATCTCACAACGGAGTTATTGTTTCCATAGACGTGGAGTCCCTCCCTGTTTAGATGTGTACCCATTAACAAGACCATCGACTTGATGATGGAAGAAATTTACAGGTGCTTGTCAACACCAACACCCCTCACCATCCCAGAAGTAGCTCTCCGTGCCCTCCTTGAGATTGGAATCAAAAGACTTTCTTCCCAATCCATAAGGATCCCCTTTAACTCCAGGAAGATGGTGTGGCCATGGGATCCCCTTTAGGAGTTTTGTTCCCATACTTCTAAGGGGTCCATAAAGGAACGTGTGTTCGCACAGATAGAGAAACCTCCTGTCTACATTAGGTATATCGACGACACCTTTGTTAGAGCCAACCGTAACTAACAAATCAAGGGCCCTGCAATTGATGTTTCAATGTTGCACCTGCTTGAAATTTACACTTGACTAGAGAATTGATGGATAATTCTTCTTCTTGGATGTGCTGGTCACCATAGCAGCAAGTGGCTTTTCTATCACCGTTTATACAAAACTTACAAATCTGGGAAAATGTTTCAATGGTGACAGATAATGCCCCATCCAATATAAAACCAGCAACATCAGGTCCATCATGCAACAGGCCATTTATCACACAGAGCTGGAGAGAGCCGCACAGGTTCTCGTAAATTATGGATACTCTAACAAAGATGTCAAGAGAGGGGTCAGAAATGCACAGGGTAAATGGTACAACAATATTGAAATAGCATGTAAGGGTTATAAAATTACACTCTATTACAAGAACTGAATGCGCATCCACCATCTAAAGGACGAGAAAGCTGCCCTGAAGACCTGAACAAGATCCTAGAACTTGGAGTTTGTTGTCAAATGGCAAGGCGTAGAAGTCTTTTTATAAAGACAATCCTACCCCACCTGTGCAGAACCCCATGAAGACGACAACTGTCAACTTACGTTACTTATGCCCATCCATGGATGTTCATGCGCCTACATTGGCATGACAACGACAATCCTCCTAGCTAGTACAGTGGTAACTAGTTCGACTAGCATTCGTATGGCAGCAGATCGACCCCAGCCCGGGACCGTAAGGTTTAAGCTCTTTACTGGGGAGGCTACTGCTGCGGTTGGGCACCACAGTAGGGTGTTGGACTTGCTCGGCTGACATTCTGGTGAACATCCATTCTGATGAAACTGGAACTGAAACCATACACCTTTAACATTTTATGAGGCTATCCTGCCATGTCTAGCAGGCCACTATAAAAAAAAATCGTGTCCTTCAAGACCACGTCGAGTAAGCACTACCAGCTCATTCATGATTACACTACAATAATTGAAAGCGCATCTGATAGCCAGCCGCTTTGTTTCTTGGAAGCAGTCCTTATTTTGAAAGCGATATCCTCGCTGAATACAACACATGAAATGTTTCTCTTGTCATCATCCACTCGACCATCCGTCACCCGAACAGACCCAAGTTGACCAAAGACTATCCGTAAAGTACCCTACTATGGCCTGCTGGAAAGCTTCTCCCTGAAATCACCGGAGTCGTGTCACATCCAGACAACGTGGCTCTAACCCAAACGGAGCCACACCGACTTGAATCACTTTCAGATAGTCCCAGTTTATCCCTCAGAATCCCAATCCCACGCATTACAATGGCTGACTACTCCTATCCCTCTGACGTATCTGAAACTTCCCATATAGTTGCTACACCTGCTGACTCAACTAATCAGCAACAGAAGCGGAGGTAAGAGCTCGACCTGCGATCTACATGTAACCATAAAAGGTTACATTGAACCTTCCAGAGTGCTTAAAGTTTTAGGTATAAATACTGGTAAAACCAAAGAAAATTACCAAGCGGTCCCCGAAATGTCGTCCCTGGAATTGCCGTACTATATGTACAAATGAATGAAGAGAATAAAATAGAGAGAATCCTTCCCCCTCCTACAGAATGAAAATATCCAGAGCACTTGATAAAAGAAATAGCGATAAAATGGACACAATAAAATGAATAGACATAATCTCTTATAGGATTAATGCACCAATAATCTTTGAACAAATCATGATGGAGAAAGGATTAGCTCGAAGTATATCATTATTATTGTTTTTTTTATTATTATCAATATTTTTTTCGTAAAATGAACACAAAAATAATTTGAATACAAGAAATCAGTTATTGAAATTCAATTTCCACACTTAAAACCTACTCTATATTTCCCGGGCTTCACCGCGACTCATAACTATTCTCACTAGATTTTCAATTTGTAATGTTCTAAGAAATGTTTTTCAGAATAAGATTAATAGTTCCGTTGATAGTCGTAATCGTTTATGCGCAAACTGCGATTAACTTTCATAATCTGTGGTTGTCCACTTGAATAAAATCTCTCGTGTCGTTGTTATGGAAAGGGAATTTTTATTTGTAAACACAACACTAACCCGGTTATTTACGAAGGTGGATAAACATTATCATCATCTATACAGATAGATTATTATGTTTTATGGTAATGTAAACTAAATTCTATATCAGTATCAAGTATTAACCTTTTTTTTCTTTTAAGGATCGATAAAAGACTATATTCAAAGGCTTGAGATTTTCGTACTGATAATGTTTCAATTGATTATCATAACTACTGGGTTTGGTGCCTATGGTCCTGGATGGGGCCCGGGCTTTGGGTGATTAATTATTAATTAATTAAATTGGCTCACAAAACGGTCAAAAATATCCTTACCCGGCTAGGCTTCAATCCCGGACCTCCTTCACTAGTACAGTAGTTACCCCTAATCTGTAGTTACTCGAATTCTCTCTCTCTCTCTCTCTCTCTCTCTCTCTCTCTCTCTCTCTCTCTCTCTCTCTCTCTCTCTCAGCCTTGAATTTATCTAGATAAGGGCTTTCATACAATCTAGCTTGGAGATAGCTAGATTGACGGAAGTCTGTTAAAAAAAAAAAAAAGTTAATCCTTCTCAGGGGCGAATGAAAGAAGTCAAGGTCCCTTTTTTTTTTTTTTATTTTGGCTGTCGTAAAAAATGTTTATGATCTGCGTTATTCGTGAGACGTTCTTATGCCACTATGAAAAGTCTTATGAAAGCCGTGGATGGTATGATGAATGTACTGTACTTGTATTATCTTTATTCCTTTTATAAAAATAGAACATAACTTTTCTTTTTCATTTGTACTTGACCATCTTAACATTCATATAACGTAGGTTTTTTTTTTCTTTTTTTTTTTTAAAGAAAAAGAAGCGGCAGTATACTTTTTTTTTGTATGGTTGAAAACCTTGAAGATAATTTAAAAAAAAAAATTACTGATTATTTTAAGGGTGAAACAAAGTGTAGTCTTAGAAAATCAACAGATTTTTCATGGGTGAAACACAATAGATCTTAAAAATAAACAGATTTTTAGAAGTGAAACATAGTATAGTCTTAAATAATGAACATATTTTTTTTTATTGGGGAAACAGTATAGTCTTAAAAAATGAACAGATTTTTTTATTGGGGAAACAGTATAGTCTTAATGAACAGATTTTTTTTTTATTGGAGAAACAGTAGTCTTAAAATGAACAGATTTTTTTATTGGGGAAACAGTAGTCTTAAAAAATGAAAAATTTTTTTTTTATTGGAGAAACAGTAGTCTTTAAAAATTAACAGATTTTTTTTATTGGGGAAACAGTAGTCTTAAAAAATGAAAATTTTTTTTTTATTGGAGAAACAGTATAGTCTTAAAAAATTAACAGATTTTTTTATTGGGGAAACAGTAGTCTTAAAAAATGAAAATTTTTTTTTTATTGGAGAAACAGTATAGTCTTAAAAAATTAACAGATTTTTTTATTGGGGAAACAGTAGTCTTAAAAAATGAAAATTTTTTTTTTATTGGAGAAACAGTATAGTCTTAAAAAATTAACAGATTTTTTTATTGGGGAAACAGTAGTCTTAAAAAATGAAAATTTTTTTTTTATTGGAGAAACAGTATAGTCTTAAAAAATTAACAGATTTTTTTATTGGGGAAACAGTAGTCTTAAAAAATGAAAATTTTTTTTTTATTGGAGAAACAGTATAGTCTTAAAAAATTAACAGATTTTTTTATTGGGGAAACAGTAGTCTTAAAAAATGAAAATTTTTTTTTTATTGGAGAAACAGTATAGTCTTAAAAAATTAACAGATTTTTTTATTGGGGAGACAGTATAATCTTAAAAAATTAACAGATTTTATTTTATTCGGGAAACAGTATAGTCTTAAAAAATTAACATATTTTTTTTATTGGGGAAACAGTCTTAAAAAATAAAAAATAAAAATTATTGGGGAAACAATATAGTCTTAAAAAATGAACATATTTTTTTATTGGGGAAACAGTATAGTCTTAAAGAATTAACATATTTTTTTATTGGGGAAACAGTATAGTCTTGAAAAATGGACAGATTTTATTTTATTGGGGAAACAGTATAGTCTTAAATAATGAACAAATTTTTTTTATTGGGGAAACAGTATAGTCTTAAAAAATGGAAAGATTTTTTTTATTGGGGAAACAGTATAGTCTTAAAATATGAACAGATTTTTTTATTGGGGAAACAGTATAGTCTTAAAAAATTAACAGATTTGTTTTTTATTGGGAAACAGTATAGTCTTAGAAAATTAACATATTCTTTTTATTGGGGAAACAGTATAGTCTTAAAAAATTAACAGATTTGTTTTTTATTGGGAAACAGTATAGTCTTAGAAAATTAACATATTCTTTTTATTGGGGAAACAGTATAGTCTTAAAAAATTAACAGATTTGTTTTTTATTGGGAAACAGTATAGTCTTAGAAAATTAACATATTCTTTTTATTGGGGAAACAGTATAGTCTTAAAAAATGGACAGATTTTTTTTATTGGGGGAAAAAGTATAGTCTTAAAAAATGAACAGATTTGTTTTTATTGGGAAACAGAATAGTCTTAAAAAATGAACAGATTTGTTTTTTATTGGGAAACAGTATAGTCTTAGAAAATTAACATATTTTCTTTTATTGGCGAAACAGTATAGTCTTAAAAAATTCACATATTTTTTTTATTGGGGAAACAGCATAGTCTTTAAAAATGAACAGATTTTTTTTATTGGGAAACAGTATAGTCTTAAAAGATGAACAGATTTTTTTTATTGGGCAGACAGTATAGTCTTAAAAAATTAACAGATTTTTATGGGTGAAATATAGTGTAGTCTTGAAAAATGAACAGATTTTTTATGGGTGAAATATAGTATAGTCTTGAAAAATTAACAGATTTTATATAGGAGAAACACAATATATTCTTACAAAATGAACAGACTTTTATAGGGGAAACCCAGTATAGTCTTGAAAAATTAACAGATTTTTTATGGGTGAAACACAGTATAGTCTTGAAAAATTAACAGATTTTATTTAGGAGAAACACAGTATATTCTTACAAAATTGACAGACTTTTATGGGGGAAACACAGTAT
>NC_090729.1:133464373-133469373 GCF_036898095.1 Palaemon carinicauda
TATATATATATATATATATATGTATGTATATATATATATATATATATTTTTTTTTTTTCTTCTTTTCTCGGTCATTTATCTCTGATTCCCCTCCGTTTGTCCATGACAGGTGTATGAGGAGATATCTGGAACCAATCTGCTAGTAGTATTATTTTCATATTTTTATTTTATTATACGTTAAACCTGGTTATGGTTTCTTCACTCTCTCTCTCTCTCTCTCTCTCTCTCTCTCTCTCTCCTCTCTCTCTCTCTCTCTCTCTCAGAAAGCGTATCTAAGGTTAATTCGCTATGGTACTTATAGTTTGTCTTTAATTAAGTGGGCTTGTATATAACTTCATTAAGAGCTGTCAACCTTGCATCACTCACTATGTACAATCTCGAGATTGATCTTAATGGAGGAGAAGCTGTTGCTTACGGAGTTGGAGAAGGGAAAGCCACTGGCATATTCAGCCCAGAAAGGATTTTAGAAGAAAGAAAGATAAATCTCTTGGGTTTAGTGCTAAATTTTTTTTTTCTCTCTCTCTCTCTCTCTCTCTCTCTCTCTCTCTCTCTCTCTCTCTCTCTCTCTCTCTCTCTCTCTCTCTCTCTCTCTCTCTCTATATATATATATATATATATATATATATATATATATAATATCCACACAGAAAAAGAGATCTAAACCCAAACCGTGAGAGAACCATAAAAGGTTTAACGTATCGATAAATAAAAATATGAAAAAAATGCTACCAGAGTACTGGCTATTGAAATCTCCTCATATACCTGTCATGGACAAACCGAGGGTAACCAGAAAGAAATAATCGTAATATATATATATATATATATATATATATATATATATATATATATATATATATATATATTATATATATATATATACATATATATATATATCACCTGTCCTAAATAAAAAATTGTTAACTAATTATGCTTACTCCAGAAAGTATTTCATATCTCCTTTTTTTCTGGTTTGAGCATATGAAGGTATTTTGTGTGTGTGTGTGTGTGTGTGTGTGAGAGAGAGAGAGAGAGAGAGAGAGAGAGAGAGAGAGAGAGAGAGAGAGAGAGAGAGAGAGAGAGAGATTGAGAAATAGAGAAATAGTGTGTGTTTATGATTTCTTAAAAGAAAATAATTTGAATTCTCGTGAAGATTATCCTTGTAGGTTATTTGTTTCAAAAAGTCCAATCCCATTATTTTTTAACTCATTATTATTTCTAACAATTTCCTAACCATTATTGACATTATAATCATTTTATCAACAATATCCTGATGTATGATTTATAATCATTATGTTTCACAATTTTATGAACTGATTCAGACATTGCTTTGCACACATTTTGCACATATTTATTACGATCATCATCTGTATTGCCATCAATGCAAATATGTTCATATAGCTATTTTTATTATTATTAACCCGATATAACCCCACTTCAACGTCATCAACCCCTCGAACCTCTCTCCCTTCATTTTACCACATTTGATGATGCAAAAATCCTCTGGCGTTGCAGTAAACCGGCCATTAACGCACCGAACTATTCAGATTATTTCATTAAAAAACCTTAGTTCAGCTTATGATTACGTTATTAAAATTCACCTAAAAATAAATGGGCGAGGATCTGGTGATGGAAGCGAATCTCCAACATGTAATGATGTAAGTTGACCCGCTTTTCATTCCTGCTTTTTTTTTTTTCTACGTCCCTTCTTCCATAGTAATGAGCTTGATGGAATAGATGGTTGATGTATGAGAGAGAGAGAGAGAGAGAGAGAGAGAGAGTGAGAGAGAGAGAGAGAGAGATTTTTTGTAAATACTATAGATATATATATTTCTATTTATTTGCTTTTTATCGATAGAAAAATAGATAGGTAAATGGATGAATTGATATATAAACTAATATATATGCATGTAAAAGTATTATTGTATATAAACAGTAATACTTTTGTACACACACACACACACACACACACATATATATATATATATATATATATATATATATATATATATAAAACCCTTTCTGAGTGGAGATACCTTAACGTGGTGAAAGGGTTTGCGTATCGTCATGAATAGCAAACCTGTACTAGCCAGGGCCACTCATACTAGGTTGGTTTGTTGATTGATCAGACGAACAATTCCCACCATCACCAATCCATACTAGCTAGCATGGTGAGGAAAAAACCCCAGACATGAAATGATATGTCCGGCAGGGGACTAGAAACTGCTGCATTTGTTGTTGTTGTGTGTATATATATATATATATATATATATATATATATATATATATATATATATAAATATTTATATATATATATATATGTGTGTGTATCTTTATTTATATATATATATATATATATAATATATATATAAATATATATACATATACATATACATATATATATACATATATATGTGTATATATATGCATGTATTTATATACATATACATTTACATATATATACATACATACATATATATATATATATATATATATATATATATATATATATATATATATATATATATATATTCCTGTATTATGTTTCTTTTCAAAGTTTTGTCTAGCAAAGAACGCTCGTAAAAATTTAGATCCCCTCTTAAAAAATCCGTAGTTTTGTGCACTCCATTTTAGGATTTGGGACGGAAGGAACAAGTGAAATAAAACGCATTTTTTTTGCTCTGAATTGTCACAGAGCTTGAAGAGATATACCTGGCGATTCTAGACATCGCTGTTTTTTACCTCTGCCAATGAAGTTGAAAGGGGGTTATATTTTACTTCCTGTTTGTGTGTTTGTGCGTGTGTTTTTGTTTGTATACAGCTTCCTGGCCACAATTTTAATCGTAATGAAATTTGCATGGATTAACCGTTATATACAAAGCTGGAAATTATCAAATTTTGGAAGGTCAAGCAAAATGTCCAATTCACGTAATCAGCCATAAGTTTGGATACCGTTGTCACAGAGACTTCAAACTTGGTTCATATTTGAGTGTTTGAAAATACATGACAATTTATACATGTTAAGGTCAAAGGTCAAGTCAGAGTCGAGCAAAAGGTGGAGAAATAAGCTTCAGCGGCGGAGGTCTGCGCTCTAGTGAGTGCCCCACTAGTTTAAAAGTATTTGACAAAGAACAAATTTCACAGATGATATAGAGACATATTTACAAGTTTATATTGATTTATATATATATATTGTGTATTTTGTATATACGTATTCATTGGAGTATATTTCTTAGTATTTATCTGTATAAAACCAGATTCCCCAGAAAAACTTCGTTTGGAAAGTATATATGATATTGCACACATTTTATTTTGACTGAAACGTTTAGAATATTGTAATACATAATTATTTTATTCACACACTTGAATTTAATTAATTAGAATGACCACCATATAGAAGTATCGATTCAAAATACACTTTTTTAATGGTTTTATGTTTTCATGACTATCAAAATAAAATAAAGATTCCAAAATATAGCGTTACGGGGGAAATAAAAAAAAAAATTTTTTTAAAGGTGAAAGTCAATGATAAAAATGGAAGAAATCTCGTGGGCATAGCTCAAAACGTCAATTGTTATGATCGCTTTTGGATCTCCAGTGAAACTTTTAGTTAACCTTTTTTTTTTATTTTTAAATCTTTCTTTATTCTAAGAAAATATTGCTTGTCTTAATGGTGACGCTAAACGATGACCTATATTCCATGTAACCTTTCAGGATGATGAACCTTTTATACAGCTTAGTTATAATTGTCAAGATACTATTGGGGGTCAGCTTAGTTTATACGATGTTTTGACGTTATTACTTTTTTTTAGAATGATTCATTGTTTATTTGTTCTCTTCATTTATTTATTTCCTTATTTCCTTTCCTCACTGGGCTATTTTTCCCTGTTGGAGCCCCTGGGCTTATAGCATCTTGCTTTTCCAACTAGGGGTTGTAGCTTGGATAGTAATAATAATAATGTCTCTTTTTCCAACCAGGAGTCAATAAGGGCAATGGTAGCCTATTGTAAAAGACCCTGCCTGGCTATCTCCAGGACTGGAATTCGAGCCCCGCTCTATCTCGATAGTGTCTTGTAGTGTCTGCAACCACACAAACTTTTTTAGCTATGGAAAGGGATTTGGGGGAGCCTATACTGTAGGTCTACTTGCTGAGCTCATCAGCAGCCATTGCCTCGCCCTCTCTGGTCCTAGCCTGGGTGGAGAAAGTTCTTGATTCCTGATCATATGTATGTAGCTCAGTCTCTAGGTTATTGTCACTGGCCCTTGCCTTTGCCATTCATGAGCGATATTTAAAGCCTTTAAATAAATGTACCCATCTCGGTGGCCTCCACTTGAGAAGTGAATAGAAATAAAGTTTTCATAGCCGATACAACTCGAGCTCATTCGTATTGGCTGTTAGCCAGAAGGAGTTTTGAATTGTTAATACAAGGTCCAGTATAAAAAAAAAAAAAAAAAAAAAAAAAAAAAAAGTCAGTATGCTATTGTGCTTGTCTGCTGACCATCTGAATTCTTTTTATGTATAAATTTTGGTTATAGGATTTTCGTTTTATAATGACATTATTTTATTAGAGAAAATGCATATAAAGGGATGAATGTATTTGATTATTTGATTGCTTAATTTGCCTATTAGTGAGGTATACAGTTTCTCAATTAAAGATATATTTTTCTTAGATATTTTTTCCAAATCAAACACAAACATATATAAAATTCGTTCATCATCATCTCCTACGTCTATTGACGCAAAGGGCCTCGGTTAGATTTCACCAATCGTCTCTATCTGGAGCTTTAATTTAATTCGTTTATATATGTACCATATGTATACATACAAAAATACATCCATGTCTGCATTTATGCATGAATTCATATGTGTCTTTGGACCAAAAAACGCAAATAAATAAAGCGTGGGACATGGCGAATGTCTTAAAAAGAACCAAGTGACATTTCCCAAATTGTCAGACCAGTCGACTGCTTGATTACATAATGCACTGATGGCTGAGCGAGTG
>NC_090729.1:133471873-133474373 GCF_036898095.1 Palaemon carinicauda
AATTAATACGTTTCTGTAAATTCATGTACATCAACGAAAATAATTTATTACAAATGAATACTTTTTTGTATATTTATGTAAATCAACGAGAGAAATTATTGTTCTATAAACATATGCGTGTAAGAATTTCATAACCATATGTGTATAATAATAACGTAAGTCTTTATCAATGCACATCAAAATTGATGCCAACGGAACGGCAGATTCCTAAGCGCTAATTCTGCTCAAATGGAAAAGATCCGACACTTCTTTGGTATGCTTCCTTGGGGCTGATCCCACGTAGAACAACTCGAGACCTCGTACGTGCTCTGGGTTTAGCCACAAATAAGTGAAGCTCCTCTAAGAATTATTATTATTTTTATTGTTATTATTATTATTATTATTATTAGTAGTAGTAGTAGTAGTAGTAGTAGTAGTAGTAGTAGTAGTAGTAGAGTGTTATTATTATTATTGTTAATTTCTATTATTATTATTATTATTATTACTACTTGATAAGTTATTTTCTTAGTTGGGAAAGCAAGATGCTATAAGCCCAGGGGCCCAACGGGGAAAATAGCCCTATGAGGAAATGAACAAAGAAAAATAAAATATTTTAGGGTAAACTATAAAAAACTTAAAAAAACAAGAGGAAGAGAAATAAAATAGAAGAGAAATAAGATAGAATAGCGTGCCTGAGTGTACCTACAAGCAAGAGAACTCTAACCCAAGACAGTGGAAGATCATGGTACACAGGATTTGGTACTACCCATATATGGGAAGTGTGTGGCAGGTAATCGAGTTCTAAACTTGTTCTCCGTTTTTTATAAAACTTTCACAGGTGGATGCAAGACGAACAAAGGGGTATTGCAGTCTTATGACATGCATCTTGATCATTACTTTTATCATCATAACGAACAAGTAAAATAAGATAAACTTGATTGGTAACCTTTCTCTGCATTTAATGACCATGTACGAAGAAAAAGTAAATTCAATAGTGAAACAGTAGTAAGATGTAATACAAATGAAAATGTTAAGGAATTGTTATCTAAAAATGACAGCAATAACTCAACTAGCAGATAGCCAAAAGACGTTGAAGTACGAGCGAATTTGCTATCGGCTCCTCCTGTTTCTTTTTATGGTTTTAAATGTAAATTCCTTATATGATTTATTTATGACAGATGATATTGGCGCCAATGACCTTTGATATCAGGATGTAATGAATTTTGATGTCAGTATGCCAGAAGATCGAAAATCAATCAATCCACCAAATGCATAAATGTAATTATTGCCGTGAGCAGACAGAATGCCTAAGGACAGAATGCCTAAGGACGAAATCCCTAATTCCTCAACACGGACAAAATGCCTAACAGACATAATGCCTAATGGACAAAACATCTGAAAAGTAATAAAAAAAGTGAACTAGATAGCTTATCACTCTATAGAATACTGACCTCGGCCAAGGCGGTTTAGTTTACTTCATACTGCTATGAAATTCCATTTTGGACTGAAGGGTTTCTTACAAAAATTGAAATGATTGATAAAGAAATTTGTTTGAAGAAAAGTAGTGTAAGTTTTTTCTGCCTTTCAAAGTGCAAAAAGAAAAGTAAAATAAACAACAGCTTATTGGGTAGTTATATGGGTTTTAACCATATAATCTCGAATAATTTATTTAAAAATGATAAATAAAATGAACAACAGCTTGTTGGGTAGTTATATGGGTTTTAACTGTAATATCTTTACTAATCTCGAATAATTTACTTAAAAAGGCTAAATAAGATCATTTTGCCCGGAAGGCGTTTTGTCCATTAGGTATTTTGTATATTAGGCATTTTGTCCATTAGGCATAATGTCTGTTAGGCATTTTGTCCGTGTTGAGGAATTAGGCATTTTGTCCTTAGGCATTCTGTCCTTAGGCTTTATGTCATTAGGCATTCTGTCCTACTACCAATTATTGCATAGTCTTATTAGTTTGTAAATATGTAGTACATTTCTCCCGATAACAACAGACTAGAAGGGCCTTGGGCATCTATTAAATTGGATCATACTGACCGATTTGATTGACGATGAAAACTTCTTAAGGAGAAAACTGGAAATTTATAAGGGGACCTTAGGATAATTTGAATTATCATTTAGAATTTAACCATTTTTTAATAATCTTTTAATGTGCGTAGTATCAATTAGTGTTCTTAACTCGCAGGCATTAGTATTGTTAATATTTTCAAATTTCAGTCAATAAATCAAAATTTTTGTATTATCATTTCTGTGATAGGAAGTGGATGGAAGTCAGTTGTAAGGTTCGTGGAATTTTAGTCTTTTATTTAACGAGGATAAAGCTCATTCCTTATTTAAAGAACTGACTCTCTCTCTCTCTCTCTCTCTCTCTCTCTCTCTCTCTCTCTCTCTCTCTCTCTCTCTCTCTCTCTCGAATCTCATCTGGATATCGGTAACAAAATCCTACGCCAAGAACAAAAAAGTTCGTAGTAGTAGAAAGTATTCCTTAGGGAATCTAGGTTGACTCAAA
>NC_090729.1:133479373-133481873 GCF_036898095.1 Palaemon carinicauda
CTGCATCTGTCCAAGAACTGTGAAAAAAAAAAGAAAAAAACATCCTTTACTAATCATGAATATAACTTCCCTAATTTGCAGGATTTCGTGACGATCCTCTCGGAGTTATCTCGGGGCACCATGACAGAGAAGTTGAGGTGGGCCTTCAACCTGTACGACATCAACGGCGATGGCTACATCACCAAAGAGGAGATGCTGGACATCGTCACGGCCATCTATTCCCTGGTGGGACGCAACGCTGTTCCGGCCGTCGAGGAAAACACGACGCAGGAACATGTGGATCGCATATTCGAGGTACGTTTAAGTCCTTCCGTTATGTCGTGTGACTTCTTGTATCGTAGGATTGTAAGGATGTCTCTTGTTTTATGTTTTTAAAGGAACGACATAAGTTTTTTTAAACTAGGTATGTAAGAACGTCCCTTGTTTTATGTTGTTTAGAGAGGAATGGGGAATGCTTTCAAGTTAGGTAGGTCCCTATATAAGAATGCCTTTTGTTTTATATTGTTTTGAAAGGGAAGGACATGTGCATTTAAGCTAGGTTTGTAAGAATGTCTCTTTTTTTTATGTTGTTAAAATAGAAATGGGGAATACTTTTAAGTTAGGTAGGTACCTATATAAGAATGTCTCTTGTTTTATGTTGATTAAATTAGGAATGAGAAATGCTTTTATGTTAAGTATATAATTTATGAATGTCTCCTATTTTATGTTGTTTAGATAGAAATGGGAAATGCATATAAGTTAGGTAGGTCCTTTTATAAGAATATCTTTTGTTTTATATTGTGAAAGGATTGACATATGCTTTTAAGGTAGGTATGTAAGAATATCTCTTGTTTTATGTTGTTTAGATATGAATAAAGAATGTTTTTAAGTTAGACTCATCTTAAGCTTTAAAGTTATTTATCATAAGAATGTCTCTTCTTGTGCTGAATTATATTTTTTCCTTCAAGGTAAGAAACTTGAATATGAGAATGTCTCTTGTTTTACATTGTTTAGATAGGAACGAAGAATGCTTTTTAGTTAGACCCAGGTCTTAAGATTTAAATTTATTTATCATAAAAATGGTTGAGATCTGTTATGTTTCCGTCATGCAATGACATATTATACCACAAAAGTTCGTTAAATGCTTATGCTCGGTCTGTGTTTTTGAAAAGTGGTAAAATGTCTTTCTTCCACCGAGTTCTATATTTTCCTTCAAGGCAGGAAATTTTTTTAAGATGCATCCAAATCTAGTATAAAGTTACTTTTTTAAATCTTGCTTAGATGGATTTTATTGTAGTAGACAAGATGGTGTGTCTTGCTATGGAAGGTAGGGACGTCTTTTAATAATACGCAGATCTATGAGTATAATTTTGTAAAATTCGGAACGTTTTTGTCCTTCTACGGAAAGATCTGTGGTCATAAAGGTAATTCAGAGACAATACTTTTTTCTCAAGTTGGTAAACCATTAATTCTCCATAAGGTGGTAGTCATCTGCTGTTAACTCACCCCAATGGACGTACCGGTACATTCTTGCAAAACACTGTTATTTACATGTTTTTGCATATTTTTGATAACCTTATGAGAAACTTCAGGCATTTTCCAAAAGAATGAGACCAACCTGACCTCTCTATGACAAAAATTAAGGCTGTTAGAGCAATTTAAAAAGAAATAAAAGATATAGCAAAATGTGCTTGAAAGTTCAACATAGCTTGGGGGTAAAGGGTTAAGAGTTTAGCCTTGGTTTACGCAATACCAAGAATAATTAGAACGGTATCTTTCAGCAACATCTGTGAAATTAGGTACTTTATTCAATAAACTTATTTAGTAGTCAGTATTGAAGACTTGGAGCGCACGTCCATTACTGTAGGTGAAGTTTAATATGACTCTTAAGATTACGTCAGAGAATTGCCAGTGTAAGCTTTTTATATAATCATTTCACTGTTCTCTGACTATATGAATTTCCTTATTTTATATTGCAGTGCTTTTGGTTGTCATTAGTACAAAGAGCAGTATCTATTGAGTCAAATAATACAGAAGTTAATGAATAATAGATTTAGCTTCCTTGCGAACATACGTACTCATTGCTTACTGTCATTGGTAAGGTTGGCAGATCTGGTCGTTTCATTGTTACGTTGGTAATTCTGACGTGAAGAGCAACAGATTTCGGGTCTAATGATGTGATGTAATCAATGGTTTTCTTCGGTACTTCCTTACACGTCTCGAGATAGTCCAATTGCTTTTATTGTTGTTGTTGGAATTTTGAAGTCAGGTGGTACCGAGACATTATTACTTCCCCGCCAACGAAGTTGGATGAAGGTTATGTTTTACCTTGTGTTTTTGTGTTTGTTTGTTGGTGAACAGTTTGCTGGCCACAATGAAACTTGCAGTTATAAACTGTTATGTAAGAATCTAGAAATGATTAAATTTATGAAGATCAAGGACAAGCAAAATGTCCAATTCACGTAATCAGCCATAAGTTTGGACATGCTGCTACAGAGACATCAAACTCGGTTCATATTTG
>NC_090729.1:133489373-133496873 GCF_036898095.1 Palaemon carinicauda
TCTTCTACAGTAGCTGGGGCTGCCATTGTTAATATGCTTAACCCAGGTGCATCAAGAACATTTCAAGAGTATGCTGACCAGGTATTTGTACCACATGTAAAGCGTCAACTGGAGTCAGCAAGAAGAGTTGATATTATCTTTGATCAGTACTTCCAAGACAGTCTGAAGGCGACTGCTAGGAGTCTCAGACGAGAGGGGGACCGCAGAAAAGTAAAGGCTAACACTCCTCTTCCTGGCAACTGGAAGGCTTTCTTGCGTTGTGATGCAAACAAAGCCGAGCTCTTCAGTTTTCTAGCGGATCAATGTACTACTGTCAGCTGTCCAGAGGGCAAGCAAATTATGTCCACAAAAGGAGAATTGGTCCTTTTCAACCCCCAGAGGGGGTCAAATATCTTCGTGCTCCCATGAGGAAGCAGACACAAGGCTTCTTCTCCATGCAAAAGATGCTGTTCAACATGGTTGTGAGAGGATCATGATCAGAACTGTGGACCTGATGTAGTGGTGTTAGCTATAGCATTGTGTCTTCCAATTCATGCAAGTGAACTGTGGATCAGCTTTGGGGTTGGGGACAACTTCAAATATATCCCTATACACACCATAGCTGGTTCTCTAGGTCCAAAGTGTCGAGCTCTGCCTATGTTTCATGCCTTCAGCGAGTGTGACAACACATCCTCCTTTGCTGGTAAAGGGAAGAAATCTTCTTGGGAGACGTGGCTAATATGTGAAAGTGTAACCGAGGTGTTTGCAGACCTTGGGAATGTACCACCACTGGAGAGAATTGACCAGCACATGGCAAACCTTGAGCAATTTGTTGTTCTGCTTTATGACATCTGCCCCATCAGCTTATGAAGCGAGAAAAGATCTCTTCACCAGGAAGGGCAGGTCTATTGATCTCATACCACCAACTTCTGCTACTCTCTACCAGCATGTCATAAGAGCATCTTATCAAGCGGGTCATGTTTGGGGCCAGTACCTTCATCTGTTGAATGGGGTTGGACGAAAGGACCTGGGAATGCATGGGAATCCTATTGGTCAGATCTGCCTCAAGCATCAGTTTCCTGTATGGAATTCCTGAAATGTGGATGTGTCAAAGGCTGCAGAGGAAGATGCAAGTGTGTGAAAGCACAACTAGCATGTATGGCTCTGTGCAAATGCGGGGGGGATTGTTGCCTGTGTGTGATTAGACTGTGTACTTGAATTAGTCATTTCAGTACTGTACTAGCAATTAATGGTTACGAGGATAAGACCTATTTTGGGATTAAGTTAATATAAAACTCTTCATATTGAGTTATTAAAACACTGTACTTATGTTTGACATCCAAATACATTCTTTACTTTGCGTTAAATTACAGAACAAATATGATTACAGCCGGTTTAATATTTTTGTAGGCTATTTCTGTACCAAAAAGGCCATTTTCTCCTTAGATATTTGTCTTATGTGCCCACATTTGCTTTTAATGTTTAGAACATCATTGAAAATATAGGTTTAGACTCTAAAATTGTGACTATACAATGAAAATACTTCAAATAGCAGCATTTTCCAGATTTTTGGCGGCCATCTTGAAAAAAGCGGCCATATTGGAAAGATATCAAATGGGTCTCTATCATATTTCAAAAGGTACATCTCAAGCTAACTTTGTGCAAAATTTGGTGCTTTTAACCAAATTTGAACGATTTTTACTGAAAACGGCTGGACTATAGCTCTTAGAGAGAGTTGGAAGACCCAGGCCTGCATGGCTGAGGACTATGAAGCGCGAAGTAGGAGGTGATGAATGGAGAAGTATTCAATTAAAAGCTCAAGATACAGACAACTGGCTAAATCTAACTGAGGCCCTTTGCGTAGGAGGAGATGATGTTGGTAATGATTTTGACAACCACTTTGGCGGCGAATGTAGCTTTTAGTTTTTTTTTTTTTTTTTTTTTTTTTTTCAACCAATGTATTCCACATATTTTTAGTCTATTTTTACAAGTGTCTTGGAAACAATCTATTATTAGTCAATAGATTTTTCATGTGACTTAACCAGAAGAATTAATCAAATGTTAGTAGATTTTTAGTGTCTTACAATCATTATTATTATAACATTATTACTTGGTAAGCTACAACCCTAGTTGGAAAAGCAAGATTCTATAAGTCCAAGGGCTCCAACAGGGAAAACAGCCCAGTGAGGAAAGGAAATAAACTACAAGAGAAGTAATTAACAATTAAATAAAACCTTTTAAGAATAGTCACAACATTAAAATAAGGATATCAGATCAACTATATAAACTTTAAAAAAAAAACAAGAAGAGAAATAAGATAGAATAGTGTGCGCCTGAGTGTACCCTCAAGCAAGAGAACTCTACCCTAACACAGTGGAAGACCTTGGTACAGAGACTATAGGACTACCCAAGACATCGTAATGAATTAATTTTAAGTTTATTAAAAAGTATTTTGACAACCACTACAGTATAGTGAATATTTTGTTAGTAATATTTAGAGCTTTGGAAAGTGTCTTATTAACCAGTATTATCACTATAGTGAGTATATTTTCCCAAGAGTCTTGGCAACATCTAAAGTGTATATATATCATAAAGTTGATTTACGACCAAATTTATTTTTTTAAGTGTACTGATGACCACTACAGTAGTGTAATTCTATTTTAAGTGCTCTAAACTACCACTATGGTGAATATTTTTAATGTCATTCTCAATTGTCTTGACGATTACTATCATTAATCTATTTTGCGAGTCATCTTTGCTGAATATCTTCACAACCCTAAAGTTAATACCTTTTAAAGTAATTTCTTCAAAGTGTATGGGCACTTTTTATAGTGAATTAAAGTATGGTCCATCTTTTTTTCATGTCTTTATCGCTACCATAGTGAGTGTATTTAGAGCATTTATTTCAAGTGTCTTGCACATAATTATAGTGTATGTATTTCTACATTAATTTTTTGAAATGTATTAACGACCACTATAGTTTAGTCTTTTTCTTAATCGACTTATCAACCACTGAAGTTAATATGTTTTTAAATTCTCTTTTTCCAGTTTCTTGGCAACCACTAAAATTATTCTATCTTTAATCAACTGTAATCTATTTTCAAATGGTTTGACAACCATTATGTTGAAGCCATTCTAGGGTATTTTTATTTGAATATCTTGCCAATTACTATTTTTGGAGTGTTTTTTTTTTTCAAGTGACGAAATAACCACTAAGACAAATCTATATAGTAATTTTTCTCATGTGTCGGGACATTTCCATCCCACTGAATCTATTTTTCGAGCAGTTCTTATGGAGTATCCTCACATCCGGTCAAATGATTCTCAATTAATCATTGTTTAAAGGTAGCTCATGTATGGTAGATGGAAGGGACAGTGACGATGCTCTAGAGACTGAACATTTATCCATATGATCAGCACCTAATACCCCTTTCCATGTAAGCTAGGACCAGGGAAGGCCAGGTAGTGGTTATTGATGACTCAATAGGTAGGCCTATATGCTTTTCCAAACCACCCATCATCAACTCACAAGGATAGTGAGCTTGCAGACAGTAAAATATACTATCAGGCATGAGCGGTTCTCGAACCCCAGTGCAGCATATCGCTAGATAGGGATGTTTCAAGTAGGCAAAGTGTTTTTGCAACCATTATACTGAATTCATTTAGGAGTAATTTTTGCCAAGTAATTTTTGATCCAGTACAGTGAATCCAATTTTAAGAATACAGCAGTTAGTTTCATCTATCTGGAGAACTTCTAGAATGAATATCTTTTTTAATAAGTGTTGCTTCCTATTGACAGATAACATCGAACATTCAATTTCTTTTCCTCCCCGATTCACAATAGAAACTCTTATCTTCCCCTCTTCCTGGAAAGAGGGTCAGTCGTGTACCTCCAACAGAGGGGAAATCTCCTCCTTGTCACATTCACCACTGATTCAAATCCTCCGAAATCCAATATCACAGAAATCAATAAAAGTAAAAAGAGAATTTTTTTTTTTAAATCTTTCTGTCATCGCTCTTTATATTCTTTTAAATCTGAATATCGTGGATCCATTATTAACAAGTAAAAGGATTTATCACTTTAACGGCTGTGGGAAACCATTTTTTTTTCTCTCCTGTCTGTGTGTGTGGATATATATATATATATATATATATATATATATATATATATATATATATATATATATATATATATATATATACAGTATATATATATATGTGTGTGTTTATATATTATGTATACAGTATATATATATATATATATATATATATATATGTGTGTGTGTATGTGTATATATATATACATATATATATACACACATATATATATATATATATATATACATATATATATATATATATATATATATATATATTTATATGTATATATATATACATATATATATAGATATACACATATACATATATATGTATATATATAGATATACACATATATACATATATATGTATATATATATATATATATATAGATATGCACATATATATACATATATATATATATATATGTATATATATATATATATATATATAGAGAGAGAGAGAGAGAGAGAGAGAGAGAGAGAGAGAGAGAGAGAGAGAGAGAGAGAGAGAGAGATTTGTATGAATGAATGCATGATCATAATTAAGTATAGCTGCTCTTAGTGTGCAAGCAATTTAGCCTCTTAATACAAGCTCTTCTTCTACCTCTTAGACTTATATTTCCATCTATCCCTTGTCCTCTATCCCCACGCTACTCTAACCGTCGTTGTGTGGTCAAATTGTTCATAGGTATTTTCTCCTAAGGATTTCACATTGGCATAGATTGGACTCCATTGATTAAACCAAACCTTCAAAGTCAGAATTTCATGACGAAGGATAGGAGTTTCGTTTAATGGAAAGTTTGTTTCAAGAACGACAAACACATTCCTATTAAGAAATCGATGGTTTTGGAGTTAATTTAAACTTCTTTATGATAAATATTATTTACGAACAGGTATGAATTAGAGTTAAAACTAAGAACGGATCTTTGAAGCCTCAGCTAAAACACAGTAATTTAGAACTTCTGTGTTCTTCAATCTTTTAAAAGACAGCGTGCTTCTAAATTGGATTCGACTCTTTTTACGGGATTTATCATCCCCTTCATTAAGAGAACCTGTTCCATCAAAAGAAGGATTATTTTAATCCGGTATTCAAAAACTAAAAAATCCCTTAATTCCTATTCTTAAGGAAGAAACCCTATGATGCATAGGATTTTTAATGGATAGGATTCCAGTGTTCCTGGTGGGAATGCTCAGTGTTTAAAGGATATGGGATCATTGTGGTTAAAGGAGCTTTTGCCGCTAGAAGTAAGTTGTATCTTAAAACATAGAATTTAGGTATAAATGGAGATGAAAGGCAGCCAAAGATGATATTCTCTGTTATAGAAATATCATGAAAATAGATATTTGATTTGAAAGACGATAGAGGAAGCTTAAAGAATCTAATTCTAAGAATAGTGGGGTATAGTGAGAAGAGATCATGGAAGAATTTCATGCAGTTAAGAAAAATCACCTAGAAATAAAGAATAACTACACAGAAAAAAAAATTGTGGGGTATATTGAGAAGTGACTAATGAAGAATTTCATGAAATAAAAAAAAAAATGTCACATAGAAAAAGAAAATAAACTGAAAAAAGATAGGATTACCTACCACAGGGGAAGAGGTAGACATTAATGGTGGCAAAGGAAGATCAAAGAACGAAATTACATCTGAAGTTTCAGATCCCTTTACTAATCCTGTTACACAGACCTCCGTCCCTCGATTACAAAGCCTTGTACGGAAGTACGACTTTCTTCTTATATTCTATTCAAGAAATGTCCGTCTCCAGAAAATTGCCATAAGGATTAATTAACTTTTAAGCAATTTTGCTGACAGGTACATATACTGTAGTCTTGCTCTTTTTTTTTCTTTTTTTTATTGGTAGTTCTATTACAATGATCATATGACAAAATAGTTACGTCAATGCTGTATAAAATATCTACCTCCGTCAAAGAAGTTGGGATGGGGTTATGTTTTCGCTTTGTTTGTCCGTTTGTTTGTGTTTGAGCAGCTTCCTGGCAACAATTTTGCTCATGGAGTAGTAAAACGTTCAAGGATTAATTGTTATGTTTAGACGTGGAAGTGATTCAATTTTGAAAGTCTTAGGTCTATGGTCAAGGTCGAGAAATAAGATGCCATGGCGGAGGTCACAATTTGAGTCATAGAGTAGGGAAACTCCTTGAATTAATTGTTATTTGAAGACGTGGAAGTAATTCAATTTTAGAAGGTCCTAGGTCAAAGGTCAAGTTCGAGAAATAAACTGCCGTGGCGAAGGTCACAATTTGACTCATAGAGTAGGGAAACTTTCAGGGATTAATTGTTATGTTGAGACGTGGAAGTGATTCAATTTTGAAGGTCATAGATCAAAGGTCAAGGTCAAGAGATAAGCTGCCGTGGTGAAGGTCTGCGCTCTACTGAGTATCCCTCTAGTATTAAATGTAACTGCAACAGTCCTAACAAAACTCGCCCCAAAATTACCCTCGTAACCATACATGTAGCAAAGATCGCTCATGCATAGCAGAGGCAAAGAACAGGACAATGTTCTAAAGACTGACCATAAATAGCCCACGTACGATCAGCGCCCTTTCGCCAGTAAGCTATGTCCAGGGAGGGCCAGACAATGGCTGCTGATGACTCATCAGATAAACCTGTAGCCAGTGCGTATAAGCATATAATTAAGCATGTCATCAGAGACTAAACTAAGATGTCATCCTGCCAAAACACACACACACATAGGCTATATATATGTATATATACATAGAAATGATAAGTACATTTATCTGGTCCATGGTTCGTACTTAAGTCTCTAAATCGTTACAAAACGGGAAAGTAGATATTTTATCCAACTTGGCTACACGAGACAAGTTAGTGCTTTTATATAGGAATATATATATATATATATATATATATATATATATATTTATATATATGTGTGTGTGTATGTATGTGTGTGTATTGTATACATATATATGTATAACATATATAAATAGTAGGTTGGTAAAGGCGCAAACCACACATTGAGATGCTACCGCTAGAGTTTTTGGGTCCTTTTACTGGCCAGATAGTGCTACATTGGATCCTTCTCTGATTAGGCGGCATTTTCCTATGCCTACATGTACACTGAATAGTTTGGATTATTCTTTACACATTCTCCTCTTTCCTCATACACCTGCCAACATTTTGATTACCGAAAAATTCTTCTTAACTTGAAGGATTAACGACAGCACTATGATAGTTCAGTGGTTACTTTCCACTTGGTAAGGGTAGAAGAGAGACTTTATCTATGGTAAAGCAGCTCTTCTAGGAAAAGGGCACTCCAAAATCAAACACTTGTTTTCTAGCCTTGGATAGTGCCATAGCCTCTGTACCATGGTCTTCAACTGTCTTGAGTTAGAGCTCTCTTGTTTCAAGGAATACTCAAGCACACCTCCATTTGTTTCCTTA
>NC_090729.1:133499373-133511013 GCF_036898095.1 Palaemon carinicauda
TTCCTTGGGCCGACAGTAACCCCAATCAAGTTGACTATGCAATCAAACACACTTTCATAGATGAGACGTGCGTCACCCTCCGGATCCACTTTCGTTGCAGAACAATTCAAATCTGTAAATTCTTTTATAGCAGGAGTCGTCATCATACAAATCAATATTCCAATCATATCCAAATCCAATTACGTTTTAGTTCCTAATTCAATGCCAAGATTTAGAGGTAGTAGGTTAGCCAAGGCACCAGCCGCCTGTTGAGATACTACCGCTAGAGAGTTATGGGGTCCTTTGACTGGCTAGACAATACTACATTGGATCCTTCTTTCTACTTACGGTTCACTTTCCCTTTGTCAACACATACACCGAATAGTCTGGCCTATTCTTTACAGGTTCTCCTCTGTCCTCATATACCTGACAACACTGTGATTATCAAATAATTCTTCTTCACCCAAGGGGTTAACTACTGCACTGTAATTGTTCAGTGACTACTTTCTCTTGGTAAGGGTAGAAGAGACTCTTTAGCTATGATCAGCAGCTCTTCTAGGAGAAGGACACTCCAAAATCAAACCATTGTTCTCTAGTCTTAGGTAGTGCCATAGCCTCTGTACCATGGTCTCCTACTGTCTTTGGTTAGAGATCTCTTGCTTGAGGGTACACTCGGGCACACTATTCTATCTTATTTCTCTTCCTCTGGTTTTGTTAAAGTTTTTATAGTTTATTCAAGAAATATTTATTTCAATGTTGTTACTGTTCGTAAGATATTTTAGTTTTCCTTGTTTCCTTTCCTCACTGGGCTATTTTCCCTGTTGTAGCCCCTGGGCTTATAGCATTCTGCTTTTCCAACTAGGGTTGTAGCTTAGCAAGTAATAATAATGATAATAATTCGCATTCAGAAGACGAGGAGGGACCATTTAACTGTCTTCACTCAAAAGGAAAAAGGGGTCTAGGGAAAGGAGGAAGTATGGTTTAATAAATTCATAAACTTCCAATTTTGTAATATATCTAGTAATTTAAAATTATATCCTCTTTCTGCATTCTAAATAAAAAAACAATCACACAAGACATTTCCTAGGGCCCTCGACCATGTAAATAAAATAAAAGTTTGAACAAACAAACCTTCATTTATATCAACATTCTTACTCAACACAATACAAACAATCATTACACCAACTACCTATTTCTCCAGCTATTTCTCCCCTTCTCATACTCTGAGTTACTTGGAAAACCAAGACGTATCATAAAGGTTGAAGAAAAAAAAGTTAGCCTCCACTGTTTCCTTCTCTCCCGACATAAATGGGACAGTGAAAAGTTAAAGTATTTTTGTAAAATCTTAGTGAGGCTGTGAAAGCCATTGCTAGCCACTGCTCCTCGGGGATTTTTAGGTGATTACCCTACAAATATATAGGCCTATTTGCTGTGAATTATAAACGTGGTGATAGTGCATTGTTGTGTATTGATCTTTTTTTATGTTTGTGTCTTGTTACTCGTTTTCATAACTTCAACCTTCGTTCCACATGTCCCATAAAAGCGCACATGTCACACCCATACTCTCGTTATTGCCCAGCTTGAGTGGCATCAAGACCTACAACAACTGGCATGCAACTAATTGCGGTATTCGATGTATGCCAGCTCATACATCAACGAACTACACGAACGCACACTCACATTCATTTAATTGGTATTTGAATCTTTCTAAATGAAAGCTTTGTTTTAAAAAAGATTCTTCTTCTTTCTATTGAAACAGTGATTTTCATAGAGATTAAATGATGGCAGATTCTTCATAGTATTTTATTAAGAGCAATCCTTTGAGCTGTGATTGGAAGCCTTGTGGGGACAGAAAGTACTGCTCACCGACGCTGCCACCAGGACCACTCCAAACACCTACTACCAAGTCCGTCCTCCTACCTCGACTAAAAGCATGGATGTAGTCCACTTCATTAAGGTTTTACAGGAATTTCGCCTATACCATGAGAGAAGACAGTCGGGAGATCACGATAAAAGATAAAGCAAAGCAGACGTGAGAAAGAAGTAGAATAGAAGAGAGGCAATTAATTACACAGGCAGGAGAAGTCTGAAGGGAGGAGGACAGAGCCAAATTTAGTTCTCATCCAGGTGCTCCCTCCTATCTACAGACGGCTACAAATCTGATAGCTCCACATCCAATACTGAGTTTGGAACCTCCCAACCATCTGTCTTGCCTCATCCCTAACCTCAGAAAGTAACAGAGCAAACGTCCCCACCGCTTGAGGGTGATGTAACCTTCCAAATTTTTGAGAAAGTGGGATGACGAGCTTATATGCAAACAGTTTTGGGCAACAATAACACAAAAATTCAAAAATATATGAAACATGCATTGGCAAGCTTAAACAGGTTTTTTCTTTTGTCAGTGTGGGAAAAAGCGAGAGATAAAAAATCAATAGCATTACCGTGTATGAGCGTGTATGAAACGCGCTGTGCACTGCTGTTATGGTTGCTCTTTTTAAGCTTCCTATGGATAAGCAGATGATCCATATGCAAATATGCTTGACTCTAGACACTCAACGTGTGTTAGAGCACATTTTACAAATCTCTCCCTTCATAGAAAAATTTGTTCCTGTAGTTTTGGATGTTCTACATTTCTACATAGAGGTTTATGCAAAACATGCAATGTCACATTTTTTAGGTCAGTCTACCTAGTGGATGTGAATGGTGGAGAAATCATCGTTTTCTTTGTCCAGTACCAACCCCCCTGTGTTGACCCCTGCCCTCTCTTCCCTGTGGCCCCTTACATGGACCAGAAAAGGCAGTCCTTGGTAAATTCCTAACCAGAGACCTCATTGTTCTCAAATGCCCACCAAAAAGAAAGGAATCCGTTCGAGAGCATACTCTTAAGTGTGAGGGGACATCTAGGCCAGGGAGTGTAATTGTCATTGATGTTGAGTAATAGTTTAGTCATATCTATTATTGTCTATTTTCAAATGCTGTTGATGGGCCTCCTGTTATATAACCTTATGTATGGATTATTCATATTTCTCAGTTGTAATATGGCAACAACTATTTATTACTGATATGGCAACATTTTGCGATTGCTGTGAGCGATATGTTCTTATCAGGCTGTCGCCTGGAAAGTAAACTTAGTTAAAAAGAATATACATATTAGAAGTTGGTTTTTTCCATCTACAGTTACAGTAGACCATAATGATGACACTAACTTTCTGTACAATGAACAGTCATAACATACAATAATACAATAGGAATATACAAGAAAATATTATTGGAAAATGGCTGTAATCTCGAGCGCCTCAGATGTACATATCATCAAGTTACTAAATATAGTTAAAAAAAATAACGGAATAAGAAATGATAAAATTCAGATCTGCATTTTACTCGAACGCCATAGCTCTTCGATGTTGACGAACCCCAACTAATTGGACGCCATCGATTGGTTCCCTCAGACTCATTAGAGGGGAGACGTGGTTCACTTTATTCGACTCCCCTTTTCCTTCAAAGATCATAACGAAGTTCCCTCTCCTCCCCCCATACCACCCCCCCCCCCCCCCCATCATCCTCGGTCCCTATACTAGTGCTCTTTATAAAGGTGTTATTGAATTTGATGTTCAATTCAGGTAATGTTTTGTTCTCATGGGAAGAGACTTCAGCATGTTTTCAATATCCTATAACTTCAAATCTCTCTCTCTCTCTCTCTCTCTCTCTCTCTCTCTCTCTCTCTCTCTCTCTCTCTCTTTACAAGCTCAGTGGCATGTACAACGGAATAATATAGTAATATACCAAGTCTTAAGGAAAGAAATCGAATTACTTGTATTTTTATGGTTTTCTTTTTATCTTATTTTCCTTATTTTAAAAATAAAATTCAAGATATTTTCAAGCAGCATATGGGCTTCCTAAGATTTTGATTCTTGGGGTTTTTATATATTTCATCGTAAAAAGTATGCATGTACATAACAATTTTTTTTTTATTGCTTCACAACATGATTTTTCATCATTCTAGTTAGCTGCTTTTATCTTTTATCAATTATAATTATTTGGATACCCATTAATATGATGATGAATATTATTTTTATTTTTATTATTATAATTTTTTATCATATTTATGATTATTATTATTATTATTATTATTATTATTATTATTATTCCTTTTGCTGATTTTGCTGAAATTTATTACGTTATCTTGTGGGTTCATAATTATCTTCCAAAGTATTTTCACTGCAGCTTTTCCAAGGTCGCATATCAATTTTAAGATAAAAATTTTAAAATATTTTTTCCTTTTCATCTAGTACGTTATGATGAAGCTTCTGTGACAACATTATTTTTTAAATATTGGATCCTGTAGTTTTTTTTTTTTTTCAAGATCACAGCTGTGTTTAATTAAAGTTTTGAATTTTCGTTTCAAATTTAGGCGTATGTTATCTCTAAACATATCTTTTACAAGGTCACAGGTCAGCTGCAAGGTCAACATTATTCTATAACTTGTTCGGCACCCAAAGTGTTTGTGTATTTTATCACCAATTATATTGAGAATAAGCTCTTTCTTTTAAGGTCACAATTAACTTTAAAGGTCAGCAATCAATATTTCTCTTGATAGTAGGGAATCCTTGGAAATTGCTCTCTCTCTCTCTCTCTCTCTCTCTCTCTCTCTCTCTCTCTCTCTCTCTCTCTCTCTCTCTCTCTCTCAAGGTTGTATGTCAGGTTATAATTTCTCTAATTGATGAAACTTGATATGCATGTACCATGATTTTCACTTATTTTTCATATACTTTTTAGTTTGACCTATTGTTTATTATTATTATTATTATTATTATTATTATTATTATTATTATTATTATTATTATTATTATTATTATTATTACTTGCATGAATTTTTTGTTGTTGTGAAGCCTCTAGTGCATTCATTCATGATAGGAGGACTTAAGAGTCTAAAAGTTCTAAGACAAAAAGCTAAATAGCTAAAACCATGAAAATTCGAGCGTATTCGAATATCTTTAGAATATAATAGAATTTTCTGTTTCACACCGTGAGATTTTATGATTCAGTTGAATTTTGAAATTGGGAGGAGGAGGTCTTAGAAGTCATTATTTGCGTATTGAATAGTACACATTATTCTAGAAGTTTTGTTCAACCTGGTGTCTGATTGTGGAATGATCTTCCTAATCGGGTTGTTAAATCGGTGGAACTTCAGAAGTTCAAACTTGTAGCGAAAGTTTTTATGTTGAACAGGCTGACAACATTCTCTCTTTATAGTTTGTATATGACAGGTCAATTGTTACGTTGTTACTGATCTGAAAGTATTTTATATCAGTTATTTATTACTTTTCATATAGTTTATTCATGTCCTTATTTCCTTTCTTCTCTAGGCTATTTTTCCCTGTTGGAGCCCTTGGTCTTATAGCATCCTGCTTTTTCAACTAGGGTTGTAATAATAATAATAATAATAATAATAATAATAATAATAATAATAATAATAATCAGAACTGAAGAACTGATCTTAGGAGATGGTTCTAGAGTTCAAAGTCAACGCTATATTTCATATGTAACACAGGCAACCAAAATGGATCGACACTTGACTTTTTTTCGCCAGCATTCCTCGAATATTTTTTTTTTCCTCCCATTTATTCTACCTGCTCTTCATATCCTAATCGTTTTAGTCTTATGACGAAATATACCTGATTGTAATGTATTTTATTATGATTTAACTACATACCTCCCTGCATTTCATTTTAATTTTTTTTATGTTGTAAACATAGTACTTAATTTCATGAGCTGAATATTATTTTTTCCTTTTATCTATTTCCACCTTTCCCAATTCCACTTTTATTAATAGTTTTTTTTATTATTATCATGAGATCTTTATAGATTATCGTTGGATAATAGAACGTGAACCTCCTAATTTAGAATCCGATCTAACAATAAGAAATAAAGACATTAAATGTAATGTGGGACACAAGCCTAAATAAAAACCATTTCCCCCTTAATCTCCCTCAAGGTCTGTTCTCCTTCAGTTCCCCCTCTCCCCCAGTTCTCCCCCCCCCCCCTCTCCCACCCTTGCCCTCCACCCTGTCTTTTTCGGCATCCTTTTAGACCACAAATTACACCTCTTCTGGAGCCAAATCCAATGTTATTTTCAAGACGAATTGCATCGTAGAGCCCCATCTTGGCTGTCTCTCCTTCCTGCCAGGCCTCCCTATTACCTTTCCTTCCTATTCCCATAGTCCCCGACTTCCTATAGGATTCTTCCGGCATTTTAAAACCCTCCCCCCTCCCACCTTTTCCTCCATTCGGTGGGTTCCTGTCTCCTCGGAGGATACATAGGACTTTCCTCCGTGGGATTGTAAGATATGAGATGAAGTTATAAAGTAATTACCAAGTTCCTGGTAGTTCTCCTACCAACCTACTACTAACTAGTCGGCTCCCAACCGAAATTGCCCTCTAGCCTCACCTCTACCCCCCACCCCCCTCCACTACTAATTTCCCCTCGTTGCCCTTCCTCCCCTCCTTTCCTCCCTTTGGGTTTTCATCAGCATCCTCGTCGACGTCTTGCCGGATTTAGGCTCTGGTCTTGAAGGCCGGGAGGACTTCCCTTCGTATCCGGGACTTCACTCCTTTTAGTTGCGAAGGAAGTAACAGTCTAGACGCAGTTTCCCATTTGGAGGGTCTCACGGGTATGGTAACCATCCTGTTCTCAGCGAGTCGTCTGGAGGGTAGGTTACCGTCCGTCTGTCTGTGTTTCTCTCTGTCTGTCTGTCTGTCCATATACCTTCCTCTCCCCTCAGTTAGGGGACAATGTTTTTAATGGAGAGCGATAGCTTTTCGATAGGAGCCCCTACTGTCTTTTTTTCATCGATTTTTTTCTGAAAGATATCGATGGGCCGGAAAGTGATACCGTAATCTCATTAACTCCAAAATAAATCTCGTATCCGTCTTCTTTGGCAGATGGTTCACTTTACATAAATTTCTTACAAGACTTTTTTCCTATGACCTTTCTTCTCCCTTTCTTTGATCGCCCTTAATTTTGCTGATGATACTTGATGATACTGCTGATTGCTTTCGAGGTCAGGAAAGTTTGCGACTGTCACTGTGAATCACTAAGATTGATTAGAGCGTCTTTTCCTTTTAGGATCGTATAACAAGGAAATGAGGCTGAGCAAGAGAAATAATGGTGTGTAGAGAGATATCAAAGTGAAATTAACTGGCTTATTGTTATTACCTCTGCCAACGATGTTGGGAGGAGGTTATGTTTTCGCCCCTGTTTGTCCATTTGTCTTGTTTGTTTGTTTGTGAACAACTTCCTGGCCACGATTTTACTCATAGAGTAGTAAAACTTTCAGTGATTGATTGTTATATTGTGACGTGGAAATGATTTAATTTTGAAAGTCGTAGGTCAAAGGTCAAGGTCAAGGTTCAGCAAAAGGTCGACCGAATTAACCCTAACCCCAAGTTCACACATGGTTAACACACAGATTTCAAATACGCTTACGGTCTAAATTGATTCTGGTAAAGGCAAGCGGGTTTCGAGGAGTAAGCTGCCGTGGCGGAAATCTGCACTCCGAGTTATTTTTTAGTTACTAATATTATTAGTATTATGATCAATAAGGCTATCTCTTCAAAATCAGAGAAGACCAATTAATGGGGATTGTATTTTCCTATTAGATAGGACAAATATAAAATACAAATTAGTAACATGACAATCAAACGAGGAACATGGTACCGATAACATTTTCAATTTTGGTGATACTGGATAATGAAATGTACTACCAAATTCATTCCCATTGAAGGATCTAGTGTAGTGGAAGTTGAATTGATCGTTCGATATGATATTCTAAATGGGGTTCCACAGCTGCTCCCGTTAACCCAATGTAGGCAGAAACAATGCCATACCATGGCAACGGTCCCTAATGGTCGTAACTTTCAAAAGCAATTTTAATTCAGTGTTCTGAGTTTAACAATTTAACCATACATTATATGTGTGTATATATATATACATATATATATATATATATATATATATATATATGCATATATATATATGCATATATATATATATGTATATATATATATGTATATATATATATACATGTATATATATATATATATATATATATATATATATATATATATGTGTATATATATATATATGTGTGTGTGTGTGTGCATGTGTGTGTGAGTTAATAGGAAAGCTGCGTATTAAATATTGGTTACGTCTGGCTTAGAGGGTTTTAACCATGTTTAAATGAAAAGTTAACTAACTCAATAACTTAAGTCAAAGAAAGAAATACTTATTCTCTCTCTCTCTCTCTCTCTCTCTCTCTCTCTCTCTCTCTCTCTCTCTCTCTCTCTCTCTCTCTCTCAGGAACTTGAGACGACACACCGTGACCATACCATGGCAACGGTCCCTAATGGTCGTAACTTTCATAAATGTTTCCTTTATTTCATAATGTTTTTTTTTTTCTTTTTTTTCAGTTTTAATTTCGAGACACTTTTTAGAGTATGGGGAAATGATCCTGATTTTTCTTTTAGATTTTTCTCCTATGGATTCTCATTACTAATTAAGCTTTTTGTTTATATTCTACCATCAACTTGTAATCTGTTTTTTATTTTTTTATTTTTTTTAAAGAAGAATATGAAACCTTTTATAATGTTTTTTTGGTTTCTTTTAAAGAAGAATATGAAGCCATTTATATTTTTTTTGGGGGGGGGGTGGTTTCTTTTAAAGTACAGTAGAATATGAAGCCATTTATAATGTTTTTGTGAAAATGTTTGTTTTTTACGCTCGTCAAATATAAAGTTTTTTGCTCCAGAGCATAAAATCTATTTTATTTTGTCGGAGCAGGGAGTGTGATTTTTAATTAAGTGTTCAGTGATTTACGTCTTGCTATCTTCTAACTCCCTTTGCACCTTGGCAGTAAATGGCTTCCCTGCCACCAGCACCGGTCTATAGGACGCAAATTCAATAAATCATTATTTATCAGCATAGCTAGGTAGACGTCATACCTGTATATGTTAACCTCCTTAATCTCAGCAAAACTATAGTCGGTTTTTGAGGCTTTTAGTATCATGCCTTTTTACACTCTGGCTCTTACCCACAACAGTTGATTAGCTACATCAACTTTATTCATTACTAAACTTAACGGAGACACAGTGATGGCTCTTGTATGCGTCCCTGGCGAGACCTGGTTTCGTATTCAATATTAACTCCTGTGTGTGAACATTCAGTGTCTTATATTGTATACCACTCACATATTTAGAGTTAATATATAAGATTTCGTGTTCAAAGCTTCCCAAAGATGTTTGTACTTTTTTTTTTTTCGCAGTCATGTTTTTCTGTTTGGGTGTGTGCAGTCTCCCGGGACCTCCATCTTCAAGGTGTAATTGCTCGAAGTGGTGGTTGCTTTATCCTATTTGGCTATCTTATATAGGTTACACTTTAATAAAGTATACCCTGGATCGCTTGCACCTTTAGAATTAGTGCGTGCTACTCGTTTGGCAGAGTCCTTTTTTGTCTTCAGAATATATACTCTCATACCCCGCTAAGATGACGTCACATTGTTTTATACACAAACCATTGTACTAAGATGATAATATCAGAAGTAAAGCATAGATAAAACTGTTATCATAACGTTGCCAGAGGACGCTATTTTCTATTTTAAAAACGACGAGAAAACCGCGAGGTGATGAGAACTGCAATAGTGATTAAGACAAAATCTATTTTTAATTGTTTTTATATCTTGGATGAAGAAGGAGGACTGGCGGTCTCTAAAATAACTTACTAGATATTACCAATGAATTCACATTTTTATATAATCATTTGATTCATATTGATGATTTCCTTTTGCATAATTTTACAAGAAAAGATAACCAAATCACTCACAGTATAATCCACTACCATTCTCTCTCTCTCTCTCTCTCTCTCTCTCTCTCTCTCTCTCTCTCTCTCTCTCTCTCTCTCTCTCTCTCTCTCTCTCTCTCTCTCTATAGCATCTTTCTTCCTCAGTAAACAGCCCAAGACATCCGACCTCCGATTGGAAACCCATTAATTGAATTTGGTGACGATTGGCCCCGACTCGAAATTTGTTTGGTACATGTTGTAAACGAGAATAGTCTCTCTCTCTCTCTCTCTCTCTCTCTCTCTCTCTCTCTCTCTCTCTCTCTCTCTCTCTCCGTTGGAACTTCTATAACTTATTGGGATCATGACTTGATAATATCACAGCTATTATCTTTTTCCAACCTTAAGTCATAATGATCTAGGAAAAAAAAAATCTTTTAGATCATTCAAACCAGCACATCAGTTTCATTCAAGTCAATATGAACAAACTCTGATATCTGTTAACATAATTGTTCTAACAGCAAAGACCAATGGAGCAGACAGCCATTCGTTTCCTTTTGTAGCCCGGACTGGAAGAACCAAAGTTATAAGGATCATGAAAAACAAAAGCAGAATTCCAAAGAGAGAAAATCATTGAAAATTGTTACCTAATGAATTGTATTTTCTTCCTTGATTAGGAATGATAGAAGTTTTTTGGGGAAAAAATGAGCTTGTGGCGTAATTAATACTGATTTTTTAATTACATCCAGAAATTCAAGATGTTGGATAAACAGATAAAACTTTACTAATCAAATTGGCATTTCATAACGAAGTTTCATTAGTGGTTTCTTATATTTTCTGGCCATTGATTCTCTAATATTGATCTAGAGAAGAGTGTATAGAAAGCCTCAACTTCAGATCTTAAAGTCTAGCTAGAAGACTGATAGTTGCAATTAGGTTTTATATGAACTCTTTTTACCTCATTTTTAATTGGAATTATACCTCGGGTAAGTTTCACTTTTTTTTAGTATTTCGAATTGTGGGATAACCTTTGATACGTAGAACTTAACTTAGTCTTTGTCTTCTTGACCTAGTATGAGAAGGCTTAAGCATGATCATTATACGTGAAATGTCTTCCCATTTTATGAGGCAATGTCGTTATTGGTTTAATTCCTTTGATAATGATAATGATGATAATACCCTTAATGAAATGAATGATTTTATTGCTTTGATAATTATAATCATAGATGATAATGATGATAGCAGTGACAATATAATGGTAACAGTTAAATATAATGATGATAATTGAATTGACGTTAGGATTAATCATTATAATCTCTATGATGATGATATCATCCTTGAAATTGCCGAGAGTGAATATTATCAAAGATGGAGTGAATGAAGGTCCCGTGTGTCAATCTTTCCTTGAACCAGAACTCCTTCAAGTCAATTTTGGTAATGGGACCATGACAAGAACGCCTTAAAAAGTCTCAGCTTCTTTTTTCTTTTCTCTTTTCCTTTTTTTTTACCTTTATGAAGTCAACTTTTATCACTGTAATTCTGGTTATTCCTTTGTTGCCGTAACAAAATTGGTGGCTCATTTTGGCTGGTCGTCAGAATTAGCTGGAGGGGATAATAGAGCTCCTATATTATGAAAGGAAATCCTAAGGGGTGGACATTGACGAGAGAAAGGAAGGGGGGGGGTATTTGATCTTTTCTTAGTAAATGGAAATTTGAAATGGGATTCTCTCTCTCTCTCTCTCTCTCTCTCTCTCTCTCTCTCTCTCTCTCTCTCTCTCTCTCCTCTCATTTAGATGATTTTCATTAAATTTTCATATCCCATAGAAATT
>NC_090729.1:133511513-133521513 GCF_036898095.1 Palaemon carinicauda
AAAAGGGCACTAGGTTAGTCTCTCCTGCTGTTCCCTTTTCATATAAAAACTATTCCTAACGAGTTTGTGGTTTCATTGTGTACGATAGTCTATCTCAAGAAAGTACGATGTCAAGAGCATTTTAGTTTGGTTGCTACCAATTTATTTTTCTTTTTATTCAGTAGGTAGATTTGTATAAACTCCAATCATAAGATTTCTTTAGCATAAGCAAATGTTGAAGACTTTAGTATTTCAAGTTGATACCAATTAGGTGGTGGGTTATGGAGAAATTTGACTATACACCAACACCGGATACAGTAGTTTATAGTGACCTGCTTGGTCGTTTTAAGAGCAAGAGCTAGTGCGGGGCACCCAATTTGGAATAAATTCGCCATCTTAATTCAAAATCTTCATCTTGAATTACCTTCACCATCAAATAATTGTGTTAGAAGGATGTTTATAGTGTAAGTAGAGCATGAAATTTTAACGAATCATAAGGCATATACTTAGGGTATTACTAATACACACACGAACGTTGATACCATGAAATGATATGGTTGTGTAAGTGTTGGTGTGTGTTCATAAATGTAGTCCGTAATATCTTTTTTTTCTTAAATGAAAGAGACCCTTAACTACAATCTACTACTAGGTCTAGAATGAGAATGTTTTACACGATTTCACTCCGGCCGGGCGAGGATTACTAGACCATAAACACACACACACACTCTCTCTCTCTCTATCTCTCTCTCTCTCCTCTCTCTGAAATACTTCCTTTTTTGGGCTCAAGCCATGGGCGTCCTGATGGAAGGTTCCTTTTGGTAGCTTCCTTGGGGTAAATAACTACTAACATATTCCCAGAGAATTTAACCACAGGTTATCACAGAATTTTAACTTCTGGAGCGAGTATCCTAAAGGTTTCCCTTTTAAGACATCGTTATATCAACAGGGGACGCATGTATTAACGCGCCACATAGCTATCTACACCCCGAACAGAGTTAATGCTTCGGTGTGTATGGGCTGAGAATAGCTGGAGCCGTTCCATAACTAATCTCATCCGTGGCTACTTCTGGTACTCGAGACGTAAACAAACGGGCGCCATTGCTTAAATGACGTCACGACCGTCTTCATCCTTTGTTCAGTAGCTCGCCCTACTTAGACGGATTTTCCCTGTGCCTTACTTATCGCTTTGCATCTACGTTATGTCGCTACCTGTCGGCCTCCTCGCCTTCTTCTGGAAAGTGAGTACAAGGTTCCAGTATTGTTTAGTTAAGCTCTGACCGTAAAGTAAATATTACTTTCCGAGATAATTGTTGTTTTGTGGCAGAGCTGTGCCTCTACCGGAACCCGCCATTTTATGGCGTCGTTGTTGTTATGCATGCCTTATTTAGTTAGCCACAACAACGCTTCCGGCCTCATTTACTAATCGATAACATTAGTTTATTTAGTCTTCATAGCTAGGAACTTTTTATATCGTGTTTTGACGCTTTTTATCGGTCATCGATTGACCTCATACCAGTCGGCTACTATAGCCCCCAGGCCAGAGCGCCTATATATCAGTGTTCATGCATGATTTTATTAGTGATCCTAGGCTAAGTTATGAAGATAGTGGCATTATTTTACAATACTTTCGACTGTGATGCAAGTGTTTTTTTGCCTTCAGGGACCATATAGGGGATAGGTTAGTTAGTGTCCCTTCCTAACCTAACCTACTTGTAGGACCCCTATATCTGCTTCCTTCATCCCCCCTGCCCTTGGCATTCCCTCTGTTTAGCCTTGATTCCCTTACTAAGTAAAGGGATCAAGCGCCTAACGGAGTATATTATCGCCTCTCAGTCCTCCCTAAGGGAATGAACCCCCCTTAGGGTGTGCGGTCCGAGAGTGAGGAACGGCTAGCCCTTCCTCTATGGCTAGGACTAGTCCTATGACTGTCCTGCGATAGCGATATGTCTTCTTTCTTTCCTAGTTCAGGGCTTTTAGCCCTGCTCTAGGTTAGGGTTTGGAATAGGTTTATTCTGTCCCCTGCTGAAACTGTACCCATGCACCGTTTCAGCCAGGCTGCCTTATCTAGGTTAGGGAGTGTCCTCCCTTTCCCTAGTGGCCGCTCTGGTACAGAACCCCTTCCATGGAAGACTCTTCTCTTCTCCCTTCCCCACCTATCTCTTGTATAGCCTAGCCTACACTTAGGTTAGTAGCTATACCCATCTGTCCCCCTGTCCTACAACTCCTCCTTAGGGTGGAGTGATAGGGCTACCTTGAGCTTCTATGTGTAGTCCGCTCTGGTACATATACCCTTCATAGTGTCCTATGGGGTTAGCCACTGGATGTGTTCTGCATGTAGATGTCTCCCCCCTCTTTGGGTGTCCCCTAGCCCTCCCTTGGGCTACCCTAGGCTCCCGGTCCTCTGAGACCCCTGCTTCTGGGTGATAGAGCCAGCCTCTATCATGGGTACACCCTTTCAGGGGGGGATGTCTGGGAGTCCATGACTGGACTTCTTACATCCCTCCCCCTGTCTCTCTCACTATCCGGGTTGCCGGTCCCTTGCCGCCTCCACTGTCGGCGATACCCGCCTCCTACCTTGGTGACTCTCCCCTTACCCTCATGCCGCCAGCCCCCCGCGATGCCGGGGGACTGCCGACCGCCGCCGGCTCCTGCCGATGGCTCTCCTCCTTCCTCCCTAGCTTCGCCGTCCGCCTGCCGGTCGGCCACCGGAGTGGCCGGCATCCACTGCCGGCAACCTGGTGCTGCTATAACCATCCTTGTCCCAGTCACCAATCCGGCATCCTCCGACTGCCGGAGCCTCCGCTCCTCTCCCGGCGTGCCGCCGTTGTTCCGGCGGGCCGCCACCCTGGTATTACTCTTGACTTACATATTGTCTGTTCTAATGCCAGAAACTCTGCCGGAACCCCCCCCGGAGGCGTCAGACTACTTGCACCCCCTTCTACTAGCTATCATATGAATACTGATAGCCCTACACTGCAAACAGATGGCCTGTTTATGCTCTTAGATCAGTGCCTTGGTACTGTTCTAATTAGTAATCATGCTGTCTCTTTGCATTCTTCAAAATTCCAGCATGCTGCGTGTATCTTTAGCGCGGCTGGTTGCCGGAGAGCAGTTACCCTAAGGGACCTGTTAGCCCCCTAATTTGGGACTGAGTGGCCTCGGTCCAAACTTATCCTTGGCATTTTCCATGGAATTCCATTGCCCTATGGACTTCTAAGGAATACTATCCTGTGCCTTCCGGCCATCTCGGATTATCCAAGGATAAAGCTTGCGGTAGCCAGCCGGGCGGGATGCATGGAGTATTGTTTTTCTTTACTACTTCAATCTCTATGCATCACACCCTTCATTAAGTTAAAAATTAATGATTAATATTAACTTAGATTAAGAGCCATTCTCATGACTCCCCCCATACTCATTTTCTCTTTCTTCCACAGGAGGAGCAGATGAAGTGTGACTTCGACTTCTGCGCTGTGAAACGCCCGCACTTCTAACGGGCATACGGCTTGCAGGACTCACGGCCCTTGTGCTAACAAGAAAGGGTATTTGAAATTCTGGGACCTCCCGCTGAACTGTACGGTCTGCCAGGCTCACATAGCTGATGGCTTCCATAACTCTCCCTCAGCGGAGATCAGGGACATTGCTCGAGAGAAGCTACGCAAATGGTGTGCGTGGCTTCCAGAAGAATGCCACCGGACCGTACCTGGCCACTGAAGAATTGAGGTCACTGCTGTTCCCAAAGGCCTCCCCTGATTCTGTGGTGCCCAAGGGATTTGATCCCCACTGTCCAAATTAACGGTGGAACCTGATGTAGTCATGGCCCAGTCCATGCACGATTGCCGCCTAGATTCCGATGATGACGAACACATGTCGGATGTCTCGGAGGGTACGGAGAAGACCCTCATGGCTCAAGGAGCTGAAGATGAAGAAGACCAGGTGGAATACGCCGAGTCGGAGCAAGAGGTCCGCTCTCCTTCCATCTCCGCCCCTACTCCTACACGACGGAAGTGTCTCTCCCGTCTACCTCCACGACCCCGGAACCCTCATCATCCACTCAGGAAATGCTCCCGGTTGATTAAAGCCGTCAGATGGACGACAAGTTAAAGGAGAATCAGGAGTTCATCAGGTCCATGATAGGATCCAAAGAACCGAAGAAGATCTCGGTCAAGCGATCTCCCCGCTTGCTCTCATGCCAACCCATGGAGGTATGCTGAGCATATGGTGATAGCGACCCGGCAGAATCTTTGTCAGTGACAAGATCGGCTCGGTCCCCCTGGAAGATGTGGAATTCTTCCCCAATTTTGAGGCCTACCCGGACTGTTACGTCCGACTTCGCTCTGAACCTGCCTCAAAAGAAGAGACCGAACCGAAAGAAGAGATAGTGTTCGATCTCGCGAAGGCCCAGGCTATGCTAGCCAACACGTTCAAGAGTAGGGGTTTTACCCTGCTCTAAGCTTCCGGCCCTGAGCAAGAAGCACCCTACCTACGTCGCACCTGAAGATGCGGTACTTCCATTCATGGAAAAGGCCTTCGCTGCGTGCCTTAAAGCTGTTGAAGAGGGGAAAGCCTGCCCTGCACTGGAGGAGTGTGCAGACCCTTCTCCATAGTTACTCCCCCTGACGCTCGACACTGGAAGGACATCCAGCATACTTTCGTCGAGGGAAAGCTAGATCCTGACGTCGCCGGACGTCAGTTTAATTGAAGACCTCCCAGAAGCTCAACGATCACCTCCTTCGTCGGGAACAAGATACGAAGGAGAGGCTCGCAGCATCCATGTCCCACCAAGTCCAACTTGAAATTATGGCCTGTGACACCAGAGTACCAGACCCACTGCATGGTACTTGCCAAATCCCATATGGCAACCCCTGATGAAGGACTTGTACCACTTCATGAAGGCTCGGAGAGCCTGTCGTGAATTCGTGTTCGCAGGTGCCACTGTGAAACACGAACCCCGGAGGCTGATTTCCTCCAACATCTGGGGCAAACACCTCTTTCCTTCTGACCTTGTGAAGGAGATCACTGACAAAGCCGCCACGGAGAATAGGAACCTTCTCCACAAATGGGGCATGTCAAAGAAGAGAAAACCCTCTCAGGACGACGGACCTCAACCTAAGAGGAAAGCCTCAAAACAGAAACCCCAGCAAACGTCAACCAAGACGTCAGTTTTCCGGGACCCGCTACCTCCCAAGTGGCAGCTCAGCCACAACAGACCTTCTAAACTGGTCACCCCAACCGGTGTTGTCACAGTCACCGGTCTTCACCCCTGCTTTCGAGCAACAGACGACTACCTTTCGTCCCAAAGGTAGAGGGCCTCAAACAGAGGTGCAGGTAGAGACGCGTCTCGCCGTCCCTCCAGAGGCAGAGGAGGAAAGGGAGCCGAGGCAGCAAGCCCTCGGGACACAGAAGCAATGAAGTGCATTCCGGTGGGAGGAAGACTCCGCCAATTCCAGGATCGTTGGACCTTCGATCCCTGGGCACACAGCATCGTCAAGAAGGGTCTAGGCTGGAGTTGGACTCAACCACCTCCCCAACATTCCAGCAGTTCTTCCAACAATCAAACCCCCCTTCTGGAAGAATATGTCCTAGATCTCTTGAACAAGAAGGTGATAAGGAAGGTAAAGTCCACCAGGTTTCCAAGGAAGACTGTTTTTGTGTCCCAAGAAAGACTCCGACAAACTCAGAGTCATTCTGGACTTATCCCCCCTCAACAAGTTCATAGCGAACGACAAGGTTCAAGATGCTGACTCTTCAACAAATAAGGACCCTTCTGCCTCGAGGTTCCTACAACGGTCTCCATAGACCTGGCGGATGCCTACTGGCACGTTCCAATGAACCATCACGCTTCCTCCTACCTAGGATTTCGACTCCAAAGGAAAAGCTACGCCTTCAGGGCCATGCCCTTCGGCCTCAATGTGGCCCCTCGGATCTTCACAAAGCTGGCGGACGCCATAGTACAACAGCTCCGCCTCCGAAAACGTCCAGGTGATGGCCTACCTCGACGACTGGGCTAGTTTTGGGCTCCATCGCCCGAGGATTGTGTAAAATCCTGCAACAAAGTCACCCCAGTACCTAGAACACCTGGGATTCAAGATAAATGAGAGAAATCTCGCCTCTCTCCAGCTCAGAAGTTCCAGTGGTTAGGAATCCAATGGAACCTTCAGTCACACCGCCTTTCCATCCCCCAGAAGAAAAGGAAGGAAATAGCAGGGTCTGTCAAGCCGACTACTAAAATCCAAACGGATTTCAAGACGCCAGCAGGAACGAGTTCTAAGCTCTCTAACAGTTCGCCTCAGTAACAAACCCAGTGCTTCGTGCACAGCTAAAGGATGCCGCGGGAGTCTGGAGACGTTCTGCATCCATCGCTCGAAGAGACCTCAAGAGACGGCTCCCAAACAGGACTTCGACTTCTCCTCAAGCCGTGGTCGGAAGCAAAGGCCCTGAAAAGGTCCATTCCTCTTCAACACCCACCTCCATCACTCAACATCCACACGGACGCTTCGCTGGAGGGTTGGGGAGGTCACTTCTCACCAAAAACAGGCTCAAGGCACCTGGTCTCCCCTGTTCAAGACGTTCCACATCAACATCTTGGAGGCCATGGCGGTCCTTCTAACTCTGAAGAAACTATCCCCGCCTCCCTCGATCCACATTCGTCTAACCCTAGACAACTCGGTGGTAGTTCGATGTCTCAATCGCCAAGGCTCAAGATCGCCCCAGATAAATCAGGTGCTTCTCCCAATCTTCCGTCTGGCAGAGAAGAAGAAGTGGCACCTGTCTGCAGTTCACCTACAAGGATTCCGCAACGTGACAGCGGATGCTCTATCTCGAACAAACCCGATAGAGTCGGAATGGTCTCTAGACGCAAGATCATTCTCCTTCATCTCTCACCAAGTCCCAGAACTTCAGATAGATCTCTTCGCAACGAGCGACAACAATCAACTTCCTCGGTATGTGGCCCCGTACGAGGACCCAAGGCAGAAGCAGTGGATGCCATGTCACTGGACTGGAACAGATGGTCCAAGATCTACCTGTTCCCCTCCCACCAACCTTCTGCTGAAAGTCCTCTCCAAACTGAGAACCTTCAAAGGGACAGCGGCCCTAGTGGCTCCCAAGTGGCCCCCGGAGCAACTGGTACCCACCCTGGTCCTGGAGAGCTGCAGCCCAAGCTGATCCCTCTCCCAGGCCCAGTTCTCTCCCAACAAGTACAGAAGTCGACTGTCTTCGCTTCATCATCGAAAATCAAGGACCTTCATCTCATGATTTTCTCTCCCTAGCCGCAAAGAAGAGGTTTGGGATCTTGAAGAAAAGTCTAGACTTCCTCGAGGAATACAAGACCGAATCCACAAGACGGCAATACGAATTATCCTGGAGAAAATGGGTCTCTTTCGTCAAGACAAAAATCCTAAAGAAATCACAATTGATTTCTGCATGTCCTTCTTCATTCACCTTCATGGACAAGGGTTAGCAGCCAATACGATTTCAACCTGCAAATCGGCCTTGACCAGGACCAATTCTGTATGCCTTCCAAATTGATCTGTCCAGCGACATCTTCAATAAACTACCGAAAGTATGTGCTCGTCTACGCCCCAGCACCCCCACCGAAACCGATCTCCTGGTCACTAGACAAGGTGCTCCATTTCGCCTCCAACTTGGATAATGATTCATGCCCTCTCAAGGATCTGACTCAGAAAGTTATATTTCTCTTTGCTCTTGCTTCGGGAGCCCGAGTCAGCGAAATAGTGGCATTATCAAGAGAAGAGGGTCACATCCTGTTTACTGATACAGGAGACATTACCCTCTCCCCTGATCCGACGTTTCTCGCCAAAAATGAATTACCCACCAAAAGATGGGGCCCCTGGAGAATATGCCCCCTGAAGGAAGATGTCTCTTTATGCCCAGTAGAGAGCCTCAAGGTCTATCTTTGCAGAACTTCGAACTTTGGTGGGAGGCCAACTCTTCAAAGGAGAAACATCGGGCAGCGACCTGTCACTGAAACAATTAAGAGCGAAAATCACCTACTTCATTCGCAGAGCGGATCCTGACAGTACACCCGCCGGTCATGATCCTAGGAAAGTTGCATCATCTCTGAATTTCTTTCAGAGTATGGACTTTGAAAGCCTTAAAAGCTTCACAGGCTGGAAGTCCTCGCGCGTTTTTCTTTAAACATTATGCGAAACAAGTGCACGAAGTCAAACATTTTGTGGTAGCCGCAGGTAGTGTTATGAAACCTTGCACCTAACTCTGCATAGAACAGTGAGTTACTTGGGACTCTAACGCTTCGGGTGCCTATGTTGACCCTCGAATGATACATAGTGATGTCGAAAACACTTAGTGCTTTTATAACTGTTCTTATCCCAGGTGAAATGTCATAGTTGTCACACACAAGTGCCGCATGCCCTGAGCATGATGTGTTTTTAATCAAAGACTAACGTTCCTCGAGAACGAGTGGCCTACTAATAAATTTGAAATTCCTTTTCAGATTCAAGAGCAAGTCTTTATTACTATGTACAATTATAATTACTGTAAATGAACTTTACTTATTGCTGCAATTCATTTAATTTCTGCATTTGTGAAATAAAATTTCTATTTTATTACCTGTGCGTCTCAATCAGCTCCTACTTACTATGAAATACATGCCTGTCATAGTTTTTATTATCCCCTTTTCCTTATGGTTCATGGAGAAATTAAGATACTAACTCTTAATTTATATTCACTCTGATTATGTAATGTTCCAATACGAATACTTACTCTTCATACCCTGGAGATGAAAACCAACCTTCTCAGCACATAGTGTCCAACCACCACTGGTCTACTTTTCAGAATGTTCCTATACGAATGCCAAACATTCAGCTTCATCTCCAAGTTCTTCAAGTTCTTCTATCAGGGTGAATAGCCCTTCAATACTCACTTTGACGTCGGCATGGCCCGTGGGAACTTCACTGCCAAGGGGGGCTGGAAGATTCTTCCCTACGGTTCTTTACTAAGATTACTATGCTATTTTGTCAAAGCCTTTGGCACTTACTAATAGGGGAAAATCTACCACGATACATTGATTCTCTGGTATTCTTCCATCAGGACGCCATGGCTTGAGCCCAAAAAACGGATTTTGAGTGAAGCGAAAAATCTATTTTTGGGTGAGATAGCCATGGCGTCCTGATGGACCCTCCCCTGCTACTTTCGTCCAGTTTTTAGGTCCCACCCTGCTCTGCTGTATCATGGTGATCGGCAAGCAACTGGCTTCAGGATGAAGACGGTCGTGACGTCATTTAAAGCAATGGCGCCCGTTTGTTTACGTCTCGAGTACCAGAAGTAAGCCACGGATGAGATTAGCTATGGAACGGCTCCCAGCTATTCTCAGCCCTTACACACCGAAGGATTAACTCTGTTCGGGGTGTAGATAGCTATGTGGCGCGTTAATACATGCGTCCCCTGTTGATATACGATGTCTTAAAGGGAAACCTTTAGGATACTCGCTCCAGAAGTTAGAATTCTGTGATAACCTGTGGTTAAATTCTCTGGGAATATCTTAGTAGTTATTTACCCAAGGAAGCTACCAAAAAGGAACCTTCCACCAGGACGCCATGGCTATGTCACCCAAAAATAGATTTTTCGCTTCGCTCAAAATCCGTTTTTTTATCTTATAGTTCTAGGAAGTCTAGGAGAAAAAAGGGATATACCTCTTCAATAAGGAGCGTAGGCAAATACGCATTAGCCACCCGAGGAAATACAAAAATAGACAAAAATAATACTTTCCATTAAAGGAAAACTTGGAAGAGGAATAACACAGCAATTTTAAAATATATTATGAAAAGCAAAATAATACAATGTAAACTGATTGTGTGTGAATGCTTCACAGCTCGAATGGCTGGAATATGAAAATCCATCTATCAAGGGAAGAATATTTATCGGTATTAAACGGAATATGTAACCTTATACCATAATAAAAGCACATCTCAAGGTCTCGACTTTGTGAAGAGATTCTTCAATGAATTCTTTTTTAATTACAAAAGAAATTAGGTTTTTGGAT
>NC_090729.1:133524013-133536513 GCF_036898095.1 Palaemon carinicauda
TAAAACTCCAGTAATAATTACGCCACAAGCTTATTTTTCCCGAAACCTCTATCATTCACAATCACTACAGCTTATTAGGAAACATTTTTCAATTATCTTTTTATTATCTGTCTTTGAAATTCTGCTTCTTTTTTTCATGATCCTTATAACCTTGGTTCTTCCAGTCCGGGCTACAAAAGGAAACGAATGGCTGTCTGTTCCATTGGTCTTTGCCGTTAGAACAATTATGTTAACAGATATCAGAGTTTGTTCATCTTGACTTGAATGAAACTATGATGTGTTGGTTTGAATTATCTAAAAGATTTTTTTTTTTCTTTTTCTAGATCAGTATGACTTAAGGTAGGAAAAAGATAATTGCTGTGAGATTATCAAGTCATGATCCCAATAAGTCATAGAAGTTCCAACGGAGAGAGAGAGAGAGAAGAGAGAGAGAGAGAGAGAGAGAGAGAGAGAGAGAGAGAGAGAGAGAGAGAGAGAGAGACTATTCTCGTTTACAACATGTACCAAACAAATTTCGAGTCGGGGCCAATCGTCACCAAATTCAATTAATGGGTTTCCAATCGGAGGTCGGATGTCTTGGGCTGTTTACTGAGCAAGAAAGATGCTATAAGAGAGAGAGAGAGAGAAGAGAGAGAGAGAGAGAGAGAGAGAGAGAGAGAGAGAGAGAGATATGGTAGTGGATTATACTGTGAGTGATTTGGTTATCTTTTCTTGTAAAATTACGCAAAAGGATATCATCAATATGAATCAAATGATTATATAAAAATGTGAATTCATTGGTAATATCTGGTAAGTTATTTTAGAGACCGCCAGTATTCCATCTTCATCCAAGATATAAAAACAATTAAAAATAGATTTTGTTTTAATCACTATTGCAGTTCTTATCACCTCGCGGTTTTCTCGTCGTTTTTAAAATAGAAAATAGCGACCTCTGGCAACGTTATGATAACAGTTTTATCTATGCTTTACTTCCGATATTATCATCTTAATACAATGGTTTGTGTATAAAACAATGTGACGTCATCTTAGCGGGGTTTGGGAGTCTATATTCTTAAGACAAAAAGGAAGACTGCCAAACGAGTAGCACGCACTAATTCTAAAGGTGCAAGCGATCCAGGGTATACTTTATCAAAGTGTAACCTATATAAGATAGCCAAATAGGATAAAACAACCACTACTTCGAGCAATTCCATCTTGAAGATGGAGGTCCCGGAAGACTGCACACACCCAAACAGATACACATGACTCGGAAAAAAGAGAAAAAAAAAAGAAAAAAAAAGAAAAAAAAAAGGAGTGGTATAAACATCTTTGGGAAGCTTTGAACACGAAACCTCATATGTTAACTCAAGCGATATGAGTGGATTACAATATTAGACTCGGAACGTTCACACTCAGGAGTTAATATTGAATACGAAACCAGGTCTCCCCAAAGACGCACCTAAGAGCCATCACAGCTTAAAGATCCAAAGACTAAACCATTGTCCCTCCGTTAACCTTAATAAAGAATAAGGTTGATGTAGCTAATCAACTGTTGAGGCTAATGGGCAGTGTGTAAAAAGGCATGATACTACAAGCCTAGAAACCCGATTAGATTTTTGCTGAGATTAAGGTGGTTAACAAATACACGTATGACATCTACTTAGCTAAGCTGATAAATGAGGATTTATTGAATTTGGGTCCTATGGTTGGGTGCTGGAGACAGGAAGGCTATTTACTGCCAAGGTGCAATGGGAGTTAGATGATAGGATGACATAAATCACTGAAAACTTAATTAAAAATCACACTTCCTGCTCCGACAAAATAAAATAGATTTTATGCTCTTGAGCAAAAAACTTAATATTTGACAAGCGTTAAAAACAAAAATCTTCACAAAAACATTATAAATGGCTTCATATTCTACTTTAAAAGAAAAAAAAAACATTAAAAATGGCTTCATATTTTTCTTTAAAAGAAACCAACAAAAACATTATAAAAGGTTTCATATTCTTCTTTAAAAAAAAAATAAAAATAAATAAAACAGATTACAAGTTGATGGTAGAATATAAACAAAAAGCTTAATTAGTATTGAGAATCCTTAGGAGAAGAATCTAAAAGAAAAATCAGGATCATTTCCCCATACTGTTAAAAAGTGTCTCGAAATTGAAATTAAAAAAAAAAAAAAGAAAAGAAAAAAAAATGAAATAAAGGAAACATTTATGAAAGTTACGACCATTAGGGACCGTTGCCATGGTATGGTCACGGTGTGTCGTCTCAAGTTCCTGAGAGAGAGAGAGAGAGAGAGAGAGAGAGAGAGAGAGAGAGAGAGAGAGAGAGAGAGAGAGAGATAAGTATTTCTTTCTTTGACATAAGTTAGTTAACTTTTCATTTAAACATGGTTAAAACCCTCTAAGCCAGACGTAACCAATATTTAATACGCAGCTTACCTATTAAGTCACACGCACATGCATATATATATATATATATATATATATATATATATATATATATATATATATATATATATATATATATATATATATATATATATATATATATATATACACACACACATATAATGTAGGGTTAAATGGTTAAACTCAGAACACTGAATTAAAATTGTTTTTGAACGGCATTGTTTCTGCCTACATTTGGTTAACGGGAGCAGCTGTGGAACCCCATTTAGAATATCATATCGAACGATCAATTCAACTTCCACTACACTAGATCCTTCAATGGGAATGAATTTGTTAGTACCGTTCACTAAACAGCATCACCAAAATTGAACATGTTATCGGTACCATGTTCCTCGTTTCATTGCCATGTTGTTAATTTGTATTTTATATTTTTCCTATCTTAAAGGAAAATACAGTCCCCAGTTATTGGTCTTCTCTGATTTTGAAGAAATAGCCTTACTGATCATAATACTAATAATATTAGTAACTAAAAAATAACTCAGAGTGCAGATTTCCGCCACGGCAGCTTACTCCTCGAAACCAGCTTGCCTTTACCAGAATCAATTTAAGACCGTAGGCGTATTTGAAGTCTGTGGGACAACCATGTGTGAACTTGGGGTTAGGGTTAGGGTTAATTCGGTCGACCTTTTGCTGAACCTTGACCTTAACCTTTGACCTACGACTTTCAAAATTAAATCATTTCCACGTCTCAATATAACAATCAATCACTGAAAGTTTTACTACTCTATGATTAAAATCGTGGCCAGGAAGTTGTTCACAAACAAACAAACAAGACAAATGGTCAAACAGGGGCGAAAACATAACCTCCTCCCAACATCGTTGGCAGAGGTAATAACAATAAGCCAGTTAATTTCACTTTGATATCTCTCTAAACACCATCATTTCTCTTGCTCAGCTTCATTTCCTTGTTATACGATCCTAAAAGGAAAAGACACTCTAATCAATCTTAGTGATTCACAGTGACAGTCGCAAACTTCCCTGACCTCGAAAGCAATCAACAGCATCACCAGCAAAATTAAGGGCGATCAAAGAAAGGGAGAAGAAAGGTCATAAGAAAAAGTCTTGTAAGAAATTTATGTAAAGTGAACCATCTGCCAAAGAAGACGGATAAGATATTTTTTTTTGGAGTTAATGAGATTACGGTATCACTTTCCAGCCCATCGATATCTTTCAGAAAAAAATCGATGAAAAAAAGACAGTAGGGGCTCCTATCGAATAGCTATCACTCTCCATTAAAAACATTGTCCCCTAACTGAGGGGAGAGGAAGGTATATGGACAGACAGACAGACAGAGAGAAACACAGACAGACGGACGGTAACCTACCCTCCAGACGACTCGCTGAGAACAGGATGGTTACCATACCCGCGAGACCCTCCAAATGGGAAACTGCGTCTAGCCTGTTACTTCCTTCGCAACTAAAAGGAGTGAAGTCCCGGATACGAAGGGAAGTCCTCCCGGCCTTCAAGAACAGAGCCTAAATCCGGCAAGACGTCGACGAGGATGCTGATGAAAACCCAGAGGGAGGGAGGGATGGCAACGAGGGGAAATTAGTAGTGGAGTAGGGGTAGAGGGTCGAGATGAGGCTAGAAGGCAATTTCGGTTGGGAGCCGACTAGTTAGTAGTAGGTTGGTAGGAGAACTACCAGGAACTTGGTAATTACTTTATAACTTCATCTCATATCTTACAATCCCACGGAGGAAAGTCCTATGTATCCTCCGAGGAGACAGGAACCCACCGAATGGAGGAAAAGGTGGGAGGGGGGAGGGTTTTAAAAGGTCGGAAGACTCCCATAGGAAGTCGGGGACTATGGGAATAGGAAGGAAAGGTAATAGGGAGGCCTGGCAGGAAGGAGAGACAGCCAAGATGGGGCTCTACGATGCAATTCGTCTTGAAAATAACATTGGATTTGGCTCCAGAAGAGGAGTAATTTGTGGTCTAAAAGGATGCCGAAAAAGACAGGGTGGAGGGCAAGGGTGGGAGAGGGGGGGGGGGGGACTGGGGGAGAGGGGAAACTGAGGGAGAACAGAACTTGGGGGAGATTAAGGGGGAAATGGTTTTTATTTAGGCTTGTGTCCCACATTACATTTAATGTCTTTATTTCTTATTGTTAGATCGGATTCTAAAATAGGAGGTTCACGTTCTATTATCCAACGATAATCTATAAAGATCTCATGATAATAATAAAAAAAAACTATTAATAAAAGTGGAATTGGGAAAGGTGGAAATAGATAAAAGGAAAAAAATAATATTCAGCTCATGAAATTAAGTACTATGTTTACAACATAAAAAAAAATTAAAATGAAATGCAGGGAGGTATGTAGTTAAATCAGAATAACATACATTACACTCATGTATATTTCGCCATAAGTATAAAACGATTAGGATATAAAGAGCAGGTAGAATAAATGGGAGGAAAAAAAAATAATGTATTCGAGGAATGCAGGCGAAAAAAAAGTCGTGTCGATCCATTTTGGTTGCCTGTGTTACATATGAAATATAGTGTTGACTTTGAACTCTAGAATCATCTCCTAAGATCAGTTCTTCATTTCTGATTATTATTATTATTATTATTATTATTATTATTATTATTATTATTATTATTATTATTATTATTATTATTATTACTAGCTAAGCTACAACCCTAGTTGAAAACGCAGGATGCTATAAGACCAAGGGCTCCAACAGGGAAAAATAGCCTAGAGAAGAAAGGAAATAAGGACATGAATAAACTATATGAAAAGTAATAAATAACTGATATAAAATACTTTCAGATCAGTAACAACGTAACAATTGACCTGTCATATACAAACTACAAAGAGAGAATGTTGTCAGCCTGTTCAACATAAAAACTTTCGCTACAAGTTTGAACTTCTGAAGTTCCACCGATTCAACAACCCGATTAGGAAGATCATTCCACAATCAGGTACCAGATTAAACAACACTTCTTGAATAGTGTGTACTATTCAATACGCAAATAATAACTTCTAAGACCTCCTCCCAATTTCAAAATTCAACTGAATCATAAAGTCTTATGGTGTGAAACAGAAAATTCTATTATATTCTAAAGATATTCGAATACGCTCGAATTTTCATGGTTTTAGCTATTTAGCTTTTTGTCTTAGAACTTTTAGACTCTTAAGACCTCCTCTCATGAATGAATGCACTAGACTCTAGAGGCTTCACAAGAGAAAAAAAAATTAAATCATGCAAGTAATAATAATAATAATAATAATAATAATAATATTAATAATAATAATAATAATAATAATAATAATAATAATAATAATAATAACAACAACAATAAGCAATAGGTCAAACTAAAAAGTATATGAAAAATAAGTGAAAATCACGGTACATGCATATCAAGTTTCATCAATATTAGAGAAATGATAACCTGACATACAACCTTGAGAGAGAGAGAGAGAGAGAGAGAGAGAGAGAGAGAGAGAGAGAGAGAGAGAGAGAGAGAGAGAGAGAGAGAGAGAGAGAGAGAGAGAGAGAGCAATTTACAAGGATTCCCAACTATCAAGAGAAATATTGATTGCTGACCTTTAAACATAATTTTGACCTTAAAAGAAAGAGCTTATTCTCAATATAATTGGTGATAAAATACACAAACACTTTGGGTGCCGAACAAGTTATAGAATAATGTTGTCCTTGGAGCTGACCTGTGACCTTGTAAAACATATGTTTAGGGATAACATACGCCTAAATTTGAAACGAAAATTTTAATTAAACAAAAAAAAAAAAAAAAAAAAAAAATTCAAGATCCAATATTTAAAAAATAAAGTCACATAAGCTTCATCATAACGTACCAGATGAAAAGGAAAAAATATTTTAACATTTTTATCTTAAAATTGATATGCGACCTTGGAAAAGCTGCAGTGAAAATACTTTGGAAGATAATTATGAGCCCACAAGATAACGTAATAAATTTCAGCAAAATCAGCAAAAGGAATAATAATAATAATAATAATAATATTAATAATAATAATAATAATAATAATAATAATAATAATAATAATCATAAATATAATAAAAAATGATGATAATAATAAAAATAAAAATAATAATCATCATCATATTAATGGGTATCCAAATAATTATAATTGATAAAAGATAAAAGCAGCAAACAAGCATGATGAAAAATCATGTTGTGAAGCAATAAAAAAAATTGTTATGTACATGCATACTTTTTACGATAAAATATATAAAAACCCCAAGAATCAAAATCTTAGGAAGCTCAAATGCTGCTTGAAAATATCTTGAATTTTACTTTTAAAATAAGGAAAATAAGAGAAAAAGAAAACCATAAAATACAAGTAATCGGATTTCTTTCCTTAAGACTTGGTATATTACTATACTATTCCGATATACATGCCACTGAGCTTGTAAGGAGAGAGAGAGAGAGAGAGAGAGAGAGAGAGAGAGAGAGAGAGAGAGAGATTTTAGCATTCTTCCTGTTCCTACTTCAGTCCTCGCATAAACTTCTACCGATTCACGATGAGAACTAAACATTACCTGAATTGAACATCAAATTTAATAACACCTTTATAAAGAGCACTAGTATAGGGACCGAGGATGATGGGGGTGTATGGGGGAGGAGAGGGAACTTCGTTATGATCTTTGAAGGAAAAGGGGAGTCGAATAAAGTGAACCACGTCTCCCCTCTAATGAGTCTGAGGGAACCAATCGATGGCGTCCAATTAGTTGGGGTTCGTCAACATCGAAGAGCTACGGCGTTCGAGTAAAATGCAGAATCTGAATTTTATTATTTCTTATTCCGTCATTTTTTAACTATATTTAGTAACTTGATATGTACATCTGAGGCGCTTGAAATTAGAGCCATTTTCCCATAATATTTTCTTGTATATTCCTATTTTATTATTGTATGTTATGACTGTTCATTGTACAGAAAGATAGTCTCATCATTAGGGTTTACTGTAGATTCTTTTTAACTAAGTTTACTTTCCAGGCGACAGCCTGATAAGAACATATCGCTCACAGCAATGGCAAAATGTTGCCATATCAGTAATGTAGTTGTTGCCATATTACAACTGAGAAATATGAATAATCCATACATAAGGATATACATCAGGAGGCCCATCAACAGCATTTGTAAACAGACAATAATAGATATGACTAAACTATTACTCGACATCAATGACATTTACATTCCCTAGCCTAGATGTCCCCTCACACTTAGAGTATGCTCTCAAACGGATTCCTTTCTTTTGGTGCGCATTGGAGAACGATGAGGTCTCTGGTTAGGAATTCACTAAAACTGCCTTTTCTGGTCCATATAAGGTGCCACAGGGAAGAGAGGGCAGGGGTCAGCCCAAGAGGTTGGTACTGGACAAAGAAAACGAAGATTTCTCCACCATTCACATCTACTAGGTAGACTGACCTAAAAAATGCGACATTGCATGTTTTGCATAAACCTCTATGTAAAAATGTAGAACATCCAAAACTACAGGAACAAATTTTTCTATGAAGGGAGAGATTTGCAAAGTGTGCTCTAACACACGTTAAGTGTCAAGAGTCAAGCATATTTGCATATGGATCATCTGCTTATCCATACGAAGCTTAAAAAGAGCGACCATAACAGCTGTGCACAGCGCATTGTTTCATACACGCTCATACACGGTAATGCTATTGATATTTCTACTCTCGCTCTTTTCTGCACTGATAATAGAAAAAAAAAACTGTTTAAGCTTGCCAATGCAAGTTTCATATATTTTTGAATTTTTGTGTTATTATTGCCCAAAACTGTTTGCATATAAGCTCGCCATCCCACTTTCTCAAGAATTTAGAAGGTTACATTACCCTCAAGCGGTGGGGACGTTTGTTCTGTTGCTTTCTGAGGTTAAGGATGAGGCAAGACAGATGGTTGGGAGGATCCAACCTCAGTATTGGATGTGGAGCTATCAGATTTGTATCGTCTGTAGATAGGAGAGAGCACCTGGATGAGAACTAAATTTGGCTTTGTCCTCCTCCCTTCAGCCTTCTGCCTGTGTAATTAATTGCCTCTGTTCTATTTTACTTCTTTCTCACGTCTGCTTTGCTCTATGTTTTATCGTGATCTCCCCACTGTCTTCTCTCATGGTATAGGCGAAATTCCTGTAAAACCCTGATTAAGTAGACTACATCTATGCCTTTTGCAGAGGTCGGAGGACGGAATTGGTAGTAGGTGTTTTGGAGTGGGCAGTATCTTCTGTCCCCACAAGGCTTCAAATCACAGCTCAATGAATTACTCTTAATGACCTTCAAAATACTATGAAGAATCTGCCATCATTTAATCTCTATGAAAATCACTGTTTCAAAAGAAAGAAAAAGAATCTCTTTTAAAACAAAGCTTTCATTTAGAAAGATTCAAATACAAATTAAATGAATGTGAGCGTGCGTTCGTGTAGTTCGTTGATGTATGAGCCGTCATACATCGAATAACGCAATTAGTTGCATGCCAGTTGTTGTAGGTTTTGATGCCACTCAAGTTGGGCAATAACGAGAGTATGGGTGTGACATATGCGCTTTTATGGGACATGTGAAACGAAGGTTGAAGTCATAAAAATGAGTAACAAGATACAAACATAAAAAAGATCAATACACAACAATGCACTATCACCACGTTTATAATTCACAGCAAATAGGCCTATATATTTGTAGGGTAATCACCTAAAAATCCCCGAGGAGTAATGGCATCGCAATAGCCTTCACAACCTCTTTAAGATGTTGCAAACACTTTTAAACTTTTCATTGTACCATGTATATAAGGGTTATGTCCTCTTGAGGCTCTATTCAAGGAGAGAAGGAAACTGTGAAGGATCAATTTTTTCAACCTTTTCGATATGTCTTGGTTTTCAAAATCCTCCTAAGAAGGGGAAAACTAGCTAGAGAGATAGGTAGTTAGTGCAATGATTATTTGTATTGTGTTGAGTAAGACTGTTGATATAAATGAAGGTTTGTTTGCTCACATTTTTTTATTTACATAGTCGAGGGCCTTGGCAAATGTCTTGTGTGATTGTTTTTTTTTTTATTTAGACTGCAGAAAGGAAACCATTTTTAAATTACTAAATATATTGGAAGTTTATGAATTTATTAAACCATACTTCCTCCTTTCCCTGGACCCCTTATTCCTTTTGAGTGAAGACAGTTAAATGGTCCCTCCTCGTCTTCTGAATGCGAATCTTGGCATTGAATTAGGAACTAAAACGTAATTGGATTTGGGTATGATTGTAATATTGATTTGTATGATAATTCATGATATATAAGAATTTACAGATTTGAATTGTTCTGCAACGAAAGTGGATCCGGAGGATGACGACACGTCTCATCTATGAAAGTGTGTTTGATTGCATAGTCAACTTGATTGGGGTTAGTGTCGACCCAAGGAACTGTGATACGGTGTGTTTTAGCTTTCCAGTGTAGTGTGAGCAACGTTGTTTGTGTCTACACACATTATATATATATATATATATATATATATATATATATATATATATATATATATATATATATATATATATATATATATATTACATTATATTTTTAGTATGTTAATTTCAAGTCAGTTTGGGGTCTTTTTTAACGTTAACATTGAGAAATATGGGTGTAAGGATAATGTTAGTATAAATATCATTGCTAAATAAGTTGCTAATCGGTAAAGGGTAAAGTTCATGCTGGTGAGACTTTTGTCATTGAGAAAGATTCAAGGGTGTGGAGCTTGTTTTTGCATACCACCACAGAACTAACTTCTAATGTGGAGGTTCTTAGTAACAAAACGCATAGCAACACAGAGCTTTCCAGATGATAGCTTGATTTGAAGAAATAGCAGGCAGCAATAACACAATACTACGATGTCAGTGACTTTCACTGAAAATACATAGCTTTCTAATATTTTTCATTTGCAATATAGAAAAAAATATCAACAAAAGAATTAGGCATGAAAATAAATATTCATGCAAGGAAAAGATTATTTAGAATTCTAACCAGGATTCATTCACTCTCGGCACCAACTAGTTGGTTTAATTTACAAACGAAACGTTCAAAACAGCCAACTGGAATAGGTAAACTCAGAATTACAAATTTACCCCCCAGCAATTACTCTCTGATTTTAATTCACTAAATGGTACTCGATTCTGATGATTGCTGACTGATTCTACTTTTTAAAAATGACCGTCAAAGGATTTACCTTGATTTACTTGAGTGGCCGTTGCAATGGAGATTTCTGTTTTTGCATTTCAATTTTGATGTCCAACGAAAAGTTGGAGCGAAAATTTAGTCACCAAAGAGAAATGTTTGCTTGGATATGTTTCGCATTTTTTGTCTTCCAGCTTTTTTTTTTTTTGAATTCCTAGTAATGAGTAAATTAGGTTATTCTAAAACATTTTCTTTCTACATTATCCTTATCATTACTATTATATTGTTATTATTTGCTACTAATCACTATTGTGGCAGACCTGGAAGAAAATGGCTGTTATGGCATAGGTCACGCAATCGGTAGACGGAGATTTTCCTGACACTTAAACAGATATTTAAAAAGGCTTATATACAATTTCGTCATATTTTACACACACACACACACACACACACACACACACACACACACACACATATATATATATATATATATATATATATATATATATATACGTATATATATATATATATATATATATATATATATATATATATATATATATATATATATATATATATATATTTATAACAAGAAACCTGGTCTTTATCATATAAGAGAGATGCATTTTGTGTGTGAAAGTGGTGACAACTTATGCTTCGCAGTGTAACAGTCTTCTGTATTATCTTAGTCACGGAGGTTACAAGGAAATCAGTATCATGTGACGTCTGTCAAATTGAATATTCCTGAATACCTAATAAGACCCATTTCTTTAAAATGGTGCAAAAAAACGTTGTTATAGCTTACATGAATCATTTAAATTTACTGGCAAATGAAAATTATGAATTTGATATTAATCCGTGTGCAAATTTGTCACTGGCGACCATATTAATTGTTTGCGCAATATTCTAAATGTGTTAATATCCTCTACTTTGAGCCCATTTATTGAATTTCAATAAAATTAGACATACATGCTTTTGTTACTGGGTCAAACCAAATCAGATAGAAAAATGAAATTAATTTTCATTATCACGTGATTTGGTCATGTGTACTCTATTGATTATATATTTGCGTATGGTAAAGTAAAATGACCATGATACTCAATTCTCCAGTATCATTTGATTTAGTTTATAAGGTAAATTTTCCTTTGTTTCTAGTTTTTTTTAGCCAAGGATATGTACACATATATCTCAGTCTAGACACATGTATGTATATATATACATACATACATACATATATATATATATATATATATATATATATATATATATATATATATATATATATATATATATATGTATATATATATCTACTTGCTAAGCTACAACCCTAATTAGAAAAGCAGGATGCTGTAAGTCCAGGTACTCCAACAGGGAAAATAGCCCAGTGAGGAAAGGAAATAAGGAAACAAATGGAGGTGTGCCTGAGTATTCCTTGAAATAAGAGAGCTCTAACTCAAGACAGTTGAAGACCATGGTACAGAGGCTATGGCACTATCCAAGGCTAGAAACAAGTGTTTGATTTTGGAGTGCCCTTTTCCTAGAAGAGCTGCTCTACCATAGCTAAAGTCTCTCTTCTACCCCTACTAAGTGGAAAGTAATCACTAAACTATTATAGTACTGTAGTTAACCCCTCAAGTTCAGGAGAATTTTTCGGTTATCAAAATGTTGGCAGGTGTATGAGGAAAGAGGAGAATGTGTAAAGAATAATCCAGACTATTCAGTGTACATGTAGGCATAGGAAAATGCCGCCTAACCAGAGAAGGATCCAATGTAGCACTATCTGGCCAGTAAAAAGACCCAAAAACTCTAGCGGTAGCATCTCAATGCGTGGCTTGCGCCTTTACCACCTAATATTTATATATGTTATACATACATATCTATACAGTACACACACACACACACACACA
>NC_090729.1:133546513-133548089 GCF_036898095.1 Palaemon carinicauda
CAAAATTCCAGCAACAACAATAAAAGCAATTGGACTACCTCGAGACGTGGAAGGAAAACAAAAGACATTCTTATACACCTAACTTAAAAGCATTCCCCATTCCTATCTAGCCAGCATAAAACAAGAGACATTCTTATACACCTAACTTACAATATTACTCATTTTTATCTAAACAATATAAAACAAGAACCCTTCTTATACACCTAACTTAAAAGCATTCCCCAGAGACATTCTTATACACCTAACTTAAAAGCATTCCCCAGAGACATTCTTATACACCTAACTTAAAAGCATTCCCCATTCCTATCTAAACAGCATAAAACAAGAGGCAACCTTATATACTAACTTAAAAGCATTCCTCATTCTTATCTAAACAATATAAAAAAGAGACATTCTTATGTAGGGACCTCATCTTTATCTAAAAATATAAAACAAGAGACATTCTTATATACCCAACATAAAACATTCCCCATTTCTATCAAAACAACATAAAACAAGAGACATCCTTACAATCCTACGATGCAAGATGTCACAGGACATAACGGACGGACTTTAACGTACCTCGAAAATGCGATCCACATGTTCCTGCGTCGTGTTTTCCTCCACGGCCGGAACAGCGTTGCGTCCCACCAGGGAATAGATGGCCGTGACGATGTCCAGCATCTCCTCTTTGGTGATGTAGCCATCGCCGTTGATGTCGTACAGGTTGAAGGCCCACCTCAACTTCTCTGTCATGGTGCCCCGAGATAGCTCCGAGAGGATCGTCACGAAATCCTGCAAATTAGGGAAGTTATATTCATTATTAGATAAGGATGTTTTTTTTTTTTCACAGTTCTTGGACAGATCCAGTGTTATAATAATACTACCGATAATAATAATAATAATAATAATAATAATAATAATAATAATAATGATAATGATGATGATGATGCTGACAACAAGAACAACAAGAATAATAATAATAATAATAATAATAATAATAATAATAATAATAATAATAATAATAATAATAATAGTAATGAGAACAAGAACAAGAATAATAATAATAATAATAATAATAATAATAATAATAATATTAGAAGTTGTAGTATTTGTAATAGTATTTTCAAGCTTTAATTGAAATATGACACAAAGTGAGAGAGGCATAATGAAAAATACCGATTTTGTCTTTAGGATTCCATGTGTTAGTACAATGGTTGGGCAGTGTGACGTAACTTTTCATTATCACACTAACAAACAATATTCTTAATATGATTGAAGATGACTGCACCCACTATACCATTTACTAAGTTCGATGTTTTTAATAATAATTTTTGCCACAAAAATTGTTTGCAGACACTTCAAACCCACAAATAATTGCTGTGGATGGGTTCAGTTCATTTTAGCGTCGATATCATTGGTAAAACTTCTTTCTGGATTGTGTGAAACTTAATCAAAATCTAACGTTGAATATATATATATATATATATATATATATATATATATATATATATATATATATATATATATATATATATATATATATATATATAATACAAACAACAGTCAAAGCCATCTCTTCAGCGGATAGGAAAGG
>NC_090729.1:133548589-133563589 GCF_036898095.1 Palaemon carinicauda
TTTTGTAGCCCGGACTGGAAGAACCAAAGTATAAGGATCATGAAAAACAAAAGCAGAATTCCAAAGAGAGAAAATCATTGAAAATTGTTACCTAATGAATTGTATTTTCTTCCTTGATTAGGAATGATAGAAGTTTTTTGGGGAAAAAATGAGCTTGTGGCGTAATTAATACTGATTTTTTAATTACATCCAGAAATTCAAGATGTTGGATAAACAGATAAAACTTTACTAATCAAATTGGCATTTCATAACGAAGTTTCATTAGTGGTTTCTTATATTTTCTGGCCATTGATTCTCTAATATTGATCTAGAGAAGAGTGTATAGAAAGCCTCAACTTCAGATCTTAAAGTCTAGCTAGAAGACTGATAGTTGCAATTAGGTTTTATATGAACTCTTTTTACCTCATTTTTAATTGGAATTATACCTCGGGTAAGTTCACTTTTTTTTAGTATTTCGAATTGTGGGATAACCTTTGATACGTAGAACTTAACTTAGTCTTTGTCTTCTTGACCTAGTATGAGAAGGCTTAAGCATGATCATTATACGTGAAATGTCTTCCCATTTTATGAGGCAATGTCGTTATTGGTTTAATTCCTTTGATAATGATAATGATGATAATACCCTTAATGAAATGAATGATTTTATTGCTTGATAATTATAATCATAGATGATAATGATGATAGCAGTGACAATATAATGGTAACAGTTAAATATAATGATGATAATTGAATTGACGTTAGGATTAATCATTATAATCTCTATGATGATGATATCATCCTTGAAATTGCCGAGAGTGAATATTATCAAAGATGGAGTGAATGAAGGTCCCGTGTGTCAATCTTTCCTTGAACCAGAACTCCTTCAAGTCAATTTTGGTAATGGGACCATGACAAGAACGCCTTAAAAAGTCTCAGCTTCTTTTTTCTTTTCTCTTTTCCTTTTTTTTTACCTTTATGAAGTCAACTTTTTATCACTGTAATTCTGGTTATTCCTTTGTTGCCGTAACAAATTGGTGGCTCATTTTGGCTGGTCGTCAGAATTAGCTGGAGGGGATAATAGAGCTCCTATATTATGAAAGGAAATCCTAAGGGGTGGACATTGACGAGAGAAAGGAAGGGGGGGGGTATTTGATCTTTTCTTAGTAAATGGAAATTTGAAATGGGATTCTCTCTCTCTCTCCTCTCTCTCTCTCTCTCTCTCTCTCATTTAGATGATTTTCATTAAATTTTCATATCCCATAGAAATTGATTTAACAATTCTCTCTCTCTCTTTCTCTCTCTCTCTCTCTCTCTCTCCTCTCTCTCTCTCTCTCATTTAGATGATTTTCATTAAATTTTCATATTCCATAGATTTTTTATTTTAACAATTCTCTCTCTCTCTCTCTCTCTCCTCTCTCTCTTCTCTCTCTCTCTTTCTCTCTCTCTCTCTCTCTCTCTCTCTCATTTAGACGATTTTCATTATTTTTTTAATCCCATAGAAATTTGATTCAACAATTCTCTCTCTCTCTCTCACTCTCTCTCTCTCTCTCTCTCTCATTTAGACATTTTCATTCATTTTTTTTTATCCCATAGAAATTTGATTTAACAATTCTCTCTCTCTCTCTCTCTCTCTCTCTCTCTCTCCTCTCTCTCCATACAATAGAAAAAAACATTTTGTTCTAATGCACCTATAACTGTACATTTTTTTTTTCCAAATGGCTATCTATGGATCATATTTCCATATATATGATTAATCCGAAAATAATAGGATTATTTGCATCTAAATAAGTCATTAACTTCGGTGTGATTTGACGCTAGTAGTCGAGCCTCGATAAGTGCAATACAATTACAACTCACGCTGATCGAAAAAGGTCTACATTTTAGTAGTTTTTTCCTGCTATATTCGACTCTATTGGTAATCGCTCTCAGAATTAGGACCATCACGGACCAACAGACAGAGAGAGAGAGAGAGAGAGAGAGAGAGAGAGAGTCAATCTCCCACGAGTGTCACTCCAAGCATGTTAATTAACGCCGCTTATAAGCAACAATGGGTTGTAAAGTGAAAATCCAGTTGTACAAACAACAGCCGTTGTTGATTCGAGTTTCGTAATCTTAAAATGGGCGGAAGAAGTTACCTGGAACGAGTCGAGATCATTGTTTGCTTTGCCTCTGTTTATTTCCCTTCTGTTTCGAGTAGGCTTTTTTCTTTTTTTTGTTTTTGGTGGGAGGGAAATTCTCTCTCTCCTCTCTCTCTCTCTCCTCTCTCTCTCTCTCTACACCTGTTTGTTTCTCCACTTGGTCTATTTGTTTCCTCCCTCTCAACAGAAATGCTGTTTCTTTGTTACTGATATTTTGTATGTTTGTGAGAAAAAAAAATGGTTTTCCACACATGTTTCTAATTACACCATTTTTCTCAGTTTGAATAAATACTCTTATGTTTCTCAGTTGTGACAATATTTAGGCATCCAAAAACCTAATTTCTTTTGTAATTAAAAAATAATTCATTGAAGAATCTCTTCACAAAGTCGAGACCTTGAAATGTGCTTTTATTATGGTATGAGGTTACATATTCCGTTTTAATACCGATAAATATTCTTCCCTTGATAGATGGATTTTCATATTCCTGCCGTATGAGCTGTGAAGCATATACACACAATCAGTTTACATTGTATCTTTTGCTTTTCATAATATAATTTTAACATTGCTGTGTTATTCCTCTTCCAAGTTTCCTTTAATGGAAGTAATATATTTGTCTATTTTTGTATTTCCTCGGGTGGCTAATGCGTTTTTGAATACACTCCTTATTAAAGAAGTATATCCCTTTTTTCTCCTAGACTTCCTAGAACTATAGGATAAAAAAGGAAGTATTTCAGAGAGAGAGAGAGAGAGAGAGAGAGAGGGGAGAGAGAGAGAGAGAGAGAGAGAGAGAGAGAGAGAGAGAGAGTGTGTTTATGGTCTAGTAATCCTCGCCCGGCCGGAGTGAAATCGTGTAAAACATTCTCATTCTAGACCTATGATATGTAGTCGATTGTAATTAAGGGTCTCTTTCATTTAAGAAGAAAAAATATTACGACTACATTTATGAACACACACCAACACTTACACAACCATATTATATCATGGTATCACGTTCGTGTGTGTATTAGTAATTCACCAAGTATATGCTTTATGATTCGTAAAATTTCATGCCCTACTTACACTATAAACTTCCTCCCAATAATTATTTGATGGTGAAGTTAATTCAAGATGAAGATTTTGAATTAAGATGGTGAATTTATTCCAAACTGTGTGCCAGCACTAGCTCTTGCTCTTAAAACGACCAAGCAGTCACTTAAACTACTGTATCCTGTGTTGGTGCATAGTTAAATTTCTCCATAACCCACCACCTAATTGGTATCAACCTGAAATACCGTCTTCGACATTTGCTTAATCTAAAGAAATCTTTGATTTGAGTTTATACAAATCTACCTACAGAATGAAAATAAAAATAAATTGGTAGCAACCATACTAAAAGATGCTACATTCTCAAGATGCTCTTGACATCGTACTTTCTTGAGATAGACTATCGTACACAATGAAACCACAAACTCGTTAGGAATAGTTTTTATATGAAAAGGGAACAGCAGGAGAGACAACCTAGTGCCCTTTTTCAAGCCCAGACCCTAAGAAAGGAAAAGGAAAATGAAAGGTGGAATGGTTTTTAAGTATGTATCGACAGTGAAGAGGAAACGGGTCTGGAAATGTCTCAGCGTTTGGTTTTATTCCTTTCACAATAATTTAGTGGCGAGCTTCTGATTTCAGGCTATCGTACATTCAGGTGACAAGCTGTCGTTCCACTCTGGTGATTACCATTGCTCTTTTAATCCCTACGAATGTTGTTGCTCCAAAAAGAATATTCCTCGTTTATATTATGCGAATTAATTTTCCACTGATGAATAATCCCAGAAAATGTTGGGAAATAGCTCATTAAAAATTACATTAATTGGAAAGTTCCATTTTAATGTCAGGTTTCCTTGGATGTCACTTTATTTCACCACCTTGCATTCAGGATTTTCTTCAGTGAAAAGGTGCTATTTTTCATAAATTGCGTCGTGTCAATTCTAGTCACTTCATTTTCATTACTTTGTTCTTTTTCGTTTTGGCCTATGATTAAACAATAATATTTCCGGTGTTTATGATGACAGTATGAAGATTATTCATACAATCTCTCTCTCTCTCTCTCTCTCTCTCTCTCTCTCTCTCTCTGCGTTTGGAGTAGATGGCATTCCCACAAGTTTTTTAAAGGATTCCCTTTAAATTATTGCTTTTTATGTTACGATCATTATCAATACGTCCATAGTAACTGGTGTGTACCCATCTGTTTGGAAACATCCTTTAGTTAACCCTTTTCATAAAAACGGAGATAAAGATGACCCAGGCAATTTTAGACCCGTTTCTATCTTACCAGTCCTGTCTAAAGTTATAGAAAAAATCGTAGCTGAACAGCTTATGGAACATCTTGAACATCTTGAAGAAAACAAACTGTTACCTAATACACAGCATGGTTTTCGTAGAGGCTTATCCACAGAAACTGCGCTCATGAAGTTGACAGATGAAATATATAAGAATATTGACAATAAGAATGTTTCCCTATCAATTTTATGTAATCTTTCAAAATCTTTTGATAGCGTGAACTATACAGAGTTGTTGAAAGCACGCAAAGAACACCATATTGATACTTTTTGGTTGGGTGATTACTTGCAAGATAGTTCTCAAGCTGTTAGAATAGGCGATGTCAAATCGAGGTTAGAGAAAGTTGAATTTGGTGTACCTCAAGGGTCTGTGCTGGGCCCAATATTATTTTTTATATACGTTAACGATATGGCTAAATATATAAAGGATTGCTTTTTAATTCAGTATGCGGACGACTCCCAAGTTTTGCTCTCTGATTCGCTAGAAAACTTGGAGGAGTTAATTGAAAAGGCAGAATTTATTTTACTAGAAATAAAAAAAATACTTCTTAAGGAAAGGATTGCTAATGAATGCCAGTAAAACGCAATGCATTTTTATAGGTACTTCACAATACATGAGCAAGATTGATAATAATATAACAATTAGATGCGATGGTGAAGAGGTAAAGACTAGCAATTATGTAAAAAATCTAGGTTTGTATATGGACAAATGTATGACATTTGATCATCACATTGATGAAATAAGTAGAAAAGTGAGTGGTATCTTGATGTATATTAATAGAATAAAAGATCATTTTGATAATTTAACTAGAATAATGATAGTTCAAAGCTTAGTGTTAAGTATCATAAGTTATTGTATTAAAATCTGGGGAGGGACTAACGACGTATACTTAGAAAAAGCCCAGAAACTTGTAAATTTTGCTGCTCGGGTCGCGGTAGGGGAGAGGGGGTTAGAAAATATGATCATATTACCCCAGTCCTCAAACAACTACAATGGTTAAAATTAAGAAATCAACATATCTATGAAATTTGTGTTTTTGTTTTTAAAGTTTTAAAAAAGGAATACCCAAGCTGGTTATATGATTTTTTTAAATGTCGGTAATTGCAGGGATGCCTCAACAAGGCAAAATAATAACTTAAATGTACAAAGGTACCTTACTGACTTCGGATCACGCTCTATGGTAATAAGGAGCCCATCAGCCTGGAACAAGCTACCTCAAAACCTTATGGATTGTTCAAGTGCTAACGTTTTTTAAAGGAAACTTAAAGATTATCTTTTAAACAAAAACTCCGAATAAGATGGATTTATTTTTTTCTATTTATTTTTATCACCGATGTTTTATGAGTTTTTAATTTTATGAAATTTTAAGTTCATCTGATTGTAGTCGCAATTTTCTTTAATTTATGAATGATATTAATTTATTGAAAATTTTAATCTGAAAGAGCAAATTACACCCTCTCAGTGTGTACGGGTTTTTAAAGTAATACTATTTTATATTTTAAGAATTATGTATCTTTTATGTAAAGCTATCCATTACAATGGAACTTATATATAACTTATTGTTTTAATATATAGTTTATTGTTTTAACAAAAGAATAACCATTGTAATAATGGAAATAAAGATTTTGACTATTGACTTTGACTTCTCTCTCTCTCTCTCTCTCTCTCTCTCTCTCTCTCTCTCTCTCTCTCTCATGAAATGTATGGAGGTTTGCATGTTGAGAAACATCCGGAGCAAGAAAGACCGGTCATTGCACCAGGACTCACGATCAAATATTAACTCGTTTCCGCAGATGGCTTTGACTCTCAAGTTCCGTGAATTTCAATTCGTCTTAAGTCATATGCATGGTTGACAGATTAATGTTTGCATGATGAAGGCACAGGACGGCATTGCTTGATGATGGGTCTTGCTATAATGCTAGACGAAAGTCTTTAAATTTGTATTTATTTTGTTTCATACTGTGCCTTTTTTATTTGTCTTTGTGATTGTTATCAAAAGTACTGATTAGGGTTTTAACATTTACTTTTTCATCTTCATTTGGAGCATTAGGTTTACTAATTTGTAACTATTCTTACATCCCCTTACGCGTTGTATGTTTATGCCCCAAAAGATATTTATTGTGTTCGTATACACACAAACATATATATGTATATGTATATATATGTGTGTATATATGCATATATATATATATGTGTGTGTGTGTATACTGTATATGTGTGTGTATATACTGTATATGTGTGTGCGTGATTTAGAAGATAAAAATTTTGACTTGGTGGCAAAAATCATCGTTAATTGTGTGTGTATATATATATATATATATATATATATATATATATATATATATATATATATATATATATCTACCACAAATACCATTAACAATTTAGATATAAAGCAAATCCTGGAAAACGTTCACCATAAATGTAAATTGTAGAGACATCTGAATAATAGTGTAGTCTGTGCAAACATTTCATCTTCGTAATTACTTAATGCATAGATTGCGTTTGGAATAGTTTATAATCACATTTTTCATCTGATGTATAAAGAATTTCCATTAATATTTTTGTGTTCCTGTGTGGATATCAACCACCCTTGAAGAGCCACTTTCTGAAGAAGTAATATCTCATCATTGACCCGAAACAGAAACCAATTACTTCTTTTCTTTCCTCAAAAGGCCCTCTTTCCCTTATAGGTAGTTATTGGGAGACTAATTGAACATGGCAGGAACTCAAGGGATCTCTCTCTCTCTCTCTCTCTCTCTCTCTCTCTCTCTCTCTCTCTCTCTCTCCCCTCCCTCCTTCATTGTACCAAATACCTGTTCGTCTTGATCTTTCTTTTAATATTATTGCAGAATAAGAATATGCTGGAAAGAGGAAATTTCATTTGAGATTTAAGAAAACATTTCATCTTGATCGTCAAAGGAGCTTCCTTGCCTCGAAACTCGCCCCTTGCATATCTCAAATAATTATTGTTTCCTATGGTACTAACATACTCACTGTCATTCTTGTAAAATTTAAATAAGTTGACTGACCTATTACACACAAACAATGTATATTTATATATATATATATATATATATATATATATATATATATATATATATATATAAATAAAATATATCTATATATATATAGATATATATATATATATATGTGTGTGTGTGTGTGTGTGTATTATATATGATTTAAATAGTTTTTTTCGTCAACTAAGAGAGAGGTTGTAGTATTGATACCGAGAGCTAGCATGGGCGTATGGGTGGATGAGCATACCCCACAAAGACTCATTATGTCTTTTTTAAACGTAACTTGTGAATTGGGTACCTGAAAGCTTAACAACTGTAATGATTTGCTTGTAGGGCTATTGAATTAAATTATACACACACATACACACACACATATATATATATATATATATATATATATATATATATATATATATATATATATATATATATCATCTCCTACGCATATTGACGCAAAGGGACTCGATTAGATTTCGCCAGTCGTCTCTCTCTCTTGAGCTTTTAAATCAATACCTCTTCTTTCATCATCTCCCACTTTAAGCTTTATAGTCCTCAGCCATGTAAGCCTGTGTCTTCCAACACTTCTTGTGCCTTGTGGAGCCCAGTTGAAAGTTTGGTGAGCTAATCTCTCTTGGGGAGCACAAAGAGTATGCCCAAACCCTCTCCATCTACCCCTCACCATGATCTCATCCACATATGGCCCTCGAAGAATCTCTCTTATAGTTTCATTTATAATCGTGTCCTGTCATGTAACTCCCAATATTCTTCTGAAGGCTTTGTTCTCAAATTTGCAAAATCTGTTAGATGTTGTTTCATTGTCATACCACGCCTCGTGTCCATACAGTAACACCGAACTCACTGAACTTATATATAGCCTAATTTTTATGTGTGTTTGTGTGAGTGTCTGTGTGTGAGAGAGAAAGAGAGAGAGTTAGTAATTAATGAAGAACTAGATTATAGATGATTCACCTTAATGTATATAGAAATATTAGTCATGTATCGTTACCTATTCCCCTCCGATGTACTGTATATCTCTCCTCTTTCCACGATTGTGTATGATTCAATTTATAATCATCATCATCATCATCGTATCGCTTCGTGTCGAATATATTCCACCTTCATCATTCATCAACCCCCCTTGACACCCGCCGATTCCCAGCGATTTCTCCCATTCCCGATCCCCCTCGATTCCTCATCTTCTCTGATGGAGTCCATACAACATCAGCATCTCCCCCAACATTCGTCTTTCCTGTCGGTCCGCCACAAGTTTGGGAGAATAATTAGTCAATTTATTTCCTTAATTGAATCTGTGGCACCTCCAGATTTTTTAAGTGGTTTCAAAGTCTCTCTCTCTCTCTCTCTCTCTCTCTCTCTCTCTCTCTCTCTCTCTCTCTCTCAGACGCCTATGTCAAATGAGTCTCTTCGTTGATCTGGTAGACTTTGCTACTGATTCGTATTTTCTTCAGGAAAGGTCGCCAAAGCCTAAGAAAAAGAATTCTAAGAAAGATAGTATTTTTTCAGTTTTATTTCCAGTTGTCAATCTAAAATGTAATTACGACAACTAAGGGAGTTTCTTGCCAAAAAGAAGTAATTTAGACGGTCTATAAAATCCTTCTTTTGTTTTCTCTATTTTATTTTACAGATTTCTGAACAGTCTTCTTTTGCCTTCTTTTCTTCAAGGAATTCCTTTTTCTATAATTTTAATTAATTCTATCTTTTTTTTTTTAGTTTTATTTTGTTTAGTTTTCTCGTTTATTTTGCATTTCTCCGCTTTCCACTCGTTTCTACCTCACCTTATCCTCGTGAGTAAGAATTCGTTATCCTAAGTTGATATTTTGCTTTCCTTTTGTTTTTAATTGTAAAAAGACTTCTGCTATTCAAAACTGATTACTCAATGTTCAATAGGATAACTGGTTTTGAATGCAATGCAAATTTTGCTTGTTTACTACTAGAATCATGTCGTTGACAGTTCTTTTGCAGTTATAATCATTGCCGTTAAGTCAAGCATCTAATATGTATTATTTTAGATTTCAAGGGCAGTTTTATGTTAGATAATATTCCAAATGTTTTTATATTTTTATTTTTATGTAATTTCTTTACTTTCAAGTTGTAGGGTCATTTGTAACCAATCTAATGTAAGTAGTCATATACATGAATATTTGCAAGTCTATATTTAGTTAACATATTCTGTGACATAGTTATTCTCATCATTAATGAAATTATTTCTAAATACTAATGCAAATCATTACTACTACTTTAATATGCTTTTTCACATTCTTAATTCTTAACCATACTCTCACCTTTCTCCTCTTGCAAACGCTTTAAAACTTTTGTTTTAGTTATTGCCGTTTTTCTCTATCCACAATCATACTTCAACATCACCAAGCAGCAGCCATCCCAGATTCCATTCAATAATCTCTCTTTTAATTTTGTAACTATAACTGCTGTCCTTTCTCTGCCCTTTTGCATCCTTCTATCCGAGTGGCGTAGCTAAGGGGGATGGTGGCCCCTTTTTTTTAAATGCTCCCTGGGCCTCCAACAGTGAGGCCCTTCAACAGAGGGGGCCTCCAAGAGTGGGGGCCTCCAACAGTGAGGCCCTTCAACAGAGGGGTCCTCCAACAGTGGGGGCTTCCAACAGTGGGGGTTTCCCCCACAGAGGGCGCCTTTCACAGTGGAAGCCGCCAACAGAGGGGCCCTCCAACACTGGTGTCTTCCAACTCTTGGGGCCTCCAACAGTGAGGCCCTTCAACAGAGGGGTCCTCCAACAGTGGGGGCTTCCAACAGTGGAGGTTTCCCCACAGAGGGCGCCTTTCACAGTGGGAGCCGCCAACAGAGGGGTCCTCCAACACTGGTGTCTTCCAACTCTTGGGGCCTCCAACAGTGAGGCCCTTCAACAGAGGGGTCCTCCAACAGTGGGGGCTTCCAACAGTGGGGGTTTCCCCACAGAGGGCGCCTTTCACAGTGGGAGCCGCCAACAGAGGGGCCCGCCAACACTGGTGGCTTCCAACACTGGGGGCCTCCAGCAGATGGGGCCCTCCAGCAGAGGTGGCCTACAACAGAGGGGGCCTCCAAAGCAGGGTCAGATAATAAAAGTATGTAAGTATATATTTAAGATTACCACTAACTCACCAGGGAAAGGGGGCTCCTCTTTATTAACTCAGCTCCCCAGGCCCCCAAATCGCTAGCTGCGCCCCCTGTTCCATCTATAAAGATATTGAATAGCCATTAATACATAACGCAGTCATGTATAAGACACACTTCTGAACAAACTAGTCACCATCCCTTCAACGTGTTCTAACATACCGCTTCTTTCATAAAAGGTTAGTCTTGCGTTCTGTATATCCCCAACACCCTTAACATATCCATTCTGATTATTGTATTATGAGTTATTTCTTTTTATATATATGCCACATATCTTGTTCACTCTACTCGTAATCTCCATCAACAAGTGTTCCATAACAAACATATGAATCCTACACTCTCTTCCATCTCTAAACTCACACTGTTTTCTCCCTATCAGTCTATCTTGTCATTTGTCTTTTGTCTTGCTCTCTTAATTGAAATTATAACATTCAGTTTCTCTGGTTCACTGAGTAACTTTGTAACGTTATGCCAATATGGGTGTTTTCGATTCTACCAATAAAAATTCCCCTTTATTCACATATAGAACTAAGCTATAACCCTAGTTGGAAAAGCAAGACGCTATAACCCTAAGAGCTCCATCGAGGAAAAATAGCCCAGTGAGAAAAGGAAACAAGGAAATAAATAAAATATAAGCAAAGTAATGAACATTCAAAATAAAATATAAGCAAAGTAATGAATATTCAAAATAAAATAATTTAAGAACAGTAACAATATTAAATTAGATTTTTCATATATAAACTATAAAAACTTCCAAGAACAACAAAAAGACCATAATTATAGACAACTCGTTAAAGTATTGCTACATGTATTTTTAGAAATGTAATCAAGTTTACTTCATCCTAATTTCAGTCTCCCTTTGTCTTAAATGTTTATCTCCCTCAAATTCCCATCTTGTTTTTCCCTCTCTCTTTCCCTCCTTTTGAAAATTTCTCCCCCATAGACATAACTTCTCGCTTTTCCCTTTCCCCTGGTAATTAATTTAGTTGATAAGAACTCGCAAGGTGAACTTGTCATTTCCAACGAATTTTGAATGTAAATTAGTCCTCGCAGAGATATGGAGGAACCGCTTCCAGGCAATATACTTTTGAATCTCCCTTAAATCTTTTTTTTTTTTTTTTTTCATTTCCTGTGCTCCCTGGAACAAGAGGAAGGCAAATGGAAAGGGACGAAAACAAGTCGTAAACGTGTTAATGAGTTCTTATTATGTGATGACAAAGTTGTTTATCTTAGATGTTATCATTGGTGACGTCACAGGATGTTGAAAATTGCTTGAAATTTATGGAGCACATTATTTCACTTGTTTGTCTGGCACAAGAATATCATTTGTTTTTAATGTTTTTTTTTCGTCATTTGGGTGTTTTATGGTATATATATATATATATATATATATATATATATATATATATATATATATATATATATATATATATATATATATATAATGCGTGTATAAACATTCTTTACTCGAGTCAGCGATGATTCAGAAATTTTCGCAAGCTATAGATTTCTCTTGAATTTAAGTTAAAGGGTATTTTATAATACATAAAAATAAGAACAGTTTATTAAGATCTACCCGATAGGCTGATGAAATCCTCAAAAAAAAAAATGCTTGATGAAACTCGTTCAGAGAAAAAAAGAAAAAAATTAGTGACATTTTCACAATTCTTAACCTGATTATTACAACTAATTTGAATCTTGTTTAGACAAAAACCAAGTGAATACACCATCTAACGTTCTTAGTCATTCAATAATTATTTATAGAATTATTTTACTTTATTTCAAACTTCATCCAAACTTTCCTCGAGACGTGTGTGTGGGCAACGCACAAAATTTGTCCCTCGCCTTTCAAACTATTTTCGTTAATGATTCACGAGAAGAGCATTTTTTACCTTTTTACTCGCTTACTTTAAAATCACTCCACAACTCCTGCATTCCTCTCAGTCCCGTTTCCCTCCAAATATTATTTTTAATCTTAACTCTGAGAATTATTTACATGATCTATGTATAGAAAATATATCTTTTCCTCTCTAATGTAATGTCGATTCGCATTAATGGCCATCAAATTATATTGATTTTCCATTTTTCATATTTTTTTTCTTTTATTATAATTGTTACAATTGATTCTATTATTGTTTATCAGGGTATTTCGTGAAAATATTAATAATCATTTATTGTTTTAATTTACTGCTAAATTTTATTGGATGATTTAGTTATCTTCCGTTCATGTGGTCATGTTTCTTGTGTTGAGTGACATACTTGAGTACAGTATATATATATATATATATATATATATATATATATATATATATATATATATATATATATATATATACATATATATATATATATAAATGTGTGTGTATATGTATGTATGTATATATATATATATATATATATATATATATATATATATATATATATATATATATATATGCAACTTTTTCAAATTTGGGCAATATTGCAACTCGCTTAATTTTGTTACCGTTAATGGGATAATTGTTTGTCTGTTGTTCCTCTTTATCTGTGCTGTATGTTGGTACTTTGATATTGCAAAGTGTTATATGAAGAGTTTAGTCATTAATATGAATGTTTGCATGGGTTTCAAACGATGAAAGTGATTTATGGTATTTTAACAAACTTTTTATGATTTCAGTTTAATTTTTTGATAATCTCTTATTTTGTAATCATTGTCAGATTTTTGATAATCTCTTATTTTGTAATCATTGTCAGATTTTTGATAATCTCTTATTTTGTAATCATTGTCAGATTTTTGATAATCTCTTATTTTGTAATCATTGTCAGTAGTTATGATGTTAAAGAAATCTCAAGAAGTTTGCGAAATAGAAGGGGATTCAAGTGATTGGCTTGGCCTATTTTTACGAGTTTTTCGTGATATATGTTTTATAATCATATTTTTGAGATAGTTAAGAAGGAAAGCTTGAATCGTTTACTTGGAATGTCCAACAAAAATATTAGCTTTACTAAAAACTAGTTGATAAATAGTAATTATAGTGATAATGATAATTTTTAAACAAAATAACAATTGTTATCATATTTCGTATTTTAGTTTTTATTTACATTATCAATTTTTTATTTTTTAAAGTGTCACTCGCAAATATAATAGTGCAAAAAATGGTATAAGTATGAAAACGATGACAAGTGTTGTAGTTTTTCATTGTTTAAATGGGAAAAAGCCTGTTATAATAAATACAAAAAGTTTATCAATAATTATTAGTTATCAACACGAACAAAATACTTCTTATAAGTCTCCACAATCCTGCTGTCCGTTGGAGCTAGGAAATTTAAGTGTTTGTTGATTTTTTTTTTTTTTTTTTTTTTTTTTTTGTGGAATACCTATTGTCGAATCTCATGGTATTGCGTAGTAAAACATTGTTCATTAAACAATTTATAAATGGAAAGTTGATATTTGAATTTTAAATTGCTACTAGGAACTGGGTTTAAGGGTGATCCTATAAATCTAGTTGCCCATTCATCGTCAGCCATTTCCTGACCTTCCATGGTCATTAAGACATTGTGCCAGCGATAGTACAATGACCTCTTATCTAACCTCGTTGCATGACCTTTGAACATTTAAAAGTTTAAAATTACAGCAGATGTTTTTATGTTGAACAGGCTGACATAAGACTTTTTATAGTTCATATATGGAATATCTGTTTTGATGATGTTACTGTTTTTAAAATATTCTATTCTTAATTTTTTCTCATATCATTTATTTGTTTCCTTATTTCCTTTCCTCACTATGCTATTTTTCCCTATTGGAGCCCTTGGGCTTATAACATCTTGCTTTTCCAGCTAGGGTTGCAGCTTAGCTAATAATAATAATAGTAATAATAATAATAATAATAATGATAATAATAATAATGATAATAATAATAATAATAATAATAATAATAATAATCTGAAAGGAGAACATTACCATAATCATGCTATGTAAGAAAGGACTCCAGTATAGCGGGCAGATTAATGTAAAAAATGTACATGTGCGTGATTTTTAAATTTATTTAATTTTCAACAAATTGCCTATTTATGAATTAATTATAAATTAAAACACCATTGATAGACTGTAGTGAACAAGAACAAGAATAACTAGCAGTGATGAAGAGATGTAGGAAAAAAAAAAGAAAAAAAAAACAGCAATTTAAGTAGTGATCATTTCAATTATTGTATGATAGACAAATGACTGACATATGTTGATTCATGAATAATAGTAACATCCATAAAAGTAATATAAAATAGTGATCAAAATATGCTGGTCAAGAATAATAATAATGACTCATAAACAAGAATAATAATAAAGAACTCATGAATAATAATAATAATAATAATAATAATAATAATAATAATAATAATAATAAAGAACATGACTCACGTACTGGAATGA
>NC_090729.1:133568589-133578589 GCF_036898095.1 Palaemon carinicauda
AATATGATAGCGCTAAATAAAGTACAGTCGAAAATAGCCTGTGTTCATTCAACAGCCTTAGTTTCCTAGGTTGATTGGAGTCCGATGCATGTGCAGTGTTTGTTGCACGTGCATTACAATATCCAGAAAGCTAACAATTAGGTTAAAGGTAGGTATGAATGGAGGAGCATTGTGTTTTCATAGGGTTTGACACATTATTGATGAGCTCATCTGTATAGCTGTGTATGAAGCAACTAATGCTGTGGGAGTTTTTCTGTACCGGGGGTTTATCCATGATTCAGGAGTTAAAGGATGAATGATGTTGATTTTCTTAGTGGAATGACCAGATGCCAACCGTCTCTTAGGGGAAACAACTATATATATATATATATATATATATATATATATATATATATATATATATATATAGATAGATAGATAGATAGATATATATATATATATATATTTATATATATATAGATAGATAGATTATATATATATATATATATATATATATATATATATATATATATATATATATATATATCGACGAACTAAGGAAGTTTGCGGCGGGGACTGGAACAGGAAGAATATAAACACCCAAAGACATTTCTGAAGCCTTTGTTCTGCAGTGGACTAGTAACGGCCGATGATATATATATATATATATATATATATATATATATATATATATATATATATATATACACTGAAGAAACTCTTTAGAGAAGACCAACACGCTTAAATGCAATTATGTCTTTGAAGAAGTAAAATTCTAAAAGGTGAATAAAGTATAAATTCAGCGTATGAGCAATCACAGCGAACGTATTCCATTAATTATAATGTAATCATTGTGCAACCGAGGTTGTCATTGACTAACGCGTCCCATTATTCAATTTAGGATATACGATGACCGTCATTTCAAATATTGCCAAATACCCTGGGAATGATTTTGAAAACAACTCAGTTTGTTTAGCGGATGCTATTTTACAATTTAACGAATAATCCTTGATTTATATGTTTGATGGTATGATTCATCACTCGCTTTATTGCGCTCCATATAGATTCCTATAAGTCAGTTATCAAAAGTTTTCCAAATTTATTTTTAAAATCAGACGTGCAAAGGGTAGAAAGAGGTGTGTATTAATGGAGGATTTTGCGTGAGAGAGAGAGAGAGAGAGAGAGAGAGAGAGAGAGAGAGAGAGAGAGAGAGAGAGAGAGAGAGAGAGGTGGTACCTGAAGTAACGGTGGTGTGAAAGTTACCTTGTCGAGATTCTTCCGTAATTTAATTATGTGACGTTATACATTTTGGATGATATTTCTCTCTCTCTCTCTCTCTCTCTCTCTCTCTCTCTCTCTCTCTCTCTCTCTCTCTCTCTCTCTCTCTCTCTCAAATATATATCTACTTAACCATTCGTATCCTCTCCCATATTTTGAGAGGAAAATAGAGAGCGTGGTAGAGAGGTGAGGGCGTTTAATCATATAGCACATACACTTTTTAAGCAAACATTACATATTTTTTACGACCATCTCCACAACACATATTAGAACGAGAATTTTGTTATGTAAACTTTGGATACGAGACATCAATCTCTCTATTTACCTCTCACTGCAAGGATGCTCACCCTAGAAGTGAGAGGGATGTGACTATCCTTTCACCTTATATTTTGCTCTCTCGGTTGACATTTCATAGTTATAAACAAGGTTTATAGAATCAATTGAATGGATTTATGGAATTTGTGTCATTCAGCGTTGAAGTACTATAAATTAAAGGGAAAAAAAAGTTGGACAGCAAAATGGAAGGAAATTGAAATGGAGGTAGAGTAGAAGGCTTTTGTAAAGTGAGTTCAGATAGGGACCGAAAGATTGTATATACTGTACTGTATGAAGTTTTATAATGCTATACTTTCTTCGGTATCGGTTTGGAGTGGATGGCTCCAAAACATGTTATTCTTCCGGTTTTCAACAAATTATATTTGGGTGATGTTGGTCGAGGCTCGTCTCAACCAATAATTGTTCAAGTGACTTCAGTGAAGCTAAATGTTTTGTGTATTGTATGGCGGCTTATGATCAAAATTGTGATATGCACTCCTTAATCAGTATTTTGATCGGTGAATCTTTAGAAGTTTAAACCTGGTGCAAATGCTTTTCTGTCAAATGCTTTTCCGTTGAGCAGGGTGATATAAGTCTTGTTTTATAGCTGTGGCAGAGGCCTGTTGAGTTCTGCTTTTCCCATTAGGCTAGTAGGTTGGCTTAAATTGATAATGTAATCAAATGGATCAGATTTATATAGGTCGTTGCTTAAGAGGTTGAATAAAAACTATTATAATTTAGTAATTTATGGAGAAAATAGGACAGGAAAACTGCCGTAGAGATAAATGTGATTAGGTTATGGGTATTTATTGTTGAAGCACGTTGTGTACGTATTAGAGATTACCCCACTTGGACTCTCTCTCTCTCTCTCTCTCTCTCTCTCTCTCTCTCTCTCTCTCTCTCTCTCTCTCTCTCTCTCTCTCAGAAACACCTTACTGGTGTCTAGGACATTACTACTTCCAAATCAGAGATGGATCCTTAGGTGGAATTCTGAACAGTTTTGACATTCTTTTTGCTAATTTCTTTGTGAATCCCATTGTGCCTTTGTTGACTTGAAAATGCATTTTCGTACCTGACATTTAGACACCTGTGAAGGTTTGCAACCAGGGTGAAGAAAGGTAGGTGAATCAACTTCAGGCCGTAGATTTGCTAGGAATCTAACTTCTTGAAGATACCCATATAATAAGAAGCGAAATGTTATGTTTGTGTATCGCCATGATTAACAAAGCTGTACTAGTCAGATCCATTTGAATTAGGTTGGTTTGCTGTGAGCGATCAAGCCAAAGTCTCCCACCAGTGGCTAGCGTGGTTGATGAAAATTGCCAAATCCTTTACATGACCAAGACTTGCCTGAGGCCTTTGCCCTGTGATGAACTAGAAACGCTACATGCGTTTTATATATATATATATATATATATATATATATATATATATATATATGTATATATATGTATGTATATATATATATGACCAAGACTTACCTGAGGCCTTTGTCCTGCAATGAACTAGAAACATTACATGTGTTTTTGTTTTATATATGTATATATAAATATATATATATATATATATATATATATATATATATATATATGTATGTATACATATGTGTATGTATATATATATATATATATATATATATATATATATATATATATATATGTGTGTGTGTGTGTGTGTGTGTGTTGGTAGAGATACACAATATTTCAAACGTTCTTTCTTTGCAGAAACTCGACATAAACGGGGACGGTATGGTGACGCTGGAGGAATTTATGGAAATATGTACAACAGTGAGTACAAATTCTTCTTACTGTTTACCTTTGATGACGGATGCTATATTGCTCGGTTTCCTTTACCTTATTTTTAACCCCCTTTTTTTTTTTTTTGGCTTAATCTAAAGGTGATGTTATGACTGAAAATGTCTTTATCGCTGTTTAGTTTTGTTTTATGTTTATGGTAGACATTAATATAAATTGTTTCTTATGATTTTACTCTTCATTCTATATATAAATATATATATATATATATATATATGTGTGTGTGTGTATATATATATATATATATATATATATATATATATATGTTTACGTTATAATTATGTATATACGCACACACATTATATATATATATATATATATATATATATATATATATGTATATATATATATATATATATATATATATATATTTACGTTATGATTATGTATACACACACACACATATATATATATATATATATATATATATATATATATATATATATATATATATATATATATAATGTGTGTGTGTACGTGTGTATAGATTTATTTATACAATGTAAACAAACGTACGCAAACTTTATGAACGTAATTAAAAAATGCAAAGAAACATTGAGCCGAACAGACAAACTAACTCTCTGACCTTTGACACTTTCAACTGGCAATGATTTTGTTGATCGTTCTTTGGAGTAAATATTGACTTGGTAATCCCAAAGATCCACGGATAGCAAACAGACCAGAGAGCTTATGGCTACGTGGAGATAGCTACGTGGGTAAACTATAAGCCCGATATTTAAGGGAAGTAATTAATGTTTACATATCGTAGCGTACTTAATCCAAGTTTTATATTCACAGATTATTCTGATTTTTTATTTTGGGGTATTTTTAGAGTTCGTATCATAGCAGTTTCTCTCACATTAGTACTTTTGCTTTGCTTATTGTCTGTTTCTTCTCATAACTGATTTTATTGTTTATTGTCATTTTCTCAATTCGATTTTTAACGTTGCATACTTTCGGATTCAAGTTTCATTTGTTTGTTTATGTTAATTTTTCTCTATCAGGTTTACACCTAGTAAACTCGGTCTCCTCTATTTTCCCAACATGCAAAACCAGATTCAAATCCCTCTTTCTTTAGTGTCTTCATGTCAATCATCTTTTTGTGGAATATCAGTATTGCTTTCATCGTCATCATCATCTCCTCCTACGCCCATTGACGCAAAGGGCCTCGGTTAGATTTCGTTAGTCGTCTCTATCTTGAGCTTTTAATTCAATACTTCTCCATTCATCATTTCCTACTTTGAGCTTCATAGTCCTTAGCCATGTAGGCCTGGGTCTTCCAACTCTCCTAGTACCTTGTGGAGCCCAGCTGAATGTTTGGTGAACTAATCTCTCTTGGAGGAGAGCGAAGAGCATGCCCAAACCAACTCCATCTACCCCTCATCATGATCTTATCCACATTTGGTACTCGAGTAATATAGGTTCATTTCTAATCCCGTCCTGCCATTTAACTCCCAATATCCTTCTGAGAACTTTGTTCTCAAATCTGCTAAATCTATTGGAGATTGCTTCATTGACATACCATAACTCATGTCCATAGAGTAACACTGATCTCACAAATCTGATTATATAGTCTGACTTTTGTATGCGATTTCAGGCGATTTGATTTTCAAATTTTACTTAACCTAGTCATTGTCTGATTTGCTTTTTTCAATCTTTCACTAGACTCTAATTCTAAAGACCCCGTATTGGAGGTCATAGTTCCTAAATACTTAAATGATTCTACTTCATTAATCCTTTCTCCTTCCAATGATATTTCATCTTGCATTGCATACTCCGTTTTCATCATCTCTGTCTTTCTTCTATTTATCTTGAGCCCAACCTCGTGTGATATTTGCAATACTTGCTTACCAGTATTGCTTTAGCAAAGTAAAAGCTTCGCGGAACCTTTAACTTCTCTGCTGATCTTTCAATTTTTTTTTTTTTTTTGCGCCGTGGCAACGTAAAGAATCATGTATTTTCAATGTTGAAAGAATTTTATAGTTTCATTTTTGAAATCTAATATGGGACTCTCTTTGCTATGACTTGGAGCTACTAATTTGGCTTTTGATACTCTGTGTAACCCATTGCTACTTGCACTAGACTTCCAAAAAAAATTAAGTTTCAGTATATCTCTGTAGGGGTAGCATCTCCTCTTTCATACCTTTATTTATTTCCTATTTGTATTCCAGCTACTACTATACAACTGCTGTTATTGTGAGGTTAACTTTCCAATTCTTTTGGTGATTGCCTTTTATCCTTTTGTGGGGCGATTTACTTTTCTTCGTTTCATTATCTTGCCTGCTATTTTCCCCTCTTTAGTCTAACTCTTATATATATGGTGCTAAATATGACTTAAAATCTTCCTTTTTCTGCGTTCGCCAGCTAGAACCAGTCGTTTTCTTTTGAATAAACTCAGGGTTTCATCGTACATTGTAATCACCTGGTCAAGAGTCATATATATGTGTGTTTATGTATATATATATATATATATATATATATATATATATATATATATATATATATATATATATATATATATATATATATATATATATTTCTACCTCATACTTGGGATCGAACGCTACCCCCTTCTAATGAAAGGCCAGGTCAAAACCAACCATGCCACGAGAGGCCATAAAAGATATCGGAACCTGACGCTACCTAGCTGTCCGAGGATTTACCTGGCGAGACATCAGTCTCTTACCAGCGAGTTTTACCCGATATCCCGGTAAAACTCGCTGGTAAGAGACTGATGTCTCGCCAGGTAAATCCTCGGACAGCTAGGTAGCGTCAGGTTCCGATATCTTTTATGGCTCTCGTGGCATGGTTGGTTTCGACCTGGCCTTTCACTAGAAGGGGCTAGCGTTCGATCCCAAGTATGAGGTAGAAATTTATTTCTATTTGAACACGATGTTGTGTTGATATTTATCCATATATATATATATATATATATATATATATATATATATATATATATATATATATATATATATATATATATTTCTACCTCATACTTGGGATCGAACGCTACCCCCCTTCTAATGAAAGGCCAGGTCGAAACCAACCATGCCACGAGAGGCCATAAAAGATATCGGAACCTGACGCTACCTAGCTGTCCGAGGATTTACCTGGCGAGACATCAGTCTCTTACCAGCGAGTTTTACCCGATATCCCGGTAAAACTCGCTGGTAAGAGACTGATGTCTCGCCAGGTAAATCCTCGGACAGCTAGGTAGCGTCAGGTTCCGATATCTTTTATGGCTCTCGTGGCATGGTTGGTTTCGACCTGGCCTTTCACTAGAAGGGGCTAGCGTTCGATCCCAAGTATGAGGTAGAAATTTATTTCTATTTGAACACGATGTTGTGTTGATATTTATCCATATATATATATATATATATATATATATATATATATATATATATATATATATATATATATATTTCTATATATATATATATATATATATATATTTCTACCTCATACTTGGGATCGAACACTACCCCCTTCTAATGAAAGGCCAGGTCGAAACCAACCATGCCACGAGAGGCCATAAAAGATATCGGAACCTGACGCTACCTAGCTGTCCGAGGATTTACCTGGCGAGACATCAGTCTCTTACCAGCGAGTTTTACCCGATATCCCGGTAAAACTCGCTGGTAAGAGACTGATGTCTCGCCAGGTAAATCCTCGGACAGCTAGGTAGCGTCAGGTTCCGATATCTTTTATGGCTCTCGTGGCATGGTTGGTTTCGACCTGGCCTTTCACTAGAAGGGGCTAGCGTTCGATCCCAAGTATGAGGTAGAAATTTATTTCTATTTGAACACGATGTTGTGTTGATATTTATCCATATATATATATATATATATATATATATATATATATATATATATATATATATATATATATATTTCTACCTCATACTTGGGATCGAACGCTACCCCCTTCTAATGAAAGGCCAGGTCGAAACCAACCATGCCACGAGAGGCCATAAAAGATATCGGAACCTGACGCTACCTAGCTGTCCGAGGATTTACCTGGCGAGACATCAGTCTCTTACCAGCGAGTTTTACCCGATATCCCGGTAAAACTCGCTGGTAAGAGACTGATGTCTCGCCAGGTAAATCCTCGGACAGCTAGGTAGCGTCAGGTTCCGATATCTTTTATGGCTCTCGTGGCATGGTTGGTTTGGACCTGGCCTTTCATTAGAAGGGGCTAGCATTCGATCCCAAGTATGAGGTAGAAATTTATTTCTATTTGAACACGATGTTGTGTTGATATTTATCCATATATATATATATATATATATGTATATATATATATATATATATATATATATATATATATATATATATATATCAGCCATTACTAGTCTACTGTAGAACAAAGGCCTCAGACATGTCCGTTCCCTTGCGTCTGTTTATGGTCTTTCTATGCCACTCCACACCCATATTGACTCATTAGGGGCAATTCAAATTAAAGCTATCAAATGTATCACCTTTCGGTCGGAAAGTCGAAGAAAGTCACTGTTATGAGACGGATGTCTTACCAAGTAAATTTTGAAATGCATTTAGCACTTAGGTTCTGACTTCTTTGGAGCTTCTTGTGGTATTATTATTATTATTATTATTATTATTATTATTATTATTATTATTACTTGCTAAGCTACAACTCTAGTTGGAAAAGCAGGATGCTATAAGCCCAGGGCCCCCAATAGGGAAAATAGCCCAGTGAGGAAAGGAAAAAAAAGTATTTTAAGAACAGTAATAACATCCAAGTAAATATTTCCTATATAACCTATAGAAACTTTAACAAAACAAGAGGAAGAGAAATTAGATAAAATAGTGTGCCCGAGTGTACCACAAGCAAGAGAACTCTAATCCAAGACAGATTAAGATCATGGAACATGCTATGGCACTACCCAAGACTAAAGAACAATGGTTTGATTCTGGATTGTCCTTCTCCTAGAAGAGCTGCTTACCATAGCTAAAGTGTCACTTCTACCCTTACCAAGAGGAAAGTGGCCACTGAACAATTTCAGTCCAGTAGTTAACCCCTTCGGTGAAGAAGAATTGTTTGGTAATCTCGGTGTTGTCAGGTGTACGAGGACAGAGGAGAATCTATAAACAATAGGCCAGACTATTCGATGTATGTGTAGGCAAAGGAAAGTGAACTGTAACCAGAGAGAAGGACCTAATGTAGTACTCTCAGGGAAATTATATATATATATATATATATATATATATATATATATATATATATATATGTGTGTGTGTGTGTGTGTGTGTGTTTGCGTATATAAACTAAATAGTGGTCCTCCTACTACATTTAATATTTTCCTGAATGTAAAAATAATTGTTCATTCGCCATCATTCAGCCCTTGCCAGCTTTAATGGGTATGTTACAATTGGTCATATTGAACTGGCGAGACGAACTCTCTAACTACTCTATAACTCACATACTTAATAGTATTCAATCCTTCATTAATTCGTTTCCCTAAAAGATCTTGTTAGAAAGGGGGGAATTCTCTTTCAATTTCGAAGGGTCCTGATTCTAGCGAAGATGGCGGTAGGGTCCATTTATAATCCTTGGGTGCAATTTATCTTGGGTAAAGTCTACATTGCAATTCAATGTATCTCCTTCCTATCATCAGTCATCTGATATACGTGCGAGATGGTCCGATTTATTTTGTGTATTATGTATTTACCTATTATTATTATTATTATTATTATTATTATTATTATTATTATTATTATTATTATTAGCCAAGCTACAACCCTAGTTGGAAATGCAAGATGCTATAAGCCCAAGGGCTCCAATAGGAAAAAAATAGTCCAGTGAAGAAAGGAAATAAGGAAATAAATAAATGATGAGAATAAATTAACAATATATCATTCTAAAAACAGTAACAGCGTCAAAATAGATATGTCCTATATACTGTAAACTATTAACAACGTCAAAAACAGATATGTCATATATAAACTATAAAAAGACTCACGTCAGCCTGGTCAACATAAAAACATTTGCTCCTTAGAATAGTTAAAATCATCTTCGTGTGTTGTTAAAAAGGGTACGAATTATATATCGATTAGACGATCTAATTAACTCACTTCAAGATTTGTGTCAAGTGGAAAATCATTCCAAAATTTGTAAAACCATTACTTAATTCCGTGAGCAGAAATGCAAGATTCCTTATCATTAACATATGTAACATTACAACAAGAAAAATAATCTTCCTGGTATATCTTTTTTCGTTTCATGGGCTGTAAAAGAACCAGTTATTAGGATTACTCAACTTCCATAGAATTAATAAAAAAAAAAAAAAAAACTCGTCTAGAATATGACGTTATTGGAAATTTCAAATGTTAATCAGAATATATAAGGAAAGGTGGGACTGCTAGTAGATAGTGATTAGGTGTGAATAGAGGCTTAGAATCAAATAGGTAATGATTCAATAAATCTTAAATGCTATTTTAAGGCCAGAACTAAACATGAGAATAGTTCAGTTAAGATTTATGTAAGCATATGCAAGCCATAACAAAGTTAGAAAGAGTATGTAAAATCTTCAGGTTTAAGTAATATGCAGATAAGAATTAGATTCATTAGTGGAATATTTTCAGGGGTTAAAAGTTAAA
>NC_090729.1:133583589-133664074 GCF_036898095.1 Palaemon carinicauda
CCCAATTCCTCAACATAGCATTCCTTGTCCCAATTCCCCTCCATCCATTCCTTGTCCCAATTCCTCAAAATAGCATTCCTCGTCCCAATTCCACATTTCATTTCTCATCCCAAATTCCTCCCATCCATTCATTTTCCCAATTCCTCAACATACCATTCCTCATCCCAATTCCCCTCCATCCATTCCTTGTCCCAATTCCATAACATTTCATTCCTCGTCCCAAATTCTACCCATCCATTCCTTTTCCCAATTCCTCGTCCCAATACCCCTCCATCCATTCCTTGTCCCACTTCCTCAACATACCATTCCTTGTCCCAATTCCACATTTCATTTCTCGTCCCAAATTCTTCCCGTCCATTCCTTGTCCCAATTCCTCAACATACCATTCCTCGTCCCAATTCCCCTCCATCCATTCCATGTCCCAATTCCTCAACATACCATTCCTCGTCTCAATTCCTTTACATCCATTCTTTGTCCCAATTCCTCAACATTTCATTCCTCGTCCCAAATTCTTCACATCCATTCCTTTTCCCAATTCCTCAACATTCCATTCCTCGTCCAATTCCTTTACCTCCATTCCTTGTCCCAATTCCTCAACATTCCATTCCTCGTCCCAATTTCTTCCTATCCATTCCTTTTCCCAATTCCACAACATTTCATTCCTCGTCCCAAATTCTTCACATCCATTCCTTTTCCCAATTCCTCAACATTCCATTCCTCGTCCAATTCCTTTACCTCCATTCCTTGTCCCAATTCCTCAACATTCCATTCCTCGTCCCAATTTCTTCCTATCCATTCCTTTTCCCAATTCCACAACATTTCATTCCTCGTCCCAAATTCTTCCCATCCATTCTTTTTCCCAATTCCTCAACATACCATTCCTCATCCCAATTCCCCTCCATCCATTCCTTGTCCCAATTTCTCAACATTTCATTCCTCGTCCCAATTCCTTTACATCCATTCCTTGTCCCAATTCTTCAACATACCATTCCTCATCCCAATTCCCCTCCATCCATTCCTTGTCCCAATTTCTCAATATTTCATTCCTCGTCTCAATTCCTTCACATCCATTCCTTGTCCCAATTCTTCAACATACCATTCCTCGTCCCAATTCTTTTACATCCATTCTTTGTCCCAATTCTTCAACATACCATTCCTCGTCCCAATTCTTTTACATCCATTCTTTGTCCCAATTCCCCTCCATCCATTCCTTGTCCCAATTCCTCAACATATCATTCCTCGTCTCAATTCCTTTACATCCATTCTTTGTCCCAATTGCTCAACATCCATTCCTTGTCCCAAATTCTTCACATCCATTCCTTTTCCCAATTCCTCAACATACCATTCCTCGTCCCAATTCTTTTACATCCATTCTTTGTTCCAATTCCCCTCCATCCATTCCTTGTCCCAATTCCTCAACATACCATTCCTCGTCTCAATTCCTTTACATCCATTCTTTGTCCCAATTGCTCAACATCCATTCCTTGTCCCAAATTCTTCACATCCATTCCTTTTCCCAATTCTTCAACATACCATTCCTCGTCCCAATTCCCCTACATCCATTCCTTGTCCCAATTTCTCAATATTTCATTCCTCGTCTCAATTCCTTTACATCCATTCCTTGTCCCAATTCTTCAATATACCATTCCTCGGCCCAATTCTTTTACATCCATTCCTTGTCCCAATTTCTCAATATTTCATTCCTCGTCCCAATTCTTTTACATCCATACCTTGTCCCAATTCTTCAACATACCATTCCTCGTCCCAATTCCCCTCCATCCATTCCTTTTCCCAATTCCTCAACATTTCATTCCTCATCCCAAATTCTTCACATCCATTCCTTTTCCCAATTCCTCAACATACCATTCCTCGTCCCAATTCCCCTCCATCCATTCCTTGTCCCAATTTCTCAATATTTCATTCCTCGTCCCATTTCCTTTACATCCATTCCTTGTCCCAATTCCTCAACATACCATTCCTCGTCTCAATTCTTTTACATCCATTCTTTGTCCCAACTGCTCAACATCAATTCCTTGTCCCAAATTCTTCCCATTCATTCCTTTTCCCAATTCCTCAACACACCATTCCTTGTCCCAATTTCTCAACATTTCATTCCTCGTCTTAATTCCTTCACATCCATTCCTTGTCAATTCCTCAACACACCATCCCTCGTCTCAATTCCTTTACATCCATTCCTCAATGGTCCTCTGATCTTGTCCCATTTCGTAATGTCTATGCCACTTCTCTTATGCTCTAATTCCTAGCTTCCATTCCTTTTACTATCTTTTGCTCCATTCATCAATGCACATTCTTTCTTCCATACCTTATCACAGCTCTTCAAGATAACATAATTTCTGTCATTTTTGTCTCAACTCGTCAATGTTCATTCCTTCTATCATAGTCATGGGTGTCCATTTCTTCTTCCATTATGTCCCAATTCCTCAACGTCCGTTCATCCTCTCTCAATTCACTCTCATTTCATCCCATTACCTAACATCCTTTCATTTTACCATATTTTGCATCAATTTCTCAGTGTCCGTTCCTTTTACAATCTTTTTCTACAATTATCATCTCTTCCCATTTCCTATACAGATCCCATAACCCATTTTCTTAACGTTTATTCTTTTTCTCATCTTTTATCGCATTTTCTCATCGTCCATTCATTCTCCCATCATTTCCTATTTCCTCAACCTTCATTTCTTATTCCATCTTCTGTCCAGCCACTTCCTCTATGTCAATTAAATGGGCTTTATGAATTTGGGACATTTTTTTCAAATCTATTGTCCCAGTCATCATGCAAAGATTACCCTTCTCTCCTTGTATTTCCTAGTTCCCAGCTGCTCTTTTGCGTATATTCTTTTTTCAATTCAGAGATGTTTTGTTGTAGAAAATTGCATTCTTTTAAGTTTGGTATTGTTGCTTACTTAAATTAACTTTATATTTGATGCTGATATCTTAAGTTTTAGTCAAATTCAGCCAACACTGTTTGGACGTTTAGCATGTAAAAATGGTTGTGATATTTACATATGTAGATTTGAAAAATCTTTTTTTCCGCAATGCAAGAAGCACCTACGAACATATTTTCTGGATTGGTTTCGAAAATAGATTTTAGGTTTATTGGTAATTCATACTATTTTCTCTTTAACAATCTCTGGAAAATCCAGTAAAATTCTTGCCTTCAAGGGTTAAGTTAAAGTAAATTGCACAATAGGTTATTTATATTTTCTAAATACAATAAACTTTTATTTGAAGCAATCTAATATAACTTTTGAGACTAAAATTTATCTTGGTGTTTGTTTTTTGACCGCAAGGATTTTCAGTTAATTTCCCAAGGTAGTTCTCCCGTAGGACCTTGAAAGTGTGGAATAAGTAAACTTAGAGGAAAGTTAAAATCAGATTTCTTTGTTTACATAAACTTTATTTATAATAAAACAAAATTACACACCACCACCCCCTTCTCTTCCTTCTGCTTCTTCCATATTCCTCTTGTAGTCTCTCTTTTTTTAGTTCCCTTTATTTTTCGCAATTTGTTGCTTGTCAAGCTATCATTCCCCTTTCATTGACCATTCCATCATCTTCGATGGCCATTACCCACCATTTTTAATTTTCTTTTTATATTGCAAAATTTCTTTTTAACTTTTATGTACTATTTTCTCTATACTTCCGTGCTCAGGTTCTCTCACTTTTTCTTCAACATTTTTCTCCAAAATTCTTATTATATTGCTTCCTTAAAATCACTAGTTCGTTTTATCGAAAACCATTTGCGTTTCAACTTTCATTCCCTCACAACAAATTCTATTCTTCATCTTTTTAATGTACTTTCCTCTATTTTATGTTTTTTCATGACATTCTAAAGTTTCCTCTATTCATGTTTTTCCTTTTACTGTACCTTGAATGCTGTTCAGTTCTTTGATTTTCTATCCTTCTTCAAGGATGCAGGTTGCTCATCTTTTTGGCCACTGTCTCCCCCCTCCAAGCAGCTATTACGAACATTATGCTTTCTTCCCTGAGAATGAACAAAGGGATTCTACTCCTCGGTCTAGGCTTTATGTTGAAGGAGGGCCATCTTCCTCTCCTTTGCTATTCTGCAGGTGTCGGATCCGTGTCCTTTCCTTAGTCTTTTGTTGGCTGATTACCTTTTTTCTTTGAGGAGGCATTAGCAGGAGTCTTCCAACAGCATGAATTTCAGAGAGTGCAATAGCCAAACAGAACAAGCCAAGAACTAGACAGGCAAATGCCAACTTTACCAATAATCTGATAGCCCCCCCCCTCCCCCCCCAAAAAAAAAAATAAAAACAGCAAAAAAAATTACAAACAGAAGGACGGCGTGTTACCTGCAAATGAACTGAATAGAAGAATTGGCTCTTCAAGTCCAACCCCTCCCCTTCTACGGTGAGGGTTAGCTCTTCTTGTCGTGAGAATTGGCTCTTCTAGTCCAACCCCTCCCCTTCTACGGTGAGGGTTAGCTCTTCTTGTCCTGACCCCCCCCCCCCCCCTGCTTTAGTGTTGGCTGTTATTGACATCTCCCTGACCCTGCTGTGAGAATTGGCTCTTCTTGTCCAAACCCCGGCCCCTTGTTGCGTTAGCCCTTCCTGCTATGAAGGTCGTGTATAGACTTCTCCTTGACCCCCTGGCTTTAGGGGGTTGGCTACTCTTATCCTATCCATAGCCCCACTACTTTGGGGTAAGCTCTTGATTTTCCCTTAACCCCCGGCTGTTAGGGGCTGGCTCATCCTGTACTCTCACCCTGCTGTGGTGGTTTGGCTCTTGCTGCCCCTTCTGTGGGCATTGGCTGCTCTTTTCCTCTCCCTGACCCATGCCTTAGTTTAGGGTTGGCTTCTTGTCCTCTCTCTGACCCTCCTTCTGTGGGAGTAGGTTGCTTTTGTCCTCTCCCTGAACCATCTGTGGTTATTGACTGTTCTGGTCCTCTGCCTGACCCCCTCTGTGTTGGTTGGCTGATCTTGTCCTTTTCCATGAACCCCCCTTCAATGAAAATTGGCACTTGTCCTCTCTTTTATGCCCTCTTGTGTGGGACTTGGCTGCCCCTGTCCATTTCCATGACACCCCCCCCCCTTCTGTTGAGGTTGGCTGTCCTTGACCTTTTCCATAAACTCCCCTCCCTTCTATGGGAATAGGCACTTATCCTCTCCCTGACCCCCCTTTTGCGTTGGTTGGCTGCCCTTGTCTTTTTCCGTTACCCCTCTCACCCCCCCCCCTTCTGTTGAAGTTGGCTGTTCTTGTCCTTTTCTGTGACCCCCCCACCCTTTTGTGGGTATTGGCACTTGTCCTCTCCCTGACCACCTTTTCTGTGGAGGTTGGCTGCTCTTGTCCTCACCCCAACCCCCCCCCCTTTTGTGGGGATCAGCTGCTCTTGTCCTCTCCTCTACCCCCTTTTGGAGGGGTCAGCTGCTCTTGTCCTCTCCCCTGCCCACTCGGGGGTCAGCTGCTCTTGTCCTTCTCTCCAACCCCTTTTCTGGGAGAGTCGGCTGCTCTTGTCCTCTCCTTGACACACCTTCTGTGGGGATTGGCTGCACTTGTCCTCACCCTAACCCCCCTTCTGTGGGGATAAGCTCCTCGTCCTCTCCCCTACCCCCCTTCTGTGGCAGTCGAGTTTCTCTTGTCCTCTCCTTTAACTCCCCCCTATGTGAGGGTTACTGCTGTTGTCCTCTTGATGAACCCCCTTCTGTGAAAGTTTGCTGCTCTTATCCTTTCTCCGACCTCTCGATCTCTGAGGGGTTGGCTGCTTTGGTCCTGTCCTTGACACCCCTTCTGTGGAGGTTGGCTGCTCTTGTCCTCTCCCTGACCCCCCTTCTGGAGGGGGTCGGCTGCTCTTCTCCTTTCCCTGACCCCCCTTCTGGAGGGGGTTGTCTGCTCTTGTCCTCTCCCTGATCCCCCTTCCTTGGGGGTCGTCTGCTCTTGTCCTCACCCCAACCCTCCCCATTTTGTGGGGATTAGGTGCTCTTGTCCTCTCCCTAACCCCCCTTGTGTGGAGACTGGCTGCTCTTACCCTCTCCCCTACCCCCCCCCCCCTGCAGGGGTCGGTTGCTCTTGTCCTCTCTCTTATCCTCCCCCTTTGTGGGGAATGGCTGTTCTTGTCCTCTCCATGATCCCTTTCAGTGGAGGTCGGGTGCTCTTTTCCTTGACCCCCCCCCCCCTTCTGTTGAGGTTGGCTTCTCTTGTATTCTTCTTGATCCCCCTTCTGTGAGTGTTGGGTGCTCTTGGCCTCTCGTCGACTGCTCTTGTCCTCTCCCCGACCCCTCTTGTTCTCTCCCCGACCCCTCTTCTGTGAGGGTCGGCTGCTCTTCTCCTCTCCCCGACCCCTCTTCTGTCCCTCGATTCCTCCTTCTGGGGTGGGGGCGGTTGCTCTTGTCCTCTCCCTTAAACCCCCTGTGGGAGAGATGCTCTCCATGACCCCATTCCGTGGGGGTTTGCTGCTTTTGTCCTTAACCTTCCCCCCCCCCCCTTCTTTGGGAGCCGGCTGTTCTTATCCTCTTCTCGATTTCCCCTTCTGCTCTTGTCCTCTCCCCTACCCCCTTCTGAGGGGGTCAGCTGCTCTTGTCCTCTCTCCAACCTCCTATTCTGTGGGGGTTGGCTACTTCTGTCCTCTCCCTTACCCCTTATGTGTGGGCAATGGCTGCCTCCTTTGGGGTTCAGGTGCATTTGTCCTTTGTCCTCTACCTGACCCCTTCTGTGGTGGTCGGCTGCTCTTGTCTACTCCCTCAAACCCAGCTTCTATGAGGGTTAGCTGCTCTTATTCTCTCCCTCAAAACCCCTCTTCTGTGGGGGTTGGCTGCTCTTATTCTCTCACTCCCACCCCCATTCTTTGTGGGTCAGCTGTTCTTGTATTCTTCTGCTCAACCCCCCCCCCCCCTTCTGTGGGGTAGGCTGCTCTTGTCCTCTCCTCACACCATAATTCTCTGGGGTGTTAGGCCTCTCCTCACACCATAATTCTCTGGGGTGTTAGGCCTCTCCTCACACCATAATTCTCTGGGGTGTTAGGCCTCTCCTCACACCATATCTCTGGGGGTGTTAGGCCTCCCCTCACACCATAATTCTCTGGGGTGTTAGGCCTCTCCTCACACCATAATTCTCTGGGGTGTTAGGCCTCTCCTCACACCATAATTCTCTGGGGGTAGGGCCTCTCACACCATAATTCTCTGGGGGGTTAGGCCTCTCACACCATAATTCTCTGGGGGGTTAGGCCTCTCACACCATAATTCTCTGGGGGGTTAGGCCTCTCACACCATAATTCTCTGGGGGGTTAGGCCTCTCCTCACACCATATCTCTGGGGGTGTTATGCCTCTCCTAACACCATATCTCTGGGGGTGTTATGCCTCTCCTAACACCATAATTCTCTGGGGTGTTAGGCCTCTCCTCACACCATAATTCTCTGGGGTGTTAGGCCTCTCCTCACACCATAATTCTCTGGGGGTGTTAGGCCTCTCCTCACACCATAATTCTCTGGGGGTGTTAGGCCTCTCCTCACAAAATAATTCTCTGGGGGGTTAGGTCTCTCCTCACACCATAATTCTCTGGGGGGTTAGGCCTCTCCTCACACCATAATTCTCTGGGGGGTTAGGCTGCTCTTGTCCTCTCCTCACAACCCCCCCCCCCCCCTTCTGTTGGGGTATCCTGAGCTTTTCCTCTCCCTCACGCTCCCTTTCGTTGGTGGTTGGCAGCTCTTGTCCTCTTCCTCACAACCCCATTCCCGTGGTGGTTGACTGCTTTTGTCCTCTCCCTCACACCCCCCCTTCTGTGGGGATCGGCTGCTCTTATTCCATCACTCCCACCCCCATTCTTTGTGGGTCGGCTGTTCTTGTCTTCTTCCTCTCACCCCCCCCCCCCCTTCTGTGGTGGTAGGCTGCTCGTCCTCTCCTCGCACCACATTTCTATGCGGCGTACGCTGCTTTCCCTCACACCCACTTCTTTGGAGGTTAGGATGGTCCTTTCCTCTCCTCAAACAATTCTGTGGTGGTTAGCTGCTCCTGTCCTCTCCCTCGCACTCCCCTTTGTGGGAGTTTGGCTGCTCCTGTCATGTCCCTCACACCCCCCTTTGTGGGAGTTTGGCTGCTTCTGTCCTCTCCCCCTCACCCCTTTGTGGGGGTTGGCTGCTCCTGGCTGCTCCCGTTATCTCCCTAACACCCCACCCCTTTGTGGGGGTGGAGTGCTACTGTCCTCTCCCTCACACCCCCCTTTGTGGGAGTTTGGCTGCTCCTGTCCTCTCCCTCACACCCCCCCTTTGTGGGAGTTTGGCTGCTCCTGTCATCTCCCTCACACCCCCCTTTGTGGGAGTTTGGCTGCTTCTGTCCTCTCCCCCTCACCCCTTTATGGGGGTTGGCTGCTCCCGTCATCTCCCTAACACCCTACCCCTTTGTGAGGGTGGACTGCTACTGTCCTCTCCCTCACACCCCCCTTTGTGGGGGTTGGCTGCTCCTGTCATCTCCCTCACACTCCCCTTTGTGGGAGTTTGGCTGCCCCTGTCCTCTCCCTCACACACCCCTTTGTGGGGGTTGACTGCTCCCGTCATCTCCCTAACACCCCCCTTTGTGAGGGTAGACTGCTACTGTCCTCTCCCTCGCACCCCCTTTGTGGGAGTTTGGCTATTCCTGTCATGTCCCTCACACCCCCTTTTGTGGGAGTTTGGCTGCTTCTGTCCTCTCTCCCTCACCCCTTTGTGGGGTTTCGCTGCTCCCGTCATCTCCCTAACACGCTACCCCTTTGTGGGGGTGGAGTACTACTGTCCTCTCCCTCACACCCCCCCTTTGTGGGGGTGGACTGCTCCTGCCCTCTTCATCACACCCCCCTTTGTGGGGGTGGACTGCTAATGTCTTCTCCCTCACACCCCTCTTTGTGAGAGTTGGCTGCTCCCATCATCTCCCGAACACCCCCCCCCATTTGTGGGGGTGGACTGCTCCTATCCTCTCCCTTACACCCCCCTTCTTTGGCGGTTACAATGCTCCTTTCCTCTCCTCACACAATTCTGTAGGGGGGTTAGGCTGGTCTTTTCCTCTCCTCACAACACAATTTTGTGGCAGTTGGCTGCTCCTGTCCTCTCACTCACACCCCCCCCCCTTTGTGGGGGTTGGCTGCTTCTCTCATCTCCTTCACACACCTCTTTGTGGGGCTTAGAAGCTCCTGTCCTCTCCCTCGCAACCCCCTTTGTGGAGGTTGTTGGCTGCTCATGTCATCTCCGACACACCCCCCTTCGTGGAGGTTGTTGGCTGCTCGCTGCTCATGTCCTCTTCCTCACACCCCCCTTTGTGGGTGTGGGCTGCTCCTGTCCTCTCCTTCACACACCACTTTGTGGGGGTTGGCTGTTCCTGTCATCTCTCTCACACCCGTTCTATGAGGGGGTTGGCTACTCCTGTCATCTCCCTCACACCCCCCCTTTTGTGGGGGTGGGCTGCTCCTGTATATCTCGCACACCCCTCTTTGTGGGGTGGGCTGCTCCTGTCATCTCTCACACACCCTTCTATGGGGGGTTGGCTGCTCCTGTCATCCATCACACACCCCCCTTTGTGGGGTGGGCTGCTCCTGTCATCTTTCTCACACTCCATTCTATGGGGGGTTGACAGGAGCATCTCCCTCACCCCCCCCCCCCATTTGTGGGGTGGGCTGCTCCCTAGGAGGATTAATACTACTGGAGATGCCCTGACTCAGAATTCTTTCCTGAACCCGTGAGGCCAGGGTTTGGCCAGATTCACCCCTTCAAACTGTCAAATCTCAATCCCAAGTTAATCCTCCGACAGTGTACTGGTACTTAGTCTGTTTTACTCAGACCTTTATTTTTAGCTGATAACTATTTACTTGTGCTATTTTATTACCGATGGTCCCTTCCTGTAATACTTTATTAAAAAAAAAATTATGTTAAACTTGTTGCTCAACTTATTGGTGAATCAGTTACAAACTCCTTGGAATAATGAACTACAGTAAAGTCGTTGACCTTTATAGCCGTCTTTGGATGACATTGAACACAGCTTGTGATAATCTCACAACTGTTGTTACTGACTTTGCCTAAAGGCCGGCAACTGATTTTTTTCGTACAACCAAGAGCAGCACAGGAAGGAGCCATCGCTAATGAAAGCACAATAAGGTTTACCGTCTCTAAACAAAGGTCTGAATAGAACTGACTACAAATTCCAATACAGTGACAGAGATTAACTTGAAGGATCAAGAACTGACAGTTAGAAGGGTAAAAACCTGGCTTCCCTTAATCCGGGTCAGGGCATCTCCAGTTATTTTTCCTCCAAGGCTGCTCCAGTCATATCTCTCACACCCCCTTCTATGGGGGTTTGGCTGCTCCTGTCATCTCCCTCACACCCCCCTTTGTGGTGTGGGCTGCTCCTGTCATCTCTCTCACACTCCATTCTATGGGGGGTTGGCTGCTCCTGTCATCTCCCTCACATTTCCCCCCCCCCCCCCTTTGTGGGGTGGGCTGCTCCTGTCATATCTCTCACACTCCCTTCTATGGGGGGTTGGCTGCTCCTGTCATCTCCCTCACACCCCCTTTGTGGGGGTTGGCTGCCCCTGTCATCTCTCACACTCCCTTCTCTGGAGGGGTTGGCTGCTCCTGTCATCTCCCTCACATTTCCCCCCCCCCCCTTTGTGGGGTGGGCTGCTCCTGTCATATCTCTCACACTCCCTTCTATGGGGGGTTGGCTGCTCCTGTCATCTCCCTCACACCCCCTTTGTGGGGGTTGGCTGCCCCTGTCATCTCTCACACTCCCTTCTCTGGAGGGGTTGGCTGCTCCTGTCCGGCTCCTGTCATCTCCCTCTAATCCCCCTTGGGGGGGGTTGGCTGCCCCTGTCATATCTCTCACACCCCCTTCTATGGGGGTTTGGCTGCTCCTGTCATCTCCCTCACACCCCTTCTGTTGGGGGTTTGGCTGCTCCTGTCATCTCCCTCACACCCCCCTTTGTGGGGGTGGGCTGCTCCTGTCATATCTCTCACACACCCTTCTATGGGGGTTTAGCTGTTCCTGTCATCTCCCTCACACCCTCCTGTGTGGGGGTGGGCTGCTCCTGTCATCTCCCTCACACATCCTTCTATGGGGGTTTGTTTGGCTGATCCTGTCATCTCCCTCACCCCCCCCCCCTTTGTGGGGGTTTGGCTGCTTCTAACATCTCTCTCACACCACCTTCTATGGGGGGGGTTAGCTGTTCCTGTCATCTCCCTCAGACCCCCTTCTATGGGGGGGTTGGCTGCTCCTGTCATATGCCTCCCCCCCCCCCTTTGTGGGAGTGTGCTGCTCTTGTCCTCTCCCTCACACATCCTTCTAAGGGGGGGGGTTAGCTGCTCCTGTCATCTCCCTCACACCCCCTTCTATGGGGATTTGGCTGCTCCTGTCATCTCCTTTAAAGGGGGTTTGGCTGCTCCTGTCATCTCTCTCACACCCCCTTCGATTGGGGGTGGGCTGCTCCTGTCATCTCTCACACCCCTTTTTAAGGGGGGGTGGGCTGCTCCTGTCATCTCTCTCACCCCGTTTTATGGGGGTGTGCTGATCCTGTCATCTCTCACACCCCCTTCTATGGGGGGTTGGCTGCTCCTGTCATCTCTCTCATACCCCCTCTGATTGGGGGTGGGCTGCTCCTGTCATCTCTCACACCCCTTTTTAAGGGGGGGGTGGGCTGCTCCTGTCATCTCTCTCACCCTGTTTTATGGGGGGTGGGCTGATCCTGTCATCTCCCACACCCCCTTCTATGGGGGGTTGGCTGCTCCTGTCATATCCCCTTCCCTTGTGGGGGTGTGCTTCTCTTGCCCCCTCCCTAACACATCCTTCTATGGGGGGTGGGGTTCTCCTGTCATATTCCTCACACCCCCTTCTATGTGGGGGGTTACCTGCTCCTGTTATCTCCCTCACACCACCTTTGTGGGGTTGTGCTGCTCTTGTCCTCTTCCTTACACATTCTTCTATGGGGGGGGGGTTTGGCTGGTCCTGTTATCTCTCTCACACCCCTTCTATGGGGGGTTGGCTGCTTCTGTCATCTCTCCCACACCCCGTTTTATGGGGGGGTGGGCTGCTCCTGTCATCTCTCTCGCACCCCGTTTTATGGGGGGTGGGCTGCTCCTGTCATCTCTCTCACACCCCTTCTATGGGGGGTTGGCTGCTCCTGTCATCTTTCTCACACATCCTTTTATGGTGGGTTGGCTGCTCCTGTCATCTCTCTCATACCCCCTTCTATTGGGGGTGGGCTTCTTCTGTCATCTCTCTCACACCCCCTTCCATGGGGGGGAGGTTAGCTGCTCCTGTCGTCTCTCTCACACCACCATCTATGGGGGGTTGGCTGCTCCTGTCATATCCCTCACACCCCCTTCTATTGGGGGGTTAGCTGCTCCTGTCATATCCCCCCCCCCCCCTTTGTGGGGGTGTGCTGCTCTTGTCCTGTCCCTCACACCCCCTTCTATGGGGGGGGTTGGCTGCTCCCGTCATCTCTCTCGCACCCCCTTCTATGTGGGGTGGGCTGCTCCTGTCATATCTCTCACACCCCCTTCTATTGGGGGTGGGCTGCTCCTGTCATCTCTCTCACACCCCCTTCTATGGGGGTTTGCAGCTCCTGTCATCTCCCTCTCACACATTTTTATGGGGGTGGGCTGCTCCTGTCATCTCCCTCACACACCCCTTTATGGGGGGTTGGCTGCTCCTGTCATCTCTTTCAAACCCTCTTCTATGGGGGGTGGGCTGTTCCTGTCATCTCTCTCACACCCCCTTCTATGGGGGGTTGGCTGCTCCTGTCATCTCTCACACCCCCTTTTATGGGAGGTTGGCTGCTCCTGTCATATGCCCCCCCCCCCCCCTTGTGGGGGTGTGCTGCTCTTGTCCTGTCCCTCACACATCCTTCTATAGGGGTGGGCTGCTCCCGTCATCTCTCTCACACCCCCTTCTATTGACAGGAACAGCCCACCCCCAACTCTCTCACACCCCCTCCTATGGGGGGTTTGCTGCTCCTGTCATCTCCCTCTCACACATTATGGGGGTGGGCTGCTCCTGTTATCTCCCTCACACACCCCTTTATGAGGGGTTTACTGCTCCTGTCATCTCTTTCAAACCCCCTTCTATGGGGGGTGGGCTGTTCCTGTCATCTCTCCCACACCCCCTTCTATGGGGGGTTGGCTGCTCCTGTCATCTCTCACACCCCCCTTTTATGGGGGATTGGCTGCTCCTACCATATCCCCCCCCCTTGTGGGGGGGTGCTGCTCTTTTCCTCTCCCTCACACATCCTTCTATTGGGGGGTTGGCATCTCTTATCTTCCGCACACCCCCTTCTATGTGGGGGGGGGGGTTACCTGCTTCTGTCATCTCCCTCACACCCCCACCCTTTGTCGGGGTGTGCTGCTCTTGTCCTCTCCCTTCCATGTGGGGGAGGTTAGCTGCTCCTGTCGTCTCTCTCACACCACCTTCTATGGGGGGTTGGCTGCTCCTGTCATATCCCTCACAACCCCTTCTATTGGGGGGTTAGCTGCTCCTGTCATATCCCCCCCCCCCTTTGTGGGGGTGTGCTGCTCTTGTCCTCTCCCTCACACATCCTTCTATAGGGGTGGGCTGCTCCAGTCATCTCTCTCACACACCCCCTTCGATTGGGGGTGGGCTGCTCCTGTCATCTCTCACAACCCTTTTTAAGGGGGGGTGGGCTGCTCCTGTCATCTCTCTCACCCCGTTTTATGGGGGTGTGCTGATCCTGTCATCTCTCACACCCCCTTCTATGGGGGGTTGGCTGCTCCTGTCATCTCTCTCATACCCCCTCTGATTGGGGGTGGGCTGCTCCTGTCATCTCTCACACCCCTTTTTAAGGGGGGGTGGGCTGCTCCTGTCATCTCTCTCACCCCGTTTTATGGGGGGTGGGCTGATCCTGTCATCTCCCACACCCCCTTCAATGGGGGGTTGGCTGCTCCTGTCATATCCCCCTCCCTTGTGGGGGTGTGCTTCTCTTGCCCCCTCCCTAACACATCCTTCTATGGGGGGTGGGGTTCTCCTGTCATATTCCTCACACCCCCTTCTATGTGGGGGATTACCTGCTCCTGTTATCTCCCTCACACCACCTTTGTGGGGTTGTGCTGCTCTTGTCCTCTTCCTTACACATTCTTCTATGGGGGGGGGGGGTTTGGCTGGTCCTGTTATCTCTCTCACACCCCTTCTATGGGGGGTTGGCTGCTCCTGTCATATCTCCCACACCCCGTTTTATGGGGGGGTGGGCTGCTCCTGTCATCTCTCTCGCACCCCGTTTTATGGGGGGTGGGCTGCTCCTGTCATCTCTCTCACACCCCTTCTATGGGGGGTTGGCTGCTCCTGTCATCTTTCTCACACATCCTTTTATGGTGGGTTGGCTGCTCCTGTCATCTCTCTCATACCCCCTTCTATTAGGGGTGGGCTTCTTCTGTCATCTCTCTCACACCCCCTTCCATGGGGGGGAGGTTAGCTGCTCCTGTCGTCTCTCTCACACCACCATCTATGGGGGGTTGGCTGCTCCTGTCATATCCCTCACACCCCCCTTCTATTGGGGGGTTAGCTTCTCCTGTCATATCCCCCCCTTTGTGGGGGTGTGCTGCTCTTGTCCTGTCCCTCACACCCCCTTCTATGGGGGGGGGGGTTGGCTGCTCCCGTCGTCTCTCTCGCACCCCCTTCTATGTGGGGTGGGCTGCTCCTGTCATATCTCTCACACCCCCTTCTATTGGGGGTGGGCTGCTCCTGTCATCTCTCTCACACCCCCTTCTATGGGGGTTTGCAGCTCCTGTCATCTCCCTCTCACACATTTTTATGGGGGTGGGCTGCTTCTGTCATCTCCCTCACACACCCCTTTATGGGGGGTTGGCTGCTCCTGTCATCTCTTTCAAACCCCCTTCTATGGGGGGTGGGCTGTTCCTGTCATCTCTCTCACACCCCCTTCTATGGGGGGTTGGCTGCTCCTGTCATCTCTCACACCCCCTTTTATGGGAGGTTGGCTGCTCCTGTCATATGCCCCCCCCCCTTGTGGGGGTGTGCTGCTCTTGTCCTGTCCCTCACACATCCTTCTATAGGGGTGGGCTGATCCCGTCATCTCTCTCACACCCCCTTCTATTGACAGGAACAGCCCACCCCCAACTCTCTCACACCCCCTCCTATGGGGGGTTTGCTGCTCCTGTCATCTCCCTCTCACACATTATGGGGGTGGGCTGCTCCTGTTATCTCCCTCACACACCCCTTTATGAGGGGTTTAACTGCTCCTGTCATCTCTTTCAAACCCCCTTCTATGGGGGGTTGGCTGCTCCTGTCATCTCTCACACCCCCCTTTTATGGGGGATTGGCTGCTCCTACCATATCCCCCCCCCCCTTGTGGGAGGGTGCTGCTCTTTTCCTCTCCCTCACACATCCTTCTATTGGGGGGTTGGCATCTCCTATCATCTTCCGCACACCCCCTTCTATGTGGGGGGGGGTTACCTGCTTCTGTCATCTCCCTCACACCCCCACCCTTTGTCGGGGTGTGCTGCTCTTGTCCTCTCCCTTCCATGTGGGGGAGGTTAGCTGCTCCTCTCGTCTCTCTCACACCACTTTCTATGGGGGGTTGGCTGCTCCTGTCATATCCCTCACAACCCCTTCTATTGGGGGGTTAGCTGCTCCTGTCATATCCCCCCCCCCCTTTGTGGGGGTGTGCTGCTCTTGTCCTCTCCCTCACACATCCTTCTATAGGGGTGGGCTGCTCCCGTCATCTCTCTCACACACCCCCTTCTATGTGGGTTTGGCTGCTCCTGTCATCTCTCTCATAACCCCCTTCTATTGGGGTGGGCTGCTCCTGTCATCTCTCTCACACCCCCTTCTATGGGGGTTTGCTGCTCCTGTCATCTCCCTCACACATTTTTATGGGGGTGGGCTGCTCCTGTCATCTCCCTCACACCCTCTTCTATGGGGGGTTTGGCTGCTCCTGCAATCTCCCTCACACACCCCTTTTGTGGGGATTGGCCTCAATAGTCCTCTCCCTCATATTCCCCCTTTTAACGGGGGGGGGTGGCTGTTCTTGTCCTCTCACTCCCACCTCACTCCAAGGGGGGGGTTTGCCTGCTCCTGTCCTCTCCCTCACACCCCCTTTTCTGGGGGTTGGTTGCTCTTGGCCTCTACCTCACACCCCCTTTTGTGTGGGGTTGGCTGCTCTTGGCCCCTCCCTCTCATTCCCTTCTATGGGGGGTTGGCTGCTCCTGTCCTCTCCCTCACACCCCCTTTTTGTGGGGGTTGGCCTCAATAGTCCTCTCCCTTAAATCCTCCTTTTGTGGGAGTTTGCTGCTCATCCTCTCCCTTGGTCTGCATACTGCTAATTGGCTCTGTCTCTTTTATAAGCCTCTTTCTGTTAGTTGGCTACTGCTGTCTCTCAAGCTCTTGAATGCTGCTGGTAGGCTCTTACCTTCTCCCAGAACTTCAATCAACAGCTTGGCCGTTATACAACAGCTTGACTTAGGCCATTTCTCTTATGTTCTATTCCAGTGAGGTGGCCAGCCATTCCTCTGTGCTCTTCCTAGCTCTCATACACATGATGGGCTCTTGTCCTTGACTCTCATTTCGGGGAGGGCATTGTCTTCCCATAACGCTCATGCTCCTGGTTGGCTCGTGGTGTCTGCTTGTTCTATATGCTGTAGGTTAGATCTAACCTCTCTGTAGCTCTTGGGCTGCTAGTTGACTTACAATGTTGTTGGCCTTTATGCAGTTGGTTGACTCCTACCTCCTTGAATGGCTTCTTTCTACAAGTTAAAGAGTCATTGGATTTGGATTTATAGCCCTGCAATGGTAACTGAAGCCATCAAGTGCTAAACTTCAACTCTAGAAAACAATGCAGTTACATAATTTAGTAAAATTTTAGAAAGGGTGGACAGCAAAATGCAACGAATTGGTATAAGAGGGTAAATTAAGGATATAAGGCAAGTGTAAGTAGGGGCCAGATAAAGGCTGCAAACCACTCGAATTACACTGACTGCTACAGCTCTCGGGGTTACCTACTGTACTACTGTTTAGATATCTAATTTCAGCATAGTTTGTTGGTTAGCTAGTTATCTCAACAGGGTTGTTTGATTAGGTTGTTTTCTTCTTGACTCTTCCGTTGGTGGCTGGTTTTGCTCTTCTTGTATGATAGGTTAGCCCTTTCCCTCCTATGCTTGCTAGTTCTTGTCCTTTTATTAGCTATAATGATCTACCGCTGGAAGCAGTTTGTAAAATTTGTTTGCTCACTCATTCTCTATCTGTATTTCCTCTTCACCAATGAAACTAATTAGCTCCACATTGTAATTACACAGATTTAGCTTTTTTATACTCAATTTTACGATTAAATCTACAAGTTCCCACTTATTTCTCGGTTAATCTTTACGTGGCACAAACTACAATTAAAATTATTTCAGTATCCCACTAAATCAATTTTCATTAAGACCCTACATATAAGTAGTATCCTCTGACTTAACACCTAGAATTTTGCTAACTCCTTGAAAATCAACTCATCAGTAATGGCCAACATTATCATACATCTCCACATAGGACATTGTCAGTTCTTATTATTGCATTAGTTACACACTGTGACCATATTCGAAACAATTCCTCCTAAGCAACAGTTACACACTGTGACCATATTCGAAACAATTCCTCCTCAGCAAAAACAACCTTCGATATTTACTAGTTTCAAACATTTAATTTATCTGATTTATTCCCATTAAATTGCTCGTTTTACTTTAATTCAACGTTATGTTGGTATGGGCTCTGTTGTACATCTGTCCATAAACCCCATTTACAGTGTGTACGTATGTGTGTGAGGAAAAGGGAAAGAATACCATTAAACTTGCACAGATTTACCTTGCACCTTCATCAATTTGTATTTCTTCGCAGGACGAGAACATCGCGAATTCCCTGACAATCCTGGACACAAATTTCTGACATGAGGCCCCAAGTTCTTCCCTTCTGGTCCCTGTTAACCATCCGCAGGATATGAACAGGAACATGTAGAGGCGGTTTTCGGGGCCCTCTTCGCATGGAAGGAATGGGGAAAGTGACACGGCCGACGACGGGTCCTTTGGGGAAGGGCACGAAGGTGTCCGAGGAAGTGCGAACAAGGCCGTGGCTGGTTGCAAGGAAGGTGCGGGAGGGCCGGAGGTGTCGGTCCATCTCATGGAAGATCCTCCATCCATTATGGAAACGCTGATCTGAATCAAAGAAATATATATACATATATAAATATATTTATCATTATTGATAGTTATTATTGATAATTATTTATTACTGTAAAATACACGATGCATTTTACTGGACTTGAATTTTTAGATAGTGCAGCGGTATCTTGCGAGTTGCGTGTACATATATATATTTAGCTGAACGTCGATACAAGAGACACCATTTACTTTGATAAGCATTGAGAATTGGAAAAAAACGACAGTAAATGCATTGCGTTGATAAAAAACTAATGATATATATTGTACCAGTGAAAGAAAAAAAATTATGTTAAAATGGTGATAATTATAATTCTAATATTTCGGCCCAAAATAGGAAGCTTGACATTAAAATGGTGGTAATTATATCTATTAAAGATTTTTCTCTAATTAAAACCACATGAAAAATACTTGTATGTTTGTGGATGCACGAGTGTGGTGATTCATCGTTCATATATAAGTGGTTGGGTTTGTTGGTTCAAATACAAGCAAGCTCTCTTGCTCTTTTATTACCTATAGTTATCGAATCTCAATTATACCTTTGTCTGGTTTTTTTTGGCTATTTCTTGCAAGCATAGTTATTCAGGAATTATTGCTAGCCTGTCGTAACATTAAAAGCAGCCTCTTTTATGGTTAAAACGAAAAGATGAAATATCTGATGTTGCAGCAACTAGGTGAATTGGAACTTCAAAATCTATAATGATCCCCTTAATAAACATTCTCCTTTTTCTAAGGGACGTTTTGATAACTTGTGACACCGATATATAAATTTATCTTTAAACACAATCATCAGGTGTAACTGAAATGTTTTATTTAAGACCACTTTGTCACATCAGTTGATTCTCCAAGACTGGGTCGAAGGATGTTCTTTAGTGGAAATTTATAAAAACAATGTGAAAATTTGGACAATTAAATGGGTGGAGAGTTAGAAGATTAAAAACGAAGGGCAAAAATAAAAAAAATATGCAGCTGGACGTGGGACATAAAGGGTTGGCTCAAACATTCCATCAAGCATCCCTCAGCTCCATCCAACGAAGACACGAATGTCTTGAGCAAGTCCAAAATCACATAGGCTAATATACTCTCAATCTTTTCATTATGATTAAAGAGAGAAACTCTCAATCTTTTCATTATGATTAAAGAGAAACTATAATATTTAGCTTGTAATTGAAACATTAATCCATTTTACATCTTTGATATAATAGACCTGGGGTACCTCCTTGGAGAATAAGTAAATATCTCTTCAATTTTCTGAATAGACTGGAAACCGTAAATCATTCCGAGGCTGTTACAATTGCCTGAAGTGTTTCATCAATGCCAAGACAAAAAAAATGGAGATTACAGTACCTGAAAACGTAACAGCATTTAAAAGAAGAATTTTTTTCCTTTCTGTATTAATCACCAGTAAGCTGCTCTTCTAGAAGGCTTGATTTGGCAAAGTTAGCTCAATCTGTTACCTAATGGAAAAGAGAAAAGATTGTTAGTTTCAGTCTCTTGTCTTTATTCCAACCAGTATTATATTTTATATATAAATGGAGTTTTTAATTTGATATATGATCATATGGCTCACCATTGTGATCTGGCAGATCATTCCGCGCCAAAGTTTAAGTGGAGGGAAATCTCAGCTGAACAATGGAATAAAATTTAAAAGTAGCTGGGTCACAAGAAAAAATGAATTAAAGTAACTAGGGATGGAATAAAGTAGAAAAACTGATAAGTGGTTACTGATGGGGCCAGAGGAAACCTGAAAAGATCCTTCGATATGCGAAGAGTACACCGCCACGAGCCTATTCCCCTACTTTATGGAAATAGAGGCATCCATTGTACTGTAGATAGTCAATAGAAAACTTAGATAAGGCACCACCACAAAAAAAAACAAAAAACTGGAGAATATCGATCATTACTGTATATACATATAAAACAAATAATTGAGGCCGTTATAATAATTGAATTTTCAATCATACCGTCAAACCATGGTTAATGTAAATCAGACTTAAGGCATCTATAAGGCCCTGGGCCGAATGGGTTATTTGGAAGTTACGGTAAAAAAAAAAATCTAAAGAAATTAAAATTTTAAAATAATTTTGAAGAAAAGCCTCTAGCCATCCTTTTTAGTGAAAATAAAAAGCTATAAAGGGTCTTTTGTAATAAGTCGTTTGTGATCTTCAAATATAATTTTTGTAGGAAATAAAATTAGATTTTTACAATTACGAGACAGGTTAAATATAACTACGTGATAACGTGATTATTTTGGCCAGTTAAGTCTTGCCCAACTCTTGAAATTTACAATATGTTTTAATAACTTTATTTGTTATTTGAATTGCGTGAAAGTCAAGAATGATAGTAAATTATGATCGTTGATGTTGAAAGAATGTGCAGCTACTAAATAAGCAATTAATTATATATAAACAAGCGGTAATAATTAAGACAGTATACAGCAATTACAATTAATTATATTAAATGGTAGATTAAATACATTATAAAATAGGACTAAAGCAGTAATATAGGGGCATTTTATCAGATTAACAATCATTGTAAGCAGAAAATAAACGAAGAAAAGAACAAGCCATTAAAGTTCATCACAGAATTCACGAAATATATAATAAATTATTTATAGCTATTGTGTGAAGCAAAGAATTGAAGTTGATGTTAAATCTAATAAATTTGTAATTATACCTTTAAAGAAGAGTAAAGAGTTAGAATTTTTACAAAGCAGTTACGGAAATGTTTTGATATAAAAAAAATGCGTATAGTTTTAAATTAAAATTCATCGTCATTTAAACTTGTTAAAGCTCTCCAATTCGCAAATCCAGATAGCAAACCATTACTTTAGCTGACCCACATGCACAATATTACCGGTGGTGTTGTGCGAAAGTATACTCTTCGAAATTACAGATAATTTACAAATCTTGGAGACGGGAGAGTGAAAATATTTTTTACTTTTTAGCTTCTCTTAAGAGATCAAGAGATATATGTTCTTGGCTAAACATTTATCTTAAGAGTGAGATGTTCTTGGTTTAGACTTTAGAGGAACATTTATCACGGATGTCAAGGAAAAATATAAGCGTCCCACAAAAAACTATTCGATTAAAGGAAATAAAAGAAAATCTATTTTATAAGGAAAACTTGGAAAGGCCCATTCGAATAAATTAAACCCTTGAAAGAAATTAATCTCGGGAACGATAGATGGGTCCCTCAATGCCGCAAAACTTTCTACAAGGAAGGCCATAACTAAGGCCGTCTATGCTATAGGTCTCGGTTTAGAAGAGATTCATTTTTCCGTAATGTTATTTAGCCGTAGACGAAGACAGAATCATGCCAATGGTTCGCTATTTCGAAAGTTAAGTTTTAGGCAAATGTTAAAAAGTTTATGATGAATATATTACGTAGGTAGGAGAGGTAATTAAGACAAGCTTTATTTGTGGTATTTAGTGTTGGATATAGAGTATGATATTTTCTCAAATAGCAGTATTATGTAAGAAACGAATGATTTATATAATTCCAATTATCAAAAGCAACTGTACATATTTCTAAAAGATGTGGCCGCATTATTGTTGCTCGGCCAACTCAAACTTTTGAGGAACAAATTATTTGTACAGAAGATATTTTTCTTCTTGTAACTTGCTCTTATATAAATACTTGTAAATATATATATATATATATATATATATATATATATATATATATATATATATACTTAAATATATGAATATGTATTAAAATCCAAGAAAACATTAAGATGTAAATTTCTTTAGAATATTGCGTAATGCTATCCTTTAACTTGTGCAATGAATGCTTGTAGTCAATACCTTTGTAAGAAAGGATTGGCTTTTCTTTTCAACCGTCTGCGTGGCGTCTGTGACGGCTATAAATCGATACTTTACTCTATGGAGATGAAAATAAAAGAGAACTCACCTCCTCTAGTCAGTAACGGTCATTTATCATTTCAGTCTTAAATAACCGTGACCAGAAATTATCGACAAATAGTCGTTTTGCTTAATGGCAAGTGTAGAGAAGTTGATTTTTACATTAAAATGGTTAGAAAATATACTAGAATTCAGATATTTGAGTTGTACGTGTCCAAAAGGCTACATGTGGAGTTATTAGTGCAAGTGAAGTTGACGTTTATATCCAAAGGGTTGGAAAATATTTATAGAGTTATTGGGTGTCCAAAGGCTACATGTATTGTTCTTGCCCTCAAACTTTCCTTTTAAGGCTGCTTTCACCCTATGGGCTACACTCGATTAGATGGTCATTGTTTGACATCTCTTCACTATTACAAGAACAAATTAATTGCATTGATATTATTGTAAGCCAAGCTACAACCCTACTTGGAAAAGCAGAATGTTACAACCCCATGGACCCCAATAGAGAAAGCAGCCCAGTAGTGATAGGAAACGTTAGAAATGAATCAACTATAGAAAAAATACAAAATAAATTACGGAATAAAAATGGAGAAATTGTTACTTCCAGAACATTACAGTGGTTCAAGATTGGTGTAATGAACATTCTTGCAAGAGTGGTTTAACTCAAGGTAGGCAAAACCTTGTCCATAATAACCCCCCCCCCCCCCCCTTAATAGAAGTGCCATACGCCAAATCGTTTTTTATAGCCGTCACAGATTATGCAGTCAGTATCCGACTCGTGCATTCGTGATAATGACGACTATGTATTTGATATGGCCATGTTTCATTTGAATGTGTCTTAGTATAAATAAAAAGTGCAATATCCAATGGACATTAATGTTCAGCCACAAGACAGAACATAGTTTATGTAGTTATTACCCTTTGAGGTTCCTGATGCCAGATACTGATGATTTCTAAAAAGAAAAGATGTACAGTTTAGATAAGTAGCTGTAGCTTTTAGGTGTAATGTTGAGATTATTAAAAACATTATGGCTTAGGGAAATTAATATAGTTAAGGAAGACGGTTTTATGACCACTTTTTATGCAGAAACGAGGTAAAAAAAATGTATTTTTTTCCAGGGCTTATCCTAATAAAAGGAATTGTCCCGTTAGTTCCCGATCTGTTTGAATTATATTGTAAGGAAAAGAAAGGCCATAATGATTATCCCAAATTCAGGTATTTACGCCAATTTGTAGCATATATGAGATTTGCTAAGTTTGGTAACACGTTCGAGGAAACTAAATTTGATTACCCCTCCATTAGATCAAACTAAACTTTACCACTTATAAAATCCAACTATCTCGAGATAAACTTTATCAATTGTAAGATTAAACTATATTTGGTCACTTGTACTACCACTCTCAATTTGAACATTTGTAAGATTAAAATAATTACATTTCATCACTCGCAAGATCAATGTAAGTGAGCAAACTAAATTCGCAATTGCAAAGCAAATTTTATTCCTTTTGAAAATCGAGGTACAAATCATAATAAATTCACTTTCGATACCAAAGACCGTGCTATCATAAAGTCATTTTTCCAAGCACTGAATACTTGTAAGGATGTTAAAAACAATTTCTAGCAGTTAACCTCTCTCTCTCTCTCTCTCTCTCTCTCTCTCTCTCTCTCTCTCTCTCTCTCTCTCTCTCTATTGGAATAGCTACGAAACGTCTAAGACGATAGCTTCAAACCTCCCCCCCCCCCCTCTCCCGGCCTTTTCTTAGTTTTCCTATTTACTCATTCTGTAGATGACTGACATTAGACCCAGTTTATATATTTATATCATGATAAAGCAGTACCGTATACTTATAATGCTTGTATTTTTTATACCATAGAATATTTAGGCAACTGCTTGTGGCTAAATCCTGACTGTCCAGTATTGCACTGAGTAGCTTTAAACTCATTTTATTTTTATGACCAACAATGAGGCGTTTTTTTTTTCAGTTAAGATCGTGTTATACTCGCATCTTAGATGTTACAATTCAAAGGTGTTTAACCTCTGGTATTAATGTACATATATAATATAAACTGCTTCACTTCATACCAACAGTTGCGAAACTTTGTTGTACTTCTGATTTCCCAGTGATGTTTGTATGTAAAGAGAGCATGTACTTCAGAGCAAAATCTGCCTGAACTAAGGTTACATTTCTAACATCCGAGAATTTCATTTATAAGAACCCCAGTTTGACCACTTTTCGTAGATTAGTAAAAATGTATATTTTAGAAAAGGCGGGTTCAAGTTCCATACAGAAAGGGAGCATTCAGGATATTTCCAATTGAAAAATCTATAAGTGGAGAATTCCCTGAAGTGATGTGTAGAGGTTAAGTGAATTTCTGCTCTTTTGCAAAAACCTATGTAATGGAAAAAAATATAATCTTCCCTAATAATCGTAATCATTCTGACAAAATAAGACTTTGGTCTGAACTACATGCTTTGCTCGGCTTTGAAATGAAGCCACTTTCAAGACTTCCCAGTGAATCTACTCTCTATATTGTCCAATTTGATACAATTTAGTGGGAGTCCTTCGTGTACCCACACCGCAAGGGAGGGGAAGGCCTCCCCCCCTCCCCAAAATAATAAGAATTTTACAGAAATGCTTCTGACTCCTCCTCTTATAATAATGCTGCCTAATATCAATATTCTATTCTCAAAGACACCAAACTCATTTCTAACTGTCTCGTTATAGTCTTAAACGATGAAGACGTCCATCAAAGAAGTGAATCATATGAAAAAAAAAATATTTTGTTATTAATTTTAGTAGATGTGTGCTTCAACTGTTTAAAAGATGCGCCATATCATAATAATGTCATAGATGAGAAAAAAAGTATTTTGATAAATGTATTACTTCCTTCTGTTGATCCAAACGTGTCCGCGCTACACAATATGGGAATTATAACGTTCTTCAAGGGATGGAAGTTGTCACAATGTCCTTTTCTAGACAATGAAATAAATTGTAAGATTGGAAATCATACGTTACCGAAATGTTGATATGAACATCAAACACACTTAATGAAGATTGGTGCTCTACTGCAAATTAATACCATTGTTTTGAATCTTAAAAGTATTGATTAAGACAAATTATCGTTCATGAATGCGAACTATTAACCGATTTACACGTGCGTTTTATGTCTTAAGAGATAATTAACTCGTGTCAATTGATCAATTAGTTAATCGACGTGCAACTATTAGTGATGCTTTAATAAAACAATAGTATGAGGTTCACGTCAACTACAAGTTGAGAAGAAAATTACTTTTCTATTTTGTTAACGCAAAAGCAAAAAGGAATTTGTCTCGGCTAAAGCTATAATTGTAGATTTTTTTTTTATTTTGTCCACGTAAAAACAAAAATAAATTCATATCGGCTAAACCTGTAATTGTATAAATTATTTTTTTTTTATATTTGTCAATGTAATAACAAAAATTAATTAATCTTGGCTAAACCTGTAATTTTAGATTTTTTTTTCTACTTTGTCAACTCAAAAACAAAAATTAATATGTATTGGCTAAATCTGTAATTGTAGAAATTATTCTTCGATTTTGCCAATGCAAAAAAAAGAAAATTAATTCATCTTGGCTAAATCTGTAATTGTGAAAATTATTTTTTTTTAATTTTGTCAACGCAATAACAATGTATTAATCTCGGCTAAATCTGTATCATGTCTCAGACACTACGGAGGTTCGTTACCATGATGGCACAGATGATATGTATGTCCCTTTATTTTAGACTCTAGGGAAGCAATCACTATCATTGTATTCAAGAAAGAGTACTTGGATACCCTCCTACTCTTTACCTATGAAATGTAAGAACTTACTACCAAAACAGTGATACTTATTTAAGTAGGCCTACATTTTGTGAATTTATGTATATTTAGTTTCTTTTCTTCGTAAGGAGATTAAGTTGCTTGCAATTCCTGAAAAGTCAAATATCTAATTTTGAAATTTAAATGGTAATGCAGAAAATTATGATGGTTTTCATAAAATCCTTAACTGATTATCGTCCATTTTTTGGATGTTTCAAAATTATCTTTCACTTTATTCTGAATATGACACGTTATGGTTTGTTTCATAAAGCCTTTAGGGTAATTAGACAATCAAATGATACTTTGCCGTAAAGAACGAACATGATTAATGGAGTTATACTGTATTAACAATGTTATTAAAAGCACAACACGTAAATTAAAAACTGCATGCTAACTAAGGATCCACAAGAGTGATCCCAATTTCCCCTTAAGTCAGCCCCTTAAGAGTGACGACCTTTGACCTGCAGGATGTCTGTCGGTCCTTTTGAATGTCTACTTATACCAATGAGCGGTTGATCAAAAGCATTCACCTCTATATATATTTACATAACTCTTCAATCTTTGTGTCGGTTGAACAATCTGCGTTGCACATTGTGTTGCAACGGTGGTGCTGTTTCGCACACTCGTCTTGCTATGTATTTAACTCCGTTTTACGAAACATATGATGAATGGGGTAGTCGTATTATACCTTATGCTATAAAATACATGAAAAGATAGTCTTGATAGAATCGCATGCGGGTACGAGTACAGTTAGAGAAAATGGAATCTGTGGAAACATATAACTTTAGGTTATTATTTTTTTTACCACCTCAAAAAAAGTCCTTTCAAAATCTGTTTTTTTTTTTCTTTAGGCGTACCTAGTCTTTCATTTTCTATGATTTAATGCAATGTCTACATTAATCAAAGCAATATTACCTCCCCCCTTTAAAAAATTAGTTTTTTTTTAACCTTTTTGTTTTATAACAATATCCATTAGTTTCATTTGGCTTCTAATAATGAACGAATTGATATGAATCAACTTACGTATTGCTATTGCAAACTGGCGTCGCAATTCCAAAGGTAATTGACAGCTTCGTCGAGAACGTGGGCAAAGTAACATCTAATTATTATTCCTAAAATTCTGGCCTCTTAATACTCCATTTGAACTCAATCATTCCAGTAGCGTAAACTGGTGTTACACGTACCAATTATCTCTGCTACGGTTTGATATGATTTAATGGAATTAAAGTCACGTGGCCCTGCACTCGGGCCGGGTAGGCCATTCAGCACGGAAGTTTTAACTGCGTCCCAACAGTTGCGCTAGAAAATAATAATTTAAAGGGCTGGTCAGAAAGATAAAAAAAGAAGGCTCTCTAAGTAATGCCTACAATCCAACTCGTGAGGTGCACTGATGGCATTGTTACTTTCGACTAACTTGCAGCTCTATTTTATACAATTATAGCAATTTATTATTACATAATTCACAGTTTGACTATGATACAATTACTCTCACCATAGCAAATGTACTATTCTAATACCATTTCTGACATGTTGACCGATAATGAGTTCTTTTTTATACTAAGAAATAGCGTTCTGTACTTCATAGGCTATAACTCTGTGCCAAATACGCTGCACTAGGTAATGTTAATCAGTTTTTTGCTACTTTAAAATGAATAAAATCAAGCCATTCTGCTCCAATCTGGAGCGGTTCCTTATTCACTTCTGTTACAAGAAATAATTATATTTGTTTGCATTTACTTTACATTGACAGTGCTAGAGTTAAATACGTAAGGAAAGAAATTTCATTACTGAAGACTAGTTGCAAGTGATACTACTCTTGCATGGAGTATTTTCATGTATCCTGATAATCACACACCAGACGCTACTAGGTCTTTGGACTCACAAGTTTTTGATAAGGGTCTGTAGAAGTAGTTGAAATAAAAGTATCTCTTAATGATACCTCCCATGCTTAGAAGTGGACAATTTTCAATAAAATTCTTACCACTCCAGTAAAATAAAAAAGGAAAAACTATTCCAGATTATTTTTCGCATGACTATTTCAAGCTATTAAAGAAAAGTTATCTTAAACCTGAAGCAAACCTTGTTAATTGCTTACTTACCCGAGATTAAAACTTCGAAAGCGCGTTGTTGGTCATAGAGATTGTAACACCAGATTGCATGGCTGTAATCTCTTCATAAAGCTGCTTTGCTCCTTGAGACTGGGCTAATCACTTCATTGAAACTTCTTAAGAGTTCGTCGTTGAGACGAGCGGTTCACGAGAGGTGGAAGAGAAGTGACAAACTAAAAACAAAATGACATTTGATGAAACCACATAAACGGAAAATGACACAGCGCACGTAAAATTAAATGGTAAACAAAAGCAATTTCCCATACAATGTTTGTGCAACTTTTGACATTTCACAATGACGAGTTCACGTGTTTTTGGCAGTGTCGGGAAATTTGTTTTTACCCCTTTTCTGGCAAGTGTCAGTCTTGTTTTGGCTTTTTTTTATTTTGGTTTCTGCCAGATTATGGTGGGAATATTTAACATTTGCAAGTCATTACACAGTTAATTCCTTTCATTGTGAGCCCTTATTGTTAATTATCAAGTCATGAAGGAATTAATCAGAAAGGGAGATCAGTGAAATTCCATAAAAAAAAAATATCCAAGTTTCAAAATTATGGCTATAATTTAAAATCAAAATAGAGTTATTTTCTCAGAACAACATTTTTAAATAATTCAAAACTATATTATATTTCTGCTATTTAAACTTTTTTTTTCCAGATATTCTGAAGGGAAGATGAGTTTTTATATAGTTTCATTTAATCATTTTCAACAGCCAATCTTAAGACATTCTAAAGATTAATCAAATGAAACCCCACAAATCTATTGTTGTCCTTCTGTTTCTGCTAACCAGCTAAGTACGAGTAAAAAAACAGACAATGTTGGTAGCGAGAAAGATTTCCAGTGCGAATCTGTAACCAATATCTCGAACTATCACTCTTTACTAAATAATATCTTATTATTTTAAAATAAATTAGCCAGTGCAAAAACTCAGCTGTAATATCTTAAGAATTTTATATGATAAAATTACTTCGTTTAACTAGTACAGAAGAGTTTATTCATTACGCTGCTGGTGAATATTAAAGTTAATTCTAAATAAAAAAAACTAATTTTTTTCCAACTTATAAAGAATTTTTTTTTTTTATTTCCTACAATTGTTAAATGTAGCAAAATTGATCCCCGAATCAGTATTGATCCAATAAATTCAGAATTTGACAAATGTACAAAGCTAATTGGAATATTACTAAAAAGGGGCTAATATTACATTTAGAACTTCAACTAAACATTTCAAGCAAAAGGAAATATGTGACAAATGAGTATACAGTACTGTATTTCAATTATATTTTAATAGAATATTTAATTAAATTAATTTCTCCATTATGTAAAAATGTATCTTATGAGATTTGTACCACAAGACACCCCCCCCCCCCGGGCGTAATTATAACTGTAATTTGTAAGATTTTTGTAATTAAACTGTAATTAAAACGTAGTAAAAATTTATGGAAAAAATATCATGAGGAATTGTGGTTCTTGATAAGGTCAACTTTCATTTCCGGAAAGATTTATAGATTTTTACATGTTGAAAGGAATACTTGTGAAGTATATCAAAATCGTCACTTTATTCCTCATGTTCCTTGGACAGAATCTGATCATTTGTTTATTATTTTATATGTATTCAGTGATATACTTTAATTCTGTCTTAAATACTTTTGATTTTGTCTTTCGCATAATGTACACAGCGTTACTATACACACTATAAAAATACATACAATTTAATGAACTTTAAAACAATTTAATTTAAACTAAGAAAATTACAAATTAAATGAATAAAAGTGACATTTCCAAAATTTGTATTGATTAATATATTACCCAGCTGCATGTAGGCTACAGTCTTTGTTCATTTTCAGCGAGGACAAACTAATTATAAATGCCATTGCAACAAATTATAGTAGTGATTCACAAAAGTATTTTGTATGACCTTTGCGACTTACAATCCCTGCCATGTTTACTTGCATCTCATTGGAAACAGATTGTCCATAGATAAATGTACAGCAATGAGTGTGCAGTATACAATCATGAAAAAAAAATCTACAAAAATTCAACCTATTCGCGGGGTAAATTTTAGTCCTATAATGGGTAATTTAAATGCCTAATGGTTGCTCAAGCATGGCACAGGTAAGGGACAAGACAATGCCATAGAGACTGACCTTATATACATATGATCAGTGCCCAAGCCCCCTCTCCATTCGAGCTAGGACCAGGCTCCCCCAAACACCCGATCCCTACCTCAAAAGGATGGCGAGGTTGCAGACACTACTAAAACCTATTGAGCTTGGGCAGGGTTCGAACTCCCATATAACAGATAGCTAGGCAGGAACAATTCCATTGGGGTATCACAATCATAGTTTTCTCACACGAAAATTTAATCTATTTCAGGTCTCATTTTTTGTACTTGAAAACACAATGCTTTATTATTTTCCAACTCCATTTTTGTGACTAGAAAATAGAACATGTGTTTTATTACTTTTACTACCGAAAAATACAATGCTGTATTCCATAGGTAACAAAAGATACTTGGGTCATTTCTGTTACGGGAATTTTTTTTTTCTAAATGTTTCCCCAAAGTCATTATCCCACTTCAATTTGATGCCACATTTTTTTATCACTAATTTACATAAGGATTTTTTTTTTTTTTACAATTTGAAATTAGCAAAATTTTATTTGTCACCACTAGAAAAAAGCAAACATTACTTGGTAATTATTCAAAAAAAAAAAAAATTACAGTTCAAATACGCGAAACTTGTTTGACACTATTTTGTTTGTTACAGCCTGAAATAAGCCAACTTGTCTAGCATAAACTGGAAGCCATCGGTTTTATCTGAAAAATGTACAATTTTGAATGAAGTTTGTGAACGAATTAACATAACTTAGGTATTCTTAAACTATTTATGAATCTATTTAATATCTTAACTTATTAACAAAGAAGGATTATAAATTTGTAAATTTAATGTCAAATTTCTAAAAAAAATTTCAAGGAAACCTTGTTTAAAAATGTTACTTAAAAATGGATATAACAATTGGGACTCATAATTAAAATTTCATAAAGTTATTCACTTCATTCACCACAGATGTATTTATAGCAAACAAAAATGGTTTTAATTAATTAAATAAGTTCCATAATTTGGATTTTTTTGCAATCCACTGTTTCCCAGAAGAAAATAAAATGTACTCATTGTTAACAAATCCTCAAGAAACAGGGAAACAATATATTGATCTACTCCATGTCAGGTACTTAAGGTAAAGTACCTCTGAGAACAGATAAAAATAAAGGCCTTTTTGCCCTTGTTTATGTTGTAAATGTGTGATTCTCTTGTTAATAGTAAAAAATTGGAAAACGATATCTTAGTTTTATTTCCAATCCTTCATTCTTATTTCTTTTGCCAGGTATTGTTATTCAATTTTCTCTCAATCTCTTTTATCTCGAATAATGCAACTTATGCTAAATATTTTATGGATATAATTACGGAATATTTTATTAATATATATAACCACAACATCAATGTTAAAGTTACACCTTAATATCTCAAAATATCTTCACTAACTAAACTAAAAATGTTAAATATAATGTTTCATACTGTAGAGTCAAAAATTTTTACATAAGGAACTGAATGCAAGCTATTCCAAAAAAATCATCCGAGACTGCCATCATACTAATTATTATATAAATTGTTTCCTTGGCTTTCAATGAGATTGTCCAGACCTCGAGGATAAAATAACTTGCACTTACGTCATTCAGTATCTCAATTATTGTCTTTCAAGAGACTTTACCATCAATGGAGACAGAAGATGCCTTGTTCAATAAATTGCCTAAAAACCTGGAAAAAAAACTCCAGAAAACAATAGATTTTATTGAATTAACACCCAGCAGGATGTATGTCTTTGTTACAGAGATGAATAGAGAAAGGCCCTTTGCATCTGGAAATGGGACATTTAACAAATCTCAATTTCAAGTTTTTAAACTGGCCCACGGCATCAATACTGGATCTACTTGATCAAAAAAATGAGCTTTATAAGTAAACACCCAGCATCAAATATATATGTGTATATATATATATATATATATATATATATATATATATATATATATATATATATACACATATATATATATATTGGCTGAAACTCTGTTAAGCTTCTAGACATAATCCCATTATCAACAAGGAAGCTAGGGCGGTTGCAGAAGATTTCAGAGGTAGTAAGACATGTGGCGAGTGACACTCATGCCAAAGACTCTTTACTTTTCACCTTCAGCTCAGTACTGAGAAAGGTCGCCGAGGTGTGAAGGACACAGATTTGTACAACTAATAAAAATAATAATTGTTAAAAAAATAATGTTTGTTCTACACATTTGAAGTACTTTTGTTAATTATATTTTCCAATATTAGCGACCAGTACTAAAAAATGTAAATATTTTATTTAGTTTATAGTTTCCTTCCAATTGTGTGATTTTCCTCAATTGAGTTTATGTATTTACCACTAAGGAACCAAGTGTTTCATTGGCCGGGTATTAATCAGGGCACAGACTTGTCAGCTCTTTGAGTGAAGTTTACAAAGAAATCATTAGTTTCATCATGATCTTACAAATAATTAAAGCGAGGCACCTGCCCCAAAAAGATTTAAAACTTATCTAAGTCATCTTTATTTGTATTATAACGATGAATGGGGAGACTTGTTGTGTTATAACATGATTATTAATATAGGGAAATGGTCATTGCTATAAAGGATTCAAACCTATCAACATTTTCATTGGAGCATTCAAACCTACCAACATTATTATTGAAAGAGTTAAGTCTATCAAAGAATATATTCATGCGTTTTTGAGTAGTAAGTGCTACTATCTCCCTCTTAATATACAAAGTTATAAACATCCCCTTTTTGTTCAACTTTGGAACTCCTAGTATCACTAGTAACGCAATTAGCGTCCCAAAGTGGATTGTTGGCATTGAAGTCTGCATTTAATAAGAAATAATCTTGCTTGTCTGGAAATCATTTTACTAAATTTTGCAAATTACAGTTGCAAGACGGTCGAGTGTGTATATTATAAATAATAAGGGACTTGTTCAGATGTACTTCAACTCCAAATAATTGAAATTCCGATGTATTAAGAATCTTAGCAACTTAAATCACAATTCCTAATGCATCAACAGAAGGACAGAACGAGATCACAGAGTAACCATGATCAATTTCCGATTGAAGGAACAGTATCGTTAGTATGCTATAGGCATATTGCAATGGGGTTATAATTTCTTAAGTCTGAATTTTCCCTAGATGCAAATGGGTTTTAAGACCATTAATATTCCATTGAATTATGTTTGGATTGAGCATCAAGGCAACGAAGATGGCTTGCCATTGGGCAGAGTGTTACTTCTGCTTATTTTGCTGCAGTTGGGTTTCAGTTTAACTACACTGTCATCATTTTTCCATTAAGTTTTAGTTCTTCAGATATAAATTCTTGATGTTTTATTTTGATTATGATTTACTCCGTGACTATCATTTTGATAAGAATTGAAGTTTGTCTATAAATTTTCAAGAGGAGTACTTGTTGCACTCTTCACTACGAATTTACTTTAGGTAGCGACGTAGTGTTTTCACAAGAGAGAGAAGCAAGTTACCTCAATCTCAGTTAAATGCTTCTTGTAAATAAGAGAAGGAAAATTACTTTAATGTGAAGTCGCGAATTGCTGGGCTCTGGGTCTTCGACATGAAATCTGTAACAAAAGTAAAGGAGGCCTTCTTCTATCCTTCAGAATGACTTGTTACAAACGAAATTCAAGCTGCTCACCTACCCACTATGCCGGGTCTAAGGGTAATGAGAAGACAGTCATAGGGCTCAGATCCTTATCCGTTCAAGGTCCTCTTGAAAGATCCGAGTACTTTAATTCCCAGCGAGGGCAAGACTGTTTGAAGTTCCTCATGAGCTTAGACAATTTCCCTGAAGAGGAAAGGTCTGAGCTCTTCAGTTTGAAACCTAAATAAAGACCAAGCAACAGCCTTTTAGTGTGGGAACTATGAAGAACAGCTCTCAAAGAAGTAGACATGAAATTTTGCCATCCAATGCAAAAACTCCAACCGGAGAAGTATCTCTTCTACAGCACTAATTGCAGAAGATGGGTAGTTGTCACCATACCTTGACAAGCGCCATCAACAGATCTCGATACCATTTGGTGTGTGGCCACTTAAACCCCAAAGAGTCATCCTCAGGACTAATGTTGTCAACAGTCTATGAAGTAATCAGTGAATCCGCTAGAAAGACTTATGCATCTAGATTGTCCAAGGGGTGTTGGGAGGCGATTCTTTAATGCTGTCGTCAGGCTTGAAACTGGAGACCAAAACACAGGCAGCTTTTTTGTTCATTCAAGAGGCAAACAGGTTACTCAAATATGATCCCCAAAAATAAAGAAGCCTCTCTGCCATGCAAGGATGTAGAGATCACTCCAGCCCTATACTATGCTCCTGGCAATTGAGCAGTCTGCTAGAACATTAATTTAACTGGTATGAACCTTGCTGACAGCTCTACTATATTGTCAGATGTGCACTTTCTTTGCTAACCCACAAAGGTTCTATGAAACGGTGCACACTTGTTGACTCAAGTCAAGATGGTGGTGTCTTTCATCAACACTGCCAGGTGTCCAAACATACTCGTTTGGAAAGCTAGCAATGGTTTTAGTTCTGCGTGTATTTCCAGCAGGTTAATACACAAGAGTCATCCTCCATGAAATGAATCACATTCTCAAGGCAGACTGGCTTCTCAGGTGTGTACCCCATCTTGCCTTGGAAGCGTGTGTGTGAACAGTAGCTTCTCTTGAGGTGGCGAGTCGAGTGGTACTCCCCTAGTGAGGTTTACATCACTGGTGATAGGGAATCGCTGGAGCAATCGTTGGTGGAGGCAGCTTGTGAAATGACCTTTTCCAAAGGAGAAAGATGTCCCAGAGGACATTGCCACTGTCGAGCAGCAAGTTCTTAATTGTGAAGGAACAGCTGCACTACTTTTCCAAGTCTGTTGATACGATGGTTTGATGGTAAGAATCTCTTCTGTCGTGTCTATCAGCATGCCCTGGTACTCAATCCTCTGCTTGTGCATGATACTAGCCTTTCCGAATTGATCACAATTCTCAGAAAGGAACAAAGAGAATGGAGTGGGTTCTCTTATTAATAAAAATTTTGCAGTAACATAGAAGAATTTTCTAGTACTAGTGATAGAATTGCAGGATTATCAAACTAAATAAGAAGTATAAAATGAAAATCATTCAAATGTATGCACCAAAAACATCCCATAGAGGAGGAAATATGATCTTTTTATGAAGATCTGTATATATCAATAAAAAAACATGACTCAATTTACATTTGTTTTGGGTAATTTCAATGCTAAAGCAGGTCAAAAGAAGAGGAGAATCAGCAGTAGGTAAATTTGGAATAGGCACAAGGAACGGTGGAGGAGACATTCTTGTAGAATTCCCTGAAATAAAATCTTCAAATCATGAACACCTTTTATTATAAAGAGCATAGAAAATGAACAAGGAGAAACAAACAGGAAATAGATTCTATTCTCTGTTTAAAACTTGTTAAAAATGCAAGTGCTAAAAAAGTTGAAAGTCAACTGACCATAGAAAGGTGAGAAACAAAATTTGTTTAGATCTAAGAAAAGAAAGGAAAACTTATTTCAAGAAAGAAAATAAAAATTTCTGCAAGAGAAAAAATCTGAGGAGCTTAGTTTACCAACACAAAATAGGTCCACCCAGCTACATGATAAAATGGAAGTTAAGAAGAAATGAACATTAAAAAATCCACAAAATTTGTATTGGAATCTGCACAAGAGATGGGTGGGAAAATCCTAAACAAGATAAAGGAAAACTATCATTAAAGACCAAAACCTTATAAAGATAAGATTGGAAATGAGGGTAAAATCCACGAGATGAAATAGAATGAGCAGAACTATCCAACTAAAAACCCAAGAAATTCGTTAACCAAATTAGACACAAAAATCTACGAAACACTAAAGAAAGGAAGAAGCATCAAATTAATGAAAAGACTACTTGGAACAGGGCGCCAACAGATGTTTGCTTTGAAGGAAGAAAATGGAAATGTTACCAATAAAAGAGATGGAGTGATGGTGATAAAAATTGCAGAGGATATTAGGAATAACTTTTCCAATAAGAATAATAAAACACCCGAGTTGGAACCAAAAGTAAAGGTTGATGATGGCCTAACAATTAATTCAAAAACAGATGAAGAATATTTCATAGTAGTAAAATTCACTGAACTTTACACAAAATGTCTGCAAGAATGCTCTATACCTACAGCTTGGAAAAACATTATTATACTAATTCACGAAAAGGGAGACAATACACCTGAAAATTACCGACCAATAAGTTTACTCTTAGTAATATATAAAATATTTAGAAAGATCATATTAGGCCGAATAGAAAGACAGCTAGACTTTAATCAACCAAGAGCAGAAAGGCTTTAGAAGATATTCAAAAAGTGACATACCAATTTAATCAATCTAATGGGAAAATCAACAGAATATGACAAGCCACTGAATTGCATTTAAAGACTATGAGAAAGTTTTTGATTCTGTCAAAATTTCAGCAGTAATGAAAGCCCTTCAAAGACAAGGAAAAGATGAATCTTATTTTAGAAAATTTGAAGATATCTACACGGAAGTACAGCCATCCTAAAACTACATAAAGATAGTGCGGCAATTCCGATTGTGAATGTGTATGGTTGCAATGACAGTTTGCTAAAAATTTATCACAGTAGTCTTGAGGTTGATGTGTGACATTTCAGATATTTAAAGAAAATGCAAACCATTAGTACACTGCCACTGGATCTGAGCCAATAACTGCAACTAGCAGTGAAGCTGCTGATTTCTAGAAATTTCTCTTGCAACTATTATAAGTGGCCTATACACGGATTATTTTTTTCTTTACTGTTTTTAACTCGGCAAAGCATGAGAAAAATCTTAATTATGTACCGTCAAGAGATGGATCAAGAGAACACTATTTTGATTAATGACTAAGATATGCAGTTTCATCAGTCCAATAGTAATTATCTTTTAAATCACAAATTTTCATCGTTATTATTATTATCATCATTATTAGATAAGCCCACTCCAACAGGGAAAAATAGCTGTGAGGACAGGAAATAAACAAACGATATGAGAAATAAACAATTAATAAAATATCTTAAAAATAGTAACAATATCAAAACAGATATTGGGCTGTTTGTATGCAGATATTTCATATATAAACTATAAAAAGATTTAGGTCAGCCTTTTCAACATAAAAACAGCTGCAATTTTGAAATAATAATCTATTTCATTACAAATTTCCAAAAATATGAATATCAGCTACTGCACAGTCTAACAAAATTAAAATTTAAAGCTCATTCTCACATGTCCCCGGTGGCCGTGATCGTATAGTGGTTAGTACATTGCGTTGTGGCCGCAATAACCCAGGTTCGAATCCTGGTCACGGCAGGGGTCGAAACATTTTTAAATTTTTGCGTTTTTTTTTTTTTTTTCGTATAACTTTCGTGAAATGATTTAAACTCGACATAATATTTGTTGGAGCTTGTTAAAAGTTCGATAGTTTATAAGATTTTCATAACAATCTTCCTCGGAGTTAGACAATCTTCAAAAATATTTCATACAACAGTTATAATCTCACAGCCTTTTGTTTATTATAATGCTCAATATTAAGCGGAATTCTCTCGAATTCCTATTACACCTGTGACCCGATTGTGGAATTATCTTCCTAGGTTGAATCGGTGGAACTTCGCCCATTCAAACTTGATACAAATGTTTTTCTGTCAAAGAGCTTGAGAAAAGTTTCGTTTCATAATTTATACACGACTGATCGATTTTTTAAGTTTTTACTGATCGTAGTATAATCTTATTTGGCTTTTTTATAATTTCCTACATATAGTTTATTCGGTATTTTTCTATTTCCTTCCTCACTGGGCTACTTTCCCTGCTGGAGCCATTGGGGGTTGTAGCATCCTGATTTTCCATTAAGGGTCGTAGCTTGGCTAGTAGCCTAATAATAATAATTAGCTACCTCTCTCGCAACTATATGCAAATCTCTTTCACGAAACACCAGAGAAACAATAAATACAAAACACCTCTGTAATATATTCAAATCTTTCATCCCATATATTTCAAAATCTATATAACCCAACCGTCGTTTGCCGTTGTGACGGTCTGAACGATGCCCCGGTCTCAGAATTCTCCTCGACATTGTATAATGGTTCTTTTCCGCCATTAGCTCGCTTCGCTCGCATGAAAATAAAACATCAAGCTCGTATGTACTGGCAAGCGGTAATGTTGAGCTGCGCACGCTAACATTACAGGAAAATAAAACGTCAACCTCGTATGCACTGGCAAACGGTAATGTTCGCGCATGCGCAGATTATCAAGGAGAATTCCGAGACCAAGGGATCGTTCAGACTGTCACACCGTACTTAATAACCTGGTATCACTAAAACCACATTATCATCATCATCATCATCTCCCACGCCTATTGACACAAAGGGCCTCGGTTAGATTTCGCCATTTATGATCATCTACTTCGCGCTTCATAATCCTCAGCCATGTAGGCTCGGGTCTTCCAAGAGCCCAGTTGAACGTTTGGTGAACTAATCTCTCTTGGGGAGTGCAAAGAGCATACCCAAACCATCTCATTTTACTCCTCATCATGATCTCATCCACATATGGCAGTCGGGTAATCTTTCATAGTTTCATTGCTAATCCTGTCCTGACTTATAAGAATATAATTACTTTTCTAAATCGGTGGAAGAGAGAAACTGTTTAATGCACTCATCCTCATTAAAGTCTGTTGCTATACGTAAAAGATAAAATTCTCTAGTTCTCAGCATACAACTACCTAGCTGTGCAGCTGTGATGACAATGTTACAACAGCTCTCGAGATGTCAAAAGGCCATGCTGGATTTGCAGCTAGGGATGCCAAATACTAAAACCAGTTGAGCAGCTGTAAATACTAATACCATGCCAGCTGTGCAACTGAGATGACAAATACCATGTCACTTTTGCAGTAAGGATGACAAATACGACACCAGCTTTGCAGTTGGAGATGGCAAATACTACAGCGGATATGCATCAGTTAGGCTACACCGAAGGACCCAGCAGCTGCTCAGCCGAGACAAAGCCACTAGGACTGAGCAGCCGAGACATAAAATGCAACAATGTCTGGGAGGCTAAGACACCAATGCCACAACAGGAAAACTGGAACACCAAAGGCTACAACAGTTGCACAGATTTAACAGAAAATGCCACAATGACTGCACAGTTACAACTGCAAATCCCACAATGGCTGCACAGCTCAAACAGCAAATGACACAAAAGCTGCACAGCATAAACAGCAAAAGCCACACCGGCTGCACAGCTCAAACTGCAAATACTATAATAGCTGTACATTTCCAACAGCTGCACAGCTCAAAAAGCAATTGCCACACCAATTGCACAGCTCAAACACCACACCGGAATCGACATCAACCCATCCCGAGTTTGAATGGGTGGGAGCTCGGGGATGGAAGATCTTGGCCCTGACTTGGAGCATGATGATATGCTACCAAGAGCCACGAGCCAAAATATCTCCGCCCCAGAAAAAAAAGGAGGCAGGTCATGCCTTTTGGCATGTCCTGGCATGCATCAAGAATAGCTACATAGCTCAAACAGCAAATGCCACAAAAGCAGCACAGCTCAAACAGGAAAATCCACAACTACCTGTGATACCAAATACCACAATAGCTGCAAAGCTCAAACTGCAAATGCCACATCAGCTGTACAGTTGCAACTCTAATTGCCACAATGGCTGTGCAGCTAGGATTCCAAATGCCACACCAGCTGCACACTTCAAACTGCAAATGCCACAACAGTTTCCCAGCTCAAACTACAATTGCCACAACAACTGCACAGCTCAAATGGGAAATGCCAAAAAAAGCTGCTCAGCTAAAACTGCAAATGCCACAGTTACACAGCTGCAACACCAAATGCCCCAAATGGCTGTGAAGCTGGGACACCAAATGCCACAACAGCTGTACAGCTAAAACAGCAAATATCACAATAGCTACACAGCTGGGACACCAAATGCCACAACAGCTGTACAGCTCAAACAGCAAATGCAACAACAGTTGCACATCTGGGACACCAAATGCCACAAAAGCTGCAAAGCTCAAACAGCAAAGTCCACGATGGTTGCGGAGCTGGGACACCAGATGTCATAACAGCTACACAGCTCAAACTGCAAATTCCACTATGGTTGCACAGCTGAAACACCAAATGCCACAACAACTGCACGGGTTAAATTGCTAGTGCCACATCAGCTGCACAGCTCAAATAGCTAATGCTGTATCAGCTGCAACATCAAATGCCACAATAACTGTACAGCTGGGACACAAAATGCCATAACAGCTGCACAGCTCAAATGCCACAACGGTTGCACATCTGGGACACTACATGCCACAACAGCTCCACAGCTAAAACATCAAATGCCACCATGACTACACAGCTGGAACACCAAATTCCACAACAGCTGCATAGCTCAAACAATTTCCACAATGGTTGCACACCTGGAATACCAAATACCATGACAGCTGCACAGCTCACACAGCAAATACCACAAAGGATGCAGAGCTGTGACACCAAATGCCACAACAGCTGTACAGGGGACTGCAAATACCACACCAGCTGCACAGTTGCAACACCAAATGCCACAATGGATGGGCAGCTGTGACATCAAATGCCACAACAACTGCACAGCTCAAACAGCAAATGCCACATTAGTTGCAAATTACAACACCAAATGCCACAATGGCTGGAAAGCTGGGGCACCGAATATCACAACAGCTGCACACTTGGGACACTGAATTCCATACTTGCTGCAGAGCTAAGGATGCTGACTATCACAACCATAATGACTGCAGCCAAATATGATCACTTCCACAACAACTGTGCAGCTGGGGATACCAACAGTTGGGATCCTGATTATAACTATTGCCTTGATGGGAATGCCAACTGTTATTGCAAAGTAGCTTGTTATGCTGACTGATACTGCTGCTTTGCAGCTTGTTACGCTGACTGATACTGCTGCTTTGCAGCTTGTTACGCTGATTATACTGCTGCTTTGCAGCTTGTTATACTGATTGATACTGCTGCTTTGCACCTTGTTATGCAGACTGATATTCCTGTTTTGCACCCTGATACTGCTGCTTTGCAGCTTGTTATGCTGACTGATACTGCTGCTTTGCACCCTGATACTGCTGCTTTGCACCCTGATACTGCTGCTTTGCAGCTTGTTATGCTGACTGATACTGCTGCTTTGCAGCTTGTTATGCTGACTGATACTGCTGCTTTGCACCCTGATACTGCTGCTTTGCACCCTGATACTGCTGCTTTGCAGCTTGTTACGCTGACTAATACTACTGCTTTGCACCTTGTTATGCTGACTGATACTGCTGCTTTGCACACTGATACTGCTGCTTTGCAGCTTGTTATGCGGACTGATACTGCTCCTTTGCAGATTATGCTGACTGATACTGCTGCTTTGCACCCTGATACTGCTGCTTTGCAGCTTGTTACGCTGACTAATACTACTGCTTTGCAGCTTGTTATGCGGACTGATACTGCTCCTTTGCAGATTATGCTGATTGATACTGCTGCTTTGCAGCTTGTTATGATGACTGATACTGCTGCTTTGCAGCTTGTTACACTGACTGATACTGCTGCTTTGCAGCTTGTTACACTAACTGATACTGCTGCTTTGCAGCTTGTTACACTAACTGATACTGCTGCTTTGCAGAATGTTATGCTGACTGATTCTGCTGCTTTGCAGCTTGTTATGCTGACTGATACTGCTGCTTTGCAGATTGTTACACTGACTGATACTGCTGCTTTGCAGCTTGTTACACTGACTGATACTGCTGCTTTGCAGCTTGTTACACTGATACTGCTGCTTTGCAGCTTGTTACACTAACTGATACTGCTGCTTTGCAGCTTGTTATGCTGACTGATACTGCTGCTTTGCAGCTTGTTATGCTGACTGATACTGCTGCTTTGCAGCTTGTTATTTTGACTGATACTGCTGCTTTGCAGCTTGTTACACTGACTGATACTGCTGCTTTGCAGCTTGTTATGCCGACGGATAATGCTGCTTTGCAGCTTGTTACACTGACTGATACTGCTGCTTTGCAGCTTGTTACACTGACTGATACTGCTGCTTTGCAGCATGTTATGCCGACGGATACTGCTGCTTTGCAGCTTGTTATGCTGACAATTACTGCTGCTTTGCAGCTTGTTATGGTGACAATTACTGCTGCTTTGCAGCTTGTTATGCTGACAGATACTGCTGTTTTGCTGCTTTTCATTTTGACAGATTCAGATACATTGCAGATTAAAAAGATGAGTGTCACGTTGTTGTGCATCTCAAAATGATGACATATCTTTCGTTTTCTCTGAACAATGTTAGCGTGTGAATGATGCAGTTTAAGCCAATGTTTTCTTGATACTAAAAGTGAGGGCTTTTGAAACTTCTGCAAAATACAAGAATTTAGAATGTAACGCATGTAAAAATGTCGGGCCTGTCCGGGATTTGAACCCGGGACCTCCTGCACCCAAAGCAGGAATCATACCCCTAGACCAACAGGCCGCTAAGTAAACTAGTGAATTTTACAGTTCAATAGGCAATATCCTGTCTAAATGTATATTTATAATAATTTTTAATAATAGGAAGTTTAAATCAATGCACGGAGGAATGAAGCTTTCATTTGTAGCTTAGCTAATAATAATAATAATAATAATAATAATAATAATAATAATAATAATAATAATAATAATAATAATAATAATAATAACAACAATAATAATTTATAAGAAAATCCACCCGTAATATACTCTTAACCTTGTGAAGAACACATTGTCATTCGTAATTTATTTGATAAAAGAAATCAATAATATATAAGAATACTCGAAAATTTTTATTAAAATGTTTCTGTGCATGAAGGAACTAAGTCTTCTGGATCACACGCCTCTATGGGTTGATTACCGAAGATAAAATATAAAAACACGAAGCGGCAAGATTGAAAGCTATTTTAAAAACAGCCTGGAATATGTACATTTAGCCTACCCGGTAAATTAAGATAAAAAATATTCTACATTAACTATTTCATTTTTTAAGAATATTGTAAAAGAAACGCAGTAAACAATATTAGAATACAGTGCAGTACGCACGAGAAATAGACAAGAAAAGAACACCACAAGGGCCTGTCCGGGATTTGAACCCGGGACCTCTCGCACCCTAAGCGAGAATCATACCCCTAGACCAACAGGCCAGTGGAAGCTACAGCAACTCGATAACTTACACATTGTTGTTTCCTCTTCTGCAGTCCAAATGGATTGAAGTAAATATAAAGTTTAGGGTTTAAGTCAAGCACTCGGGTATCAAAGGCCATTCAACGTTCTATCATGCAAATTAATCAACCATACCCGTACTCTCACATTTATTATCATTTCAACTTCTATAACCAATCACACAGCTTTCATACAATATGCTTAAAAGGATCAAAATTGAATTAAAATTATTTAAAGCTCATGCTATAAACCAATACTCTCTATAATATTTTTCAAGTTCGGGGTATTACAATTTTTCCCCCAGTATATCTTCAAATGAAGTTGCTTGTTACACTGATACTGCTGCTTTGCAGCTTGTTACACTAACTGATACTGCTGCTTTGCACCTTGTTATGCTGACTGATACTGCTGCTTTGCAGCTTGTTACACTAACTGATACTGCTGCTTTGCACCTTGTTATGCTGACTGATACTGCTGCTTTGCAGCTTGTTACACTGACTGATACTGCTGTTTAAACTTATTATATTCTCCCGGAGTTCTTTTTAATAGAAAAACTAAAGTACAACCATAATGTGCCTCACTATAATTACTCTCAGAAAGTAAGACTGCCACGAAGATCTGTGACAGATATGAAAATTTATCCTACGAAAATAAATTTGTTTACGTTACAGTAAATCTAGCACACATCCTAAATCTCTCTCTCTCTCTCTCTCTCTCTCTCTCTCTCTCTCTCTCTCTCTCTCTCTCTCTCTCTCCCCGGCGATGATCCTCAAGTGGTAGTTTGTATCAGGATGGGTATATATATAAAAAACTATTACTAATCTATGGTGACAAAAATAATAATAATTTGATGATGATATCTCACAGGACGCCAAGTTCTGATACCTTGCCTATATTATACAAAGTTCCATCTCGAGACACGCCTGCCAAGGGTGGGTTCCCAGTTTCGACCAGCTCACCACCACAAAATAAGTTTGCTAGCACTCTATCGTTTAATTGAAAAGTGCAAATCGTCCAATTTTGTACTCAAGATAGTAAACGAGCTTTTTCCTATAACCATAAAGGGGTGTCTGCCGTTTATGGGGACAGGGATATCTTTCTTATTACTAGCCAAATCGTATTTCATTATGGGGTTGATATTCTTTACAATTTTCTAACATACCATAATATGATGTTAATTTATCGTTTGTTCTCTTAGCTTTCTTGATTTTAGGATACGAACGATTTTCGTATACACAAAAAAAATACTTTCGTTTTTCCTTATTACCAGTTCATTCAAAATAACAGGTGAGCCTTGTTTATACATACATAAATACACACAGTATATACTAGTGTACGCGACCTGTCAAAGGGACCGAAATATATAGGTAGATATGCGCGCACGCGCACCCCACTCTCACAAGGGTATAACTACTCACTCTCCTTCTTACTCAAAGGACGACGAGAGATGAGCATGATCTGTGTGTATTCCAGTGTTATTTTCTTTTATTTTAAGTATGTTCAACCTTTGCTTACATTACAGTGACTGTCTCATCCATATCCATCTCGACATAAGGCTGTGGGACATTCCCTTCTAAGGACGTAGGTTTTTTTTCATCCCTTTCTTTTCTTGAATAGTTTCCTCCATCTTTTCCATATTTTTTTCAATTTCTTCTTTCTCACAATTTCTTATTTCTCCCATTTTCATTCTAAAATTACGACAAATTTCTTCAATGCTGCTACTCCAGCACTTTCCTTAGAAGTTCCGCAATTGATCTTCAATTATCTCGAATAATTATCTCTTTTTTATTAGAGTTTATGATGTTATGGGACAGCATTATAAGACGCTTGCCATACTTTGTTTCTGCTATGATGCCCCAGTATGTATTAGGCCTGCTTGATGACTGCTCATATATTTCTTCTTATTCTGTTAGGTTTTCCAGACATTTCATTCATTTGTCTTTTATTTCACTCCAGGTCTCTACATTAACAATTATTGTTGAAATAAAAACTTTTTCATATATTTCCTTACTTCAGAGGCATCTCTTTATCTACTCTCCTCATATATCCGTATTTTCAAGTTTTTGAACCTTTGGCTTTTATTTATAAGGTCTTGTTTTCTTTCTCTGTGTAGGGTACCATTCTCTCTAATACTAGATACTCCCCAACTACTGTAGATTTACTAGCAAGTTTTTTTTTTAACTTTAATCTTTTCTTTCTTTTTCTCTCCTTTGTCAATAATTAGTTGGACAATTTTTGGGGGATTGGTACAGATTGTGATTTTTTTTTTAAGATCTCCAAGCCATGAGTCACTTAAATTTACAGTCTACTCCTTTAATCCCTGCGGGAAAAATATCTATAAATACGATGGATATAATTTCAACATTCTTTATCAATAACAAAATTCGGTATTGTTCTACTAGAAAATACGGTTTGATACTTAACGTTTATACAGATGAACAATTATACGAGGCTGACGCAGTACAGAACATTATGCATTACAGTATAGGGAAAAAAAATCACAACAACCACCGCCCCCCTCCCTATTTTTCTATTGTATCATTCTAACGATGCAAAATAGTCCAGTACGTTCTTAGAATATCTAGTATTATGGTACAATTGGCTCCATGACACTCATACTTCATAACTTTGAATAATTTATATTTCTTTTTGGGCTCAAGCCATGGCGTCCTGATGGAAGGATCCTTTTTGGTAGCTTCCTTGGGTAATCACTACTAGGATTTTCCCAGAGAATTAAACCACAGGTTATCACAGAATTCTAACTTCTGGAGCGAGTATCCTAAGGGTTTCCCCTTAAGACATCGTGTATCAACAGGGGACACGCATGTATTAACGTGCCACATAGCTATCTGCACCCCATACAGAGTTAACGCTTCAATATGGCGGACAGGGAGTGGCTGGGAGCTGAGCCGCAGCCAATCTAGATGTGGCGATATCGGTACTCGCGATGTAAACAGACGGACGCCATTGCTTTTGATGACGTCACGTCCGTCCTCATTCCTTTTGCTAGTAGCTCGCTCGATTGGACGTGTTTTTCCCTTTGTGCGACTTTATCTACTTGCATCCTCGCCATGTCTCAACCTTCAGCTTCACCTTCTTCTGGAAAGTTGAGTACAAAGGTTTAAGTATTGTTTAAATAAGCTCTGACCTTAAAGTAAATCTTACTTTTCGAGATATTTGCATAATTGTGGCAGAGCTTTGCCAGACCGGTCAGCGCCATTTTATGACGCTGCTGTTGCTTGCATGCCTTATTTAGTTAGCCGCAACAGCCTTACCGGTATATAAATTACTAATCAGCGCTATTAGTTATTTAGTCTTCATAGCTAGGAACTTTTATCGTGTTTTTGACGCTTTAGTTAGGGTCTTCGCTGACCCCATACCAGTAGGCTTTGATTAGCCCCTAGGCCAGTGAGCCTATACCAGTGTTAATGCATGATATTTCAGTGATCCTAGTGTTAGTTATGAAGATTTTGGCATTATTTTACAATACCATTGACAGTGATAGAAGTGTTTTTTTCGCCTTCAGGGACCATATAGGGGGTAGGTTATCTTGAGTGCCTTGTTAACCTTACCTTATGATAGGACCCCTATATGCTCTCTTCATCCCTAGCCCTGGGCTTCCCTCTGGTAATCTTGTACCCTATTACATGTGATAGGACAAGACTCCTCAGAGTACTGTATCGCCTCCCCACCTAAGGGAATGACCCCTCCCTTAGTGTTGCGGGCCTTAAAGGTAGGATCACCTTTAAGCTGAATCGGTCCTTGACCTTTTCCTTGCGATACGTCTTCTCCCTTCCTTGATTAAGGTCTAACAACCCTAATCCAGGTTAGGTTGGGAGGGCTGGTTTATGTACCTTGCTGAAATATACGCGTGCACCGTTTTTAAAGTTGGTCCACCTACTATAGGTTAGGGTGAGCATCTCCCTTCCTAGGTGGCCGCTCTGGTGCATAACCCATCCTTTCTTATAAGAAGACCCTTTTCCCCCCCCCAACCTATCTCTTGCCTAGCCTAACCTACCAGTAGGTTAGGCTTCATATGTCCCCTGTCCTACACTCCACCCTAGGCTGGAGTGCTGGACCCCGTGGTGCTCCCAGTGTTGTCCGCTCTGATACATAGACCTTCCATAGTGCTATGGAGTCAGTTATCATTTGGTCGACATGAAGAGTCTCCACCCCTTCTTTGGGTACACCCTGTCCTCTCTTGGACTGCCTTAGCCCCCGGCCCTTGCGGCCCCTGCTTAGGATGATAGATTCACCTCTATCATGGTGGTACCTTTTCCAGAGGTGTCTTGACTAGGCTAATACAGCCTTGCCATCCCACCTCCATCTTTGGTGCTTGTCCCTTGCCGCCTCTACCCCGGCATTACCGCCGCTACGGGTGACTTCCTTATCCTTGCCGCCTTCCCCCGAGTGCCGGGGGATCGCCGCCGGCCGCTGGCTTACCGCCGTGGCCTCTCCATTCCCTCATAGCCTCGGCTCACTGCCGACCCCTCCCGGAGTGCCGGCACTAGCAGCCGGCCCCCGGCCCCGGCTATGCTCCCTTATCCTTACCCCTGTCACCCTCCGACTGCCTCCGGCTGCCGGAACCGCCGCTCCTTGCCGGCGGCCGCCGCTACCGGCTGCCGCCACCCTGGCTTCTTTTGACCATAGTATGATCATTCTTGAATGCCAGAAACTCTGCTCGAGCGGCTTCCGGCGTGCCGGGGGTAGGCCGGACCCGTCCGGAGGCGGCAAGATGCCTTGCACCCCCTCTCTCAGCTATCTTTACTAGCGATAGCTCCTAAAAACCGCACCTAGACGGTTTGTTAACGCAGACAAACTGGTACGGAATCGTACACTTTGTTCAGTTTTCACTCTGTCTTCTTGCGTGTTTCATCTTTCCAGCACGCTACGTGTAATTGGCACGTCTGGTTGCCGGAACCTTACTAGGATCTCATGATCCCCAGACTTCTTGATAAGATTTCAAGCCTAGTCTATAATATGGTTATTCTAGATGGAATTCCCATTATCAAGACACCTTCCATGGAGGCCTACGGCCACCTGGGACTGTCTGATGCTACGGCAACCAGCCGGGCGGGTTACACGAGGCATGCGTCTGTCTCCTTTCACCCACCCTTCTGTGCATCACAATTAACTTGTGTTAATATTAACTTGTTAATAATTAACTTTATATACGAGCCATATTATGACTCTACAATACTCATCGTCTCTTTCTTTTACAGGAGGAGTACGTCAAGTGTGACCACGACTTCTGCGCGGTCCGTCGGCCACACTTCTATGGACACACGGCGTGTAGGACACACGCCCCTTGTGCTCACAAGAGAGGGGATCTCAAGTACTGGGGCCCCACCACCTGTTCGGTCTGCCAAGAATGCTTACAGAAAGCATTCTATGATCCTCCCTCAGCGGAGATTCGGGACACTGCTCGGGACAACCTACGCAAGTGGGTACGTGGCTTTCAAAAGAACGCCACTGGACCATACCTAGCCACAGAAGAAATGAGGTCTTTGCTGTTCCCAAAGGCCTCACCAGACTCAGTGGTCCCAGTCGAACAGATCCCCGTAGTCCAGATTACAGCGGAACCTGATACTGTCATGGCTCAGTCCATGAATGATTGTCACCTGGATTCAGAACATGATGAACACATGTCAGAGATCTCGGAGGACACCGAGAAAACCCTTATGGCCCAGGGTGAAGGGGAGGATGAAGAAGAAGAGGACCGGGTAGTATATACCGAGTCCGATAAGGAGGATGCCCCTCCCTCCATCCCCCCTCCTACTCCTACACCGACGGAAGTGTCTCTCCCGTCTACGTCCTCCACCACGACTCCTCTACCTACGGCACAGGATATGATTCGGCTCATTGAATCCGTGATGGAGCAGAAGCTCCAAGAAACTCACAAGATCATTCGGTCGATGGGAGGTTCCAAGGAATCTCGCAAAATCTCCATCAAGGACCTCCCCGCATGCTCGAGCGACAATCCGTGGCGATTCGCCGAGCATATGGTCATCGCTGACGACAAGATCTTCGTCAGCGATAAGATCGGTTCCATACCCCTGGAAGAAGTGGAGTTCTTCCCCCGCTTTGAGGCGTATCCGGACTGTTACGTCCGTCTACGTTCAGAACCATCCTCAAAGGAAGAGACCGAACCGAAGGAGAAAATAGTGTTCGATCTCTCGAAGGCCCAGGCTATGCTTGCCAAAGCGCTTAAGAGCAGAGGCTTTACCTGCTCTGGACTTCCGGCTCTGAGCAAGAAGTACCCCACCTACGTTGCGCCCGATGAAGTGGTGATACCCTTCACGGAAAAGGCCTTCGCTGCCTGCCTTAAGGCTGTAGAAGAAGGGAAATCCTGCCCTGCATTGGAGGAATGCAGACCTTTCTCCGCAGCCACCCCGCCCGACACCAAACACTGGAAGGATGTGCAACACACCTTCGTGGTGGGCAAACTAGATCCTGACGTTGCTGGACGTCAGTTTAATGAGGACCTCCCCAAGCTAAACGAACACCTCCTTCGTAGGGAACAGGAAACGAAGGAGAGGCTGGCAGCATCTCTCACTCTCCAGGTCCAGATGGACGTAATGGCTGGTGACACCAGAGTCCCTGACCATTACATGGTCCTTGCCAAATCTCATATGGCAACCTTAGTCAAGGATCTGTACCACTTCATGCGAGCTCGTAGAGCCTGCAGAGAATTCGTGTTCTCAGTGCCACTGTCAGACACGAACCCCGGAAACTGATTGCCTCCAACATCTGGGGCAAGTACCTCTTCCCGTCTGATCTAGTGAAAGAGATCACAGACAAGGCCGCATCTGAGAACAGGAACCTTCTCAACAAATGGGGCATGTCTAGGAAGAGAAAGCCCTCTCAGGATGACGGTCCTCAGCCTAAGAGGAAGCAGTCGAAGCATAGACCCCAGCAACGTCAGCACAGACGTCAGTTTCCGGCACCCGCTACTCCCCAAGTGGCCGCTCAGCCGCCACAGACCTTTCAGTTGGTCCCACAGCCGGTTTTGTCCTCATCACCGGCCTTCAACCCCACCTTCGAGCAGCACTTCACTACCTTTCGTCCCAAGGGTAGAAGCTCAAGCAGGGGTTCCGGCAGAGATTCCTCTCACCGGCCCTCCAGAGGCAGAGGAGGACAGGGAGCTAGCGGCCGAGGCAGCAAGTCCTCGGGACCCCAGAAGCAATGAAGTGCTTCCGGTGGGAGGAAGACTCCGCCACTTCCAGGATCGCTGGACCTTCGACTCCTGGGCACACAGCATCATCAAGAAAGGTCTGGGCTGGAGCTGGGCGCAACCACCCCCAACCTTCCAGCAATTCTTCCAACGTTCAACCCCCCTCCTGGAAGAATATGTGCTAGACCTCTTGAACAAGAAGGTGATAAGAAGGGTGAAGTCCACAAGGTTCCAAGGGAGACTGTTTTGTGTTCCCAAGAAAGACTCAGACAGACTCAGAGTCATTCTGGACTTATCCCCCCTCAACGTATTCATATCGAACAACAAGTTCAAGATGCTGACTCTTCAACAGATCAGAACCCTCCTGCCTCGAGGGTCTTTCACGGTCTCGATAGACCTGGCGGACGCATACTGGCACATACCAATGAACCATCACGCTTCCTCCTACCTAGGATTCCGACTCCAACGGAAAAGCTATGCCTTCCGGGCCATGCCCTTCGGACTCAACGTGGCCCCTCGGATATTCACAAAGCTAGCGGACGCAGTAGTACAACAGCTCCGCATCCGAAACGTCCAGGTGATGGCCTACCTCGACGACTGGCTAGTGTGGGCGCCCTCGCCCGAGGATTGTATAGAATCCTGCAGAAAAGTTACCCAGTTTCTCGAACACCTGGGATTCCAGATAAACGCGAAAAAGTCTCGCCTATCTCCAGCTCAGAAGTTCCAATGGTTAGGCATCCACTGGAATCTTCAGTCACACTGCCTTTCCATTCCAGCAAAGAAAAGGAAGGAAATAGCAGGGTCTGTCAAGCGACTGTTAAAATCCAAACGGATCTCGAGACGCCAGCAGGAACAAGTTCTAGGCTCTCTACAGTTCGCCTCGATCACAAACCCAGTGCTTCGTGCACAGCTAAAGGATACAGCGGGAGTCTGGAGACGTTCCGCATCCATCGCTCGAAGAGACCTCAAGAGACGGCTCCCAAGCAGACTTCGACTTCTTCTAAAGCCGTGGTCAGAAGCGAGGGCCCTAAAAAGGTCCCTTCCTCTCCAACATCCACCTCCATCTCTCAACATCCATACGGACGCTTCGTTGGAGGGTTGGGGAGGTCACTCCCACCAAAAACAGGCTCAAGGCACTTGGTCTCCCCTATTCAAGACGTTTCACATCAACATCTTGGAGGCCATGGCGGTTCTTCTGACGCTGAAGAAACTCTCCCCGCCCCCGTCGATACACATTCGCCTGACCCTGGACAGCTCTGTGGTAGTGCGTTGTCTCAATCGCCAGGGCTCAAGATCGCCCAAGATAAATCAGGTGCTCCTGACAATCTTCCGTCTGGCAGAAAGGAAGAAATGGCACCTGTCTGCAGTTCACCTACAAGGATTCCGCAATGTGACAGCGGACGCTCTATCTCGGACAAACCCGATAGAGTCGGAATGGTCTCTAGACGCAAGATCATTCTCCTTCATCTCTCACCGAGTCCCAGAACTCCAGATCGACCTCTTCGCAACGAGCGACAACCATCAACTTCCTCGATATGTAGCCCCGTACGAGGACCCCAAAGCGGAAGCGGTGGACGCCATGACCTTGGATTGGAACAGATGGGCCAAGATTTACCTGTTCCCTCCCACCAATCTTCTGCTGAAAGTCCTCTCCAAATTGAGAACCTTCAAAGGGACAGCAGCTCTAGTGGCTCCCAAGTGGCCCCGCAGCAACTGGTACCCCTTGATCCTGGAGATGCAGCCAACGCTGATCCCCCTCCCGGACCCAGTTCTCTCCCAGCAAATACAGTCGACTGTCTTCGCTTCATCATCGAAAATCAAGGACCTTCATCTCATGATTTTCTCACCCTAGCCGCTAAGAAAAGGTTTGGGATTTCGAAGAAGAGTCTAGACTTCCTCGAGGAATACAAGACCGAATCCACGAGAAGGCAATACGAATCGTCTTGGAGGAAATGGGTCTCCTTCGTCAAGGCAAAGAACCCCTCGAAAATCACCATAGATTTTTGCATGTCCTTCTTCATTCACCTTCATGGACAAGGCTTGGCAGCCAACACGATTTCTACTTGCAAATCGGCCTTGACTAGACCTTTGTCATACGCCTTCCAAATAGATCTGTCTAGCGACATCTTCAACAAACTACCGAAGGCCTGTGCCCGTTTACGACCGGCACCCCCTCCGAGACCAATCACTTGGTCTCTAGACAAAGTTCTCCACTTCGCCTCCAACTTGGACAATGATTCATGTCCTCTTAAGGACCTGACTCAGAAAGTTATATTTCTCTTCGCTCTAGCTTCGGGAGCCCGAGTCAGCGAAATAGTGGCACTATCTAGAGAAGAGGGACATATCGTTTTCAACGATTCAGGAGACCTCTCCCTCTTCCCTGATCCGACGTTTCTCGCAAAGAACGAATTACCTACCAAACGATGGGGCCCGTGGAGGATATGCCCCCTGAAGGAAGATGCCTCTCTATGTCCAGTAGAGAGCCTTAAGGTCTATCTTCATAGAACTTCAAACTTTGGTGGAGGCCAACTCTTCAAAGGAGAAACATCGGGCAGCGACCTGTCACTGAAACAATTGAGAGCAAAAATTACCTACTTCATTCGCAGAGCGGATCCAGACAGTACACCCGCTGGTCATGATCCTAGGAAAGTCGCTTCGTCTCTGAATTTCTTTCAGAGTATGGATTTCGAAAGCCTCAAGAACTATACAGGCTGGAAATCCTCGCGTGTTTTCTTTAAACATTATGCGAAACAAGTGCACGAAGTGAAACATTTTGTGGTAGCCGCAGGTAGTGTTATGAAACCTGCTCTGAACTCTGCTTAGAACAGTGAGTTATTAGGGACTCTAACTCGTCGGGTGCCTATGTTGACCCTCAAGTGATACGTAGTGAAGCAGAAACCACCTTGTGTTTTCTTTAACTGTTCTTACCTCAGGTGAAATGTCATAGTAGATTACCACATGAGTGCTACATGCCACGTGCATGACGTGTGTTACATAAAGACTAACGTTCCGTAGAACGAGTGCCTACTAATATTTGATTCTTCCCTTTCAGACTCAAGAGCACGCCTTTATGACTATGTACATTTTTATCAATGTAAATGTTTTTTACTATTTATTGCATGACATGTATTGATTTACCTGCAATTATATAATAAAATGTCTATTTTATTACTTGTGCGTCTCCCTTGCTCCTTTCTTACTATGAAATATACTAATTGTCATAGTTTTATTACCCTTTATTCTTGGTTAAGGAAAATGCCAGGATTTACTCCGGGCATTTATTTATATAGAGCAAGTAAGTTTCCTTAGCGAATACTTACTCAATTATGAAGATGAGTCAACTCCATGCACGAAGTGTACAACCACCACTTCTTCAAGTTTGTTTCGACGCGAATACCAAATCGCTCTGACTTATCTTACGGATCTCATTGTTCCTTCAGCCTATATGAATAGCCTTCCCATGACCACTTTGATCTCAGCATAGCCCGTGGGGACTTCCATGCCAGGGGGGCAGGAAGGTAACTGCCTCACGGTAGCTCTAGTATAGACCACTATGCTTTCGGCTCAATGTTTTAGCACTCACTTATAAAGGGGAAAAAGTCAACCACGATACACTAATTCTCTGGTACTCTTCCATTAGGACGCCATGGCTTGAGCCCAAAAAACGGATTTTGAGCGAAGCGAAAAATCTATTTTTGGGTGAGATAGCCATGGCGTCCTGATGGACCCACCCTGTCTATTATCAGGTCCCGCCCTGCGCCGCTGTATCATGGTGATGAGCGAGCTCCAGACTTTCGGAATGAGGACGGACGTGACGTCATCAAAAGCAATGGCGTCCGTCTGTTTACATCGCGAGTACCGATATCGCCACATCTAGATTGGCTGCGGCTCAGCTCCCAGCCACTCCCTGTCCGCCATATTGAAGCGTTAACTCTGTATGGGGTGCAGATAGCTATGTGGCACGTTAATACATGCGTGTCCCCTGTTGATACACGATGTCTTAAGGGGAAACCCTTAGGATACTCGCTCCAGAAGTTAGAATTCTGTGATAACCTGTGGTTTAATTCTCTGGGAAAATCCTAGTAGTGATTACCCAAGGAAGCTACCAAAAAGGATCCTTCCATCAGGACGCCATGGCTATCTCACCCAAAAATAGATTTTTCGCTTCGCTCAAAATCCGTTTTTTTGAGGAGAAAATGTCATTATTATTCTTTGAATAGGCATTTTTTTTTTAATTAATCTATATTTTTCTTAACTATATAGTATCGTTTATCATTTTAATTCATTCTGGGAACAAGCTCCCAACCTAAAATGTTCCTATTTTGAAAACTATTTTAAACTAAGAAATAAAAGATAATTCACTCAATGCATTCCTAAGTCCATAACTACACATGCACAGTACAGTAAAATGATTTTCTTTAAGGTTCCACATTATGGTAATTATTGAATAATTTATAACCCCTAGCATCAGATGTAAATAAAAATCATTCACATTGAAAAATAGAAACAAATGACGGAAATAACACCTTTTGGTGAACCTAGTTGGGTGGAGGAGACTAGGAAGGCGTCTCTCTCTATGAGGTTTGATAAAACAGTGAAAATTGTTCAAGGGAGAGAACTCCCAATATCACTAACTGAATTACTTTACACTTTAAGGACACTGCTGTTGTCGATTTTTTTTTTTCTTTTTTTGACAAGGAACTTATCTACAGATGATATATTTTGCCTTTTCTTTAAAAAGACATGAAAGGGGTGAAAAGGAAGAGAACACTGCATGAGTGCCATATAAAGCCCTTTCAATACACGTCATCAAACTTCCGGTCCGCCATCTTGGAGGGCAAACAAAGACGCGTTCAGTGAATAGCTATGGTTGAACTGTTGAATATTTAGCCATTTCATCACATTCACATTCACACAATGCCCAGTTTTTGCGCTATTGCTGGCTGTGGGAATCGAGGACGAAGAGATGACATGAGTTTCTACCGCATACCGGCAGTTATTCAGAATCAGGACAAAGATACAGAGGAATTACCCAAGCGCAGACGTGACTTGTGGTTGACCAGAATATCACGGGCTGATCTACGTGAATCCTCACTACCCTACGCACGTATTTGTTCTGATCATTTCATATCAGGTCAGTCTCGGCTAGGCCCTAAAAGTATCATTATTCCTATGTAAACATGCTATATCCGATCGCATAGGTGACTTGACAAGTATCATCGTCAGTTCAGTGTGTAGTGTGTGTGGGGGAGGGGGCATCTCAATTTTTAAACATCAAAGGGGTATCTCAGATTTTCAAAACAAAAATTAAAAGCGCCCATATTGGCTATATTAACAAAGGCTACTTACCTAGGTCTCTATTTCGTCAAGGTGCTCATGCCTATATATAATTAAGTGTATATTTATATTTATTTTAATTTGTGTATTAAATTGTGCAGACATACAGGCCTATGTGATGAATAAACATTGATTATAAATAATAATAATATCTGAAAGCTGGTTTAACCCGAAGGGGTCTTCAGCTTATATATGAAACATTGAAAAAATAATTAAACTTGCGCATTTAATTGCAAGGAGGCAAAACGATCATCCAAGAGCATTACAATAGAGTTTGTCCATCATGTGTTTATATGTATATAAGAAATTATAGCATTTGTAACCAAACACAAACACAATGTTTAGGCATGAACTGATAAAGATTTGACATTATAATGCAAAACTTTTACATACATTTTGACAATCAAAAATTATAATACACAAGGTTAGGCTAAATTATCAATATTAGCTTTATAATTATAAACACTCTCTTCATTGGCCCAGTGTTTATCTAATTTTGGACTTAAAAGCATTAAAGGGAAAAACAACGAATTCTGGAAGCAGATTATTCAATGGAAATGTATGCCCACTCATGTTCTGGGTTGGCCGACAGTACCAAGTAGTTCACCATATCAATGTATGAAATACTGTGAAAATCCTCAATATTTTGACTGAATGAATTCTGCATCTGGTATGGATCTAGGCCATCAATTAGATCGAGTTTCTGCTTGTAAAAACGCTTATCATCACCCAACAATTGTTTGACAAAGTCGCTCTCATTGTCCATATTCGCTGTAGCAGCTGCCATGTTTTCGCTTTGTATGTCCTCCAGCATGGCCGCCGGCGATTCCCAGTGACGTCATTGAAAGGACTCTATAGGCACTGGCCGATTGATTTCGTGTTAGTGTCTATTAGCTGTCCATAAAAATATTACCATACGACACAAAATCTTTACTAGCAAACTAATGCAATACCGTACTCATAACCCCATTCTAGTTTGTATCATATCCCAATTTGCTATATTCGAAGTTAATCTTAACCCAAGGCATTTCTGTTCAAACATGAAATTCCTAAATAGGAATAAGACTTCAGCAAAAATGGAACGACTGTTTAAAATTTAAAAAAAAAGGTAGTTAAGGTAGCTGGCTGGTGGAGGGTAGGCCCACTCACTCACTATCCTGGCATAGCTTTTCAATATCGTGAAATTGAAGCTCTGTTGGTGGACCTTGATACTTATGGAGGTGTAGACACAAATAGTATTTTTTCTGTTTTTTTTTTTATAAAGATTGCAGACTTCTTAACTCCAAAGTTATCTGTTATTTTGCGCAAGTTAGCAAGAAGAGGAGCGTTTAGCACTTGATGGACAACTGGTAATGTTACTCCAGTATGTAAATGTGTTTGTTTTTGCTCTAGTCCAACTGATTACCGCCGAATTTCCATAACTCCCATATTACCTAGTTTTTGGTCTTTTGACAAAACGTCTTAATGGGTTTGCTGAAAGTAATCATCTATTCCCTAGTTTGCAATTTGGTTTTCCTAAAGGCCTTGGAGCATGTGATGCCCTTCTTACAATATCCAATGCTGTACAGAAAGCCACATGGTCAGGAAGTTTGTATGATTGGCCTTGATTTTAGTGCTGCCTTTGACCATGTTAATCTTGATGCCCTTGTTTTCAAACTCAAGCAGTTAGGAGTGGGAGGTTCGTTTCTTAGCATAATTATTGAATTTTCAAGTAATAGATCGCACAGAGGAGTTGTTGATGGGCACTAAAGCGAGTATAGGAATGCGACATCTGTCGTTCCTCAGGGTAGTGTTCTTGGCCCATTACTTTTCATACTACAGTATATACACATATGTGGTTTGGTAAATACACATGATATGTGGTTTGGTAAAGAAAACAAGCTTGTTGCATATGCAGATGATGCTACTCTCTTTGCATCAATTCCATCTCCTGAATGTAGATTTGTGGTTTCTGAATTCGTTAATAGAGATCTACCTAAAATTAGTGCATGGTGCGAAACTCAAAGTATGATTGTAAGTGGTCAAGGACAGTAGCTCCTCAACATTTGGATCTCTGCGTTGATAAAGTTTCTTTAACTTTGCACGACTTTTAAAATCTTAGGTGCGATTCTCGACAGCAAAATTACTTTTAAGAAACACATTAGGTCTGTGTCTTCTTCAATTGCACAAAAAATTGACTTTTAAGAAGATTTTTTGTGATCAATCTATTCTGAAGAAGTGTTTTAATTTTTTCATTTTACCTTGATTCGAGTCTGGCCTTCTGGTCTTCAGCTGCTGATTCTCATCTTAATTTGTTGGACAGGAACTTACGGTCTATTAAATTTCTTATTCCGGATCTAGATATTAATCTCTGGCACCGTCGTTCAATTAGTTCATTATGCATGTTGCATAAGATTTCTTATAATTCTGTCCATCAAAGCTTTACATTCAGATCTTCCCGGACAGTCCCATCCCGTTCGTAATACCAAGTATGCAGTTAATTCTAATAGTCAGGCCTTCTCCATCATGAGGCTCAATACTGAACAGTACTTCAGAAGTTTTATTCCAGCTGTGACCAAGTTGGGGAATGATCTTCCTAATAGGGTACAGTAGTTGAATCAATAGAACTTCAAAAGTTCAAACTCGTAGTAAATTTTTTTATGTTGAACAGGCTTACATAAGTCCTTTTATAGTCTATATATCAAATATGTTTTAATTGTTAATGTTTTCAAAATATTTTATTTTAATTATTTATTTCCTTATTTCCTTTCCTCACTGGGCAATTTTTCCCTGTTGGAGCACTTAGGCTTACAGCATCTTGCTTTTCATAGTAACCTTCCCTTCGACTTTACCCTAGGATTTGTAGGCTGGTTGAAGAGGGCAGTATAACTTGAAGGACTTTGGCCTATACAGTTAAGAAAAATACAAATTACTATTAAATATTTAAGAATTGTTCTACATGAATATAACCCATTGTCCTTTAATAGGAGACTTATCTTTAGGAGGGAGGAAGGGTGCAGTTTTGATATGCAATCACAAAGTTGTGCTTTTGCTTTGGTATGCGATCTCACTTCACGGCAAAGCAAGAACCATTAGGTTTTCTAAAATAATATATACCGGGAATAATTATCTAAGAAATAATAATCATTGATGTTGCCATGCGCAGCTCAACATACCGCTTGCCAGTACATATGGAGCTTGATGTTTTTATTTTTATGCGAGCGAAGCGAGCGCACGATGAAGCAAGAACCATTAGATTCTTTATTATTCTCATTCTTATTTACATATTAAAAATATTGAGATCGCATACCAAGCAAGAAGAATAATTTCTGAGATCGCGCCATAAATGAGATTGCATACCAAAACAGCACAGGGACTCATGAGGCCTGTTGCGTCCTGGGAGCTCGATGGCGAGAGGTGGTAACAGCAAGCGATCAGCAGGCATCAACATCTGGGTGCTAAAAAGTTTTAAATGAGAGCAAAAACTTCCCATGAAGAGGAGAGATCAGCCCTTGTCAGTTTAAAAACCAGGCTCAAGGTCGTGTTGTATCCTTCACTGCAGTGACTGAAAGGCACTTCTCATTTCTCAGGAACACTAACAAGCCAGTAATCGGGAATAGCAGCCTAAAGTGCAGCAATATTCCCCCTACGACACTAATCACAGAATGTTTTCCACTCTGCTTGCTAGACAGCTGCGACGACTTTCGGAGGTATCCGAAAATTTGTTTTGCAGTAGATCTCAAAAAGCCTCTCTGTTAGAGGAGATACTGGATAATCTCCAACAGTAAGGAGACAGGCATTGAACAGCTTTATGGAACTTTCTTACGTGAGGTGACATGTAGGTTTGGCCATTTAGGGAGTCCCCTTGAGATTTCTGTGATAAGTCCCAGGTCTGGATACCACTCCGATGTCAGCCACTTTGGGGCTACTACCGATACTCTGACCTCTTGAGATGTTCGAACTCTGTTCAGGATCTGATCAATTAGACAGAACGGCAAACGGCGTAAAAGTCTAGTACATCTCACAGGTGCTGGAAGGAAGCACTATGTCTGTGGCATAAGCCCAGGCTGAGACGAGGGCAAAGATCCTGGTAAAGACCTGAGGTGCTGCCGACAGGCTGAAACATGTTATTTTCCTTAGTAAAATAAATTTTTGAATATACTTACCCGGTGATCATGTAGCTGCAACTCTGTTGCCCGACAGAAAAAACCTACGGGCGGGATACGCCAGCGATCGCTATACAGGTGGGGGTGTACAACAACAGCGCCATCTGTCGAGTAGGTACTCAGGTACTTCTTGTCAACAAGAACCAATTTTCTCCTCGGTCCACTGGGTCTCTATGGGGAGGAAGGGAGGGTCCTTTAATTCATGATCACCGGGTAAGTATATTCAAAAATTTATTTTACTAAGGAAAATAACATTTTTCAATATTAATCTTACCCGGTGATCATGTAGCTGATTCACACCCAGGGGGGTGGGTGGAGACCAGCATACATGTTAACAATAGAAGCTAAGTATCCCGTATTTCATTTTAGCAGTTATTCAAAATAACAAACATAAAATAAATAAGTACCTGGTAAGGAAGTCGACTTGAACAATTACTCTGCCTTTTTAAGCATGTCTTCCTTACTGAGCCTAGCGATCCTCTTAGGATGCTGAGCGACTCCTAGGTGCTGAAGTATAAAGGGCTGCAACCCATACTAAAGGACCTCATCACAACCTCTAATCTCGGTGCTTCTCAAGAAAGAATTTGACCACCCACCAAATCAACCAGGATGCGAAAGGCTTCTTAGCCTTCCGTACAACCCAAAAACAACAATAAAAAGCATTTCAAGAGAAAGATTAAAAAAGGTTATGGGATTATGGGAATGTAGTGGTTGAGCCCTCACCTACTACTGCACTCGCTGCTACGAATGGTCCCAGGGTGTAGCAGTTCTCGTAAAGAGACTGGACATCTTTAAGGTAAAATGATGCGAACACTGACTTGCTTCTCCAATAGGTTGCATCCATTACACTCTGCAGAGATCTGTTTTGTTTGAAGGCCACTGAAGTAGCAACAGCTCTAACTTCATGTGTCCTTACCTTCAGCAAAGCGTGGTCTTCCTCATTCAGATGAGAATGGGCTTCTCTAATCAAAAGTCTGATGTAATAAGAGACTGCGTTCTTCGACATCGGTAAAGCAGGTTTCTTAATAGAACACCATAAAGCTTCTGATTGTCCTCGTAATGGCTTTGTACGTCTTAAATAGTACTTAAGAGCTCTTACTGGGCATAGTACTCTCTCTTGTTCGTTTCCAACCAAACTGGACAGGCTTGGAATCTCGAACGATTTGGGCCAAGGACGAGAAGGGAGCTCGTTTTTAGCTAAAAAACCAAGCTGTAAGGAACATGTAGCCGTTTCAGATGTAAAACCTATGTTCCTGCTGAAGGCGTGTATCTCACTGACTCTTTTAGCTGTTGCTAAGCAAACGAGGAAAAGAGTCTTCAAAGTGAGATCTTTAAAAGAGGCTGATTGAAGCGGTTCGAACCTTGCTGACATCAGGAACCTTAAAACCACGTCTAAGTTCCAACCTGGTGTGGCTAACCGACGCTCCTTTGAGGTCTCAAAAGACTTAAGGAGGTCCTGTAGATCTTTGTTGGTGGAAAGATCTAAGCCTCTGTGGCGGAAGACTGCTGCCAACATGCTTCTGTAACCTTTGATCGTAGGAGCTGATAGGGATCTTACATTCCTTAGGTGTAAAAGGAAGTCAGCTATCTGCATTACAGAGGTACTGGTTGAGGATACTAAATTCGCCTTGCACCAGCTTCGGAAGACTTCCCATTTTGACTGGTAGACCTTGAGAGTGGATGTCCTCCTTGCTCTGGCAATCGCTCTGGCTGCCTCCTTCGAAAAGCCTCTAGCTCTTGAGAGTCTTTCGATAGTCTGAAGGCAGTCAGACGAAGAGCGTGGAGGCTTGGGTGTACCTTCTTTACGTGCGGCTGACGCAGAAGGTCCACTGTTACAGGAAGAGTCCTGGGAACGTCTACTAGCCATTGCAGTACCTCGGTGAACCATTCTCTCGCGGGCCAGAGGGGAGCAACCAACGTCAACCGTGTCCCTTCGTGAGAGGCGAACTTCTGCAGTACCTTGTTGACAATCTTGAACGGGGGGAACGCATAAAGGTCTAAATGGGACCAATCCAGAAGAAAGGCATCTACGTGAACTGCTGCTGGGTCCGGAATCGGTGAGCAATAATTTGGGAGCCTCTTGGTCATCGAGGTAGCGAACAGATCTATGGTGGGCTGACCCCACAGGGCCCATAGTCTGTTGCAAACATTCTTGTGAAGGGTCCATTCTGTAGGGATGATCTGACCCTTCCGGCTGAGGCGGTCTGCCATGACGTTCATGTCGCCTTGAATGAACCTCGTTACAAGCGATATCTTTCGATCTCTTGACCAGGTGAGGAGGTCCCTTGCGATCTCGAACAACGTCCTCGAATGAGTCCCTCCTTGCTTGGAGATGTACGCCAAGGCTGTAGTGTTGTCGGAGTTCACCTCCACCACCTTGCCTAGAAGGAGGGACTTGAAGCTTCTCAAGGCCAGATGAACTGCCAGTAGCTCCTTGCAGTTGATGTGTAGTGCTCTTTGATCCGGATTCCACGTGCCCGAGCATTCCCGACCGTCCAGTGTCGCACCCCAGCCCGTGTCCGATGCGTCCGAGAAGAGAAGGTGGTCGGGGGTCTGAACAGCCAGTGGTAGACCTTCCTTGAGAAGAATGCTGTTCTTCCACCAAGTCAGTGCAGATTTCATCTCTTCGGATATAGGAACTGAGACCGCTTCTAGCGTCATGTCCTTTCTCCAGTGAGCAGCTAGGTGATACTGAAGGGGTCGGAGGTGGAGTCTCCCTAACGCGATGAACTGGTCCAGCGATGAAAGCGTCCCTATTAGACTCATCCACTGTCTGACTGAACATCGGTTCCTTTTCAGCATGCTCTGGATGCATTCTTGGGCTTGACTGATTCTGGGGGCCGACGGAAAAGCCCGAAAAGCTCGACTCTGAATCTCCATACCTAGATAGACTATAGTTTGGGATGGGACGAGTTGGGACTTTTCTATATTGACCAGGAGACCCAATTCCTTGGTCAGATCCATAGTCCATTTGAGATTCTCCAGACAGCGACGACTTGACGGAGCTCTTAAAAGCCAGTCGTCCAAATAGAGGGAGGCTCTGATGTCTGCCAAATGCAGGAATTTGGCAATATTCCTCATCAGTTTGGTAAACACTAGAGGTGCCGTGCTTAGGCCAAAGCACAGGGCTTGGAACTGGTAAACCACCTTCCCAAAGACGAACCTTAGGAAAGGTTGGGAGTCTGGGTGGACGGGGACGTGAAAGTACGCGTCCTTTAGGTCTAACGAGACCATCCAGTCTTCCTTCCTGACCGATGCTAGCACCGACTTCGTCGTCTCCATGGTGAACGTCTGCTTGGTGACAAAGACATTTAGAGCACTGACGTCCAGCACCGGTCTCCACCCTCCTGTCTTCTTCGCTACTAAGAAGAGACGGTTGTAGAAGCCCGGGGATTGATGGTCCCGGACTATGACTACCGCTCCCTTTTGTAGCAAGAGAGACACCTCTTGCTGTAAAGCTAGCCTCTTGTCCTCTTCTCTGTACCTGGGAGAGAGGTCGATGGGAGTAGTTGCTAGAGGGGGCTTGCGCAAGAATGGAATCCTGTACCCCTCTCTGAGCAACTTCACAGACTGTGCGTCTGCACCCCTGTTCTCCCAGGCCTGCCAGTAGTTCTTGAGCCTGGCTCCCACTGCTGTCTGGAGAAGATGGCAGTCAGACTCTGCCTTTTGAGGACTTGGAACCCTTCTTCTTTTTGCCACGTTGACTATCGGCACGGGTACCTCCTCTGCTGGAGGTTCTGCCACGAAAGGGCGGAATGAACTTAGACGCTGGTGTGTCCATCCTAGGTCTAGGCACGGAAGGTAAAGCTGTGACTTTACGTGCGGATGACGCCACCAGGTCATGGGTGTCTTTCTGGATCAACGAGGCGGCAATCCCCTTGATCAGCTCTTCAGGAAAGAGACACTTGGATAGCGGAGCAAACATCAACTCTGACTTCTGACATGGTGTGATCCCCGCCGACAAGAAGGAGCAAAGGTGATCTCGCTTCTTAAGAACTCCAGACACGAATGAAGCCGCAAGCTCGCCAGACCCATCCCGAATGGCTTTGTCCATGCATGACATGATGAGCATGGCAGAGTCCTTATCCGAAGGGGAGGTCTTTCTGCTTAACGCTCCCAAACACCAGTCCAGGAAGTTGAAGATCTCAAACGCACGAAAAACTCCCTTCAAAAGATGGTCCATGTCCGAAAAGGTCCAGCAAATCTTGGAACGTCTCATAGCCAGTCTGCGGGGAGAGTCTACCAGACTTGATAAGTCGCCCTGGGCAGAGGCAGGAACTCCCAAGCCGAGATCTTCTCCCGTGGCATACCAGACGCTAGATTTGGAAGCAAGCTTGGTGGGGGGGAAGATGAAGGACGTCTTCCCAAGTTGCTTCTTGGCCTGCAACCACTCTCCCAGTACCCTTAAAGCTCTCTTGGATGAGCGCGCGAGTACGAGCTTCGTAAAGGCAGGAGCTGCTGACTGCATGCCTAAAGCGAACTCAGAGGGAGGTGAGCGTGAGGCTGCAGACACAAACTGGTCCGGATACAACTCCCTAAACAGAGCAAGGACTTTCCTAAAGTCTAAGGAGGGAGGCGTAGTCTTGGGTTCATCTATGTCGGAATGTTGATCGTCCAAATGAGCAGCTTCGTCGTCATCAGAGATTCCTTCATCCGAATGCTGAGGAGGAAGCGGCAAAGGAGGAGAAGAAAGCTGAACGGCTGAATCCGGCAGCACGGGTGCATGCGTAGCTGCACTGGATCCAACATCATGCCGCTGCTGGTCAGTCTGAGAGCTGGCAACAACAAAAGCGGAGTGGAGGTGCGTGGTGGGGACTGCCGTGGGTTGCGGAGACTGCCGCATTGCGTCAAAACACGGCAGCTTGACAGCACCTTCCCACTGCTGATGCGGTAGCTCACGCATGTCAACGGAGGGTGCCGCATGTCGGCTAACGTCAACATGCGTCTGGCAGGGTCGATTGCGCATCGGTGGTGGAGCTCTCACAGTCGGAGTGTGGGAGCAGGCAGCCGCAGTGTCAGCTGAGCGCACAACCGTGGCAGGTTGTGGGTTAACGGGTGCAGCTTCAACCTTCTCAGCACGATACTCCTGCATGAAGGAAGCTAGCTGAGTCTGCATAGACTGCAGCAAAGACCACTTAGGGTCTACAGCGGATGGTGCAGCAACAGACGGAGTTAATGCCTGCTGCGGAACCACTCTACCTCTCTTGGGAGGTGTGCAGTCTTCGGAAGACTGCGGCGAGTCCGAACTGACCCAGTGGCTACACCTGGGCCGTTGGACTCGCTCGGAAGGGACCTTGCGCTTGAGAGGTCGTGAGACCTTGGTCCAGCGTTTCTGACGAGAAACTACTTCCGCAGACGAGGAATGAATGGGCTCACTCGTCTGTTTGTGGGTGGGACGATCTCTGCAAGATACGTCCGCAACCACTGAGGGTACATCTGTACGCTGATCAAGGCCTGTCGAACCCTTTGGTCCTTCGACATTGCTTCTCCCCTGGGCTTGGGAGCTTGCAAGAGGTCCCGGACTGGGAGGACGACTGGCACGAACAGATGCACCCTCATGCGTAACACTGACACTTTTCACAGCACTTGCACTCACTACACTTCCCACTGCACTTTTCTCCTTCAACTCTTTGACGTCGGCTAAGAGTTGATTGCGGTCATTCGCTAATGACTCAACTCGGTCACCAAGAGCCTGAATGGCACGCAACATGTCCGCCATCGAGGGTAGCTGCGAGCTAGTAGAAGGGTCGGGTGTAACCACTACAGGGGAAGGAATAGGTTGAGGGGCATGGGGAGAGGAAAAATCAAAAGAGCGAGAAGAACTCCTCCTGATCCTATCCTTCTCTAGCCTACGTGCATTCTTAAGGAATTCTTGAAAATCGAATTCCGAAAGCCCAGTGCATTCCTCACATCGATCTTCCAATTGACAGGCTTTACCCCTACAATTGGAACAAACGGTGTGAGGATCGATAGAGGCCTTCGGAAGACGCCTAGAACAGTCCCTAGCGCTACACTGCCTGTACTTGGGGACTTGAGTAGGGTCAGACATCTTGAATTAGTCAAAGGGGGAAATCCAAAATCTATCCAAGTCGTCAACAAATAATCCAAAAACTAATCAATAAAGCTTGATAAGGTATTGATGATAACTCCTGTACAGCGAAAGCTAATAACTAGAGAGAATACATCACCAAATAGCGTGAAAATCAACTCCAGAAACAACAGCGTATCAAGTAGGTCTTGCCGGTGGCACGACAGAGAGAAAATTAGTTCTTGTTGACAAGAAGTACCTGAGTACCTACTCGACAGATGGCGCTGTTGTTGTACACCCCCACCTGTATAGCGATCGCTGGCGTATCCCGCCCGTAGGTTTTTTCTGTCGGGCAACAGAGTTGCAGCTACATGATCACCGGGTAAGATTAATATTGAAAAATAGCACTTTTGTTATGTATTTTGTACTGTAATACTATATGCTCTATGGGTATTAAGAGTAATGCTGCACAGTATTGCATTGAAAGAACATGTTTCAACATAATTTATAAGTGTAATAGCGTATGTTATGAAGGATTTAATCATTAATTAATTGTCCTAAAGTTAGAATGTGAATTTCCTTACTTTTGTATTGCAATAGGATCCAATCTTTTTTGAGAGCACTGTTCATTTGTTATTTTTGTATTGTTGTGTACGAGTTTTGTTTACATATTCTCACTCCAGAGTAGGTAGTTGTTAGTGAAGAGCAGAGATGTAGACCTGAGAGAAATTAAATGTATTTTAATAAGAAAAGTCTGTTTATATCTCACCCATCCAGAAGACAAGTTGGCGAAGATGCTGGGATAGGAACATTCTCATCTAACTACTGTATTATTATTCCAGGTGAGAGCTGATTTCAAGTAAGTGTGATGTAGGCCAAACATTACATATTGGCGACGAGGATGGGATAGGGACATTCTCATCTAACTACTGTATTATTATTCCAGGTGAGTGAGCCGATTTCAACTAAGTGTGAAGTAGGCCAAACATTACATATTGGCGACTACATTTAAGATGAAACCCATGCAGAGAAAAACAGCAGCAGGACGACAACTAGATTTAATCCCATGCAGCATTATTGCAGTAAACCAGAGGAACGCCACAACACATTTCTACATTGAACTTCAATGTCAAGAAAGAAGGAAACATCCTATATAATTTCATTGGTTAAGACCCAGTAAGGTACGACTGAAATTTGTTACCAGTAGGCATTAGGTTGTCAAATTTCACCGTAAGACAATAGTAGTTGACATAAAACAAAAATTGTAACACTATGTAATTTGGTTGCACAAACACACAAAAGGTGCAATTGACATAGGAATTAGGTTATAATTATCTTTGAGTTAATTTTGTAGATTTCATTTGCCTAACCTAATTCAGGTAAGAAGTCAAAATGCCCCTGGACATCAAACATCCAGAGAAGTTAAGCATTGTTGCTGAACCCAATTCTGTTGCAACACAATGGTAACAGTGGTGTCAGAAATTTAAGATTTATATTGAAGCTTTAGGTAGTATGAAAGATGCACAGAAGAAGGCATTATTACTGCACACAAGTACGGGAAGTGTTTAAAACACTACAACCTACCAATGAGACTAGTAAAGCTGCGATTAGGACTTTTACTACATATTTTGCCCCACAGGTCAATAAATTTTTTGAAAGGTATCAATTTACAGCACAGGCATATCAGAAAGATCATGAAGGCCTAAATGCATTTATGACTAGACTTAAAAATTTAGCTGTGTCACGTGAATTTCTAGAGTTAGAAAACGTTATCAGAGATCAAGTTATTGCCCATTGCACATCACAAGAGCTCAGAAAAAAATTATTGCAAGAATAGGCAAAGTAATATCATAGGTAATTCTACAAGTAATAGAATGGAAAATTCTAAAATTAGCAAGATAGGATCAAAGTTGAAAGGCAATGAAAATCAGAGGAAGAATATGTCAAAGCCTAGTCATAGGAAATTGCCGAACTCTAATGCGCTCAAATATCAGAATCAGACCTATACGCAGAAGCAACAGGAAAAACCCAAATGCTATAGGTGTGGTAAAACTGATCATCTTGTATACAAAGCAAGGAAATGCTCTGCTACAGGACAAATATGCCAGAATTGTAGAAAGACGGGACATTTTTCAAATGTTTGTAGATTCCCTAGACCGTAAGCAAAAAAAAATAAATGCAAAAGTTGATACTATAGGCCAAGAGAATAATGCAGAAAATTTTCATGATTATCAGGTTAGGTCAGAAATTGACTTTCCGTTTCACATTAAACTCTCTGAACAAAAGGTGCAAAGAAACATATAGATAGAAGTGATCATAAATGGTAAACCAAGTGTAATGCAACTTGACACAGCAGCTCATGTATCAATTATGTCTGAGAAAACAGCTAAAACCAATCCTAATTTGTTATTAGAGAGTACAAATAGTTTTGAATAGTTATAATGGTTTTGATATTCAGGTAATAGGGGCTTCGGTTATCAAGAGTAATGTTGCAGAGTATTGCATTGATAGAACAGGTTTTAACAATTTACAAGTGTAGTAGCGCATGTTATGAAGGATTTAATTATTGATTAATTGTCCTATAGTTAGGATGTGATTCTTCTTATTTTTGTATTGTAGTAAGATCCAATCTTTTTTTAGAGTGATGCTCATGTGCTATTTTTGTATTGTTGTGTACGAGTTTTGTTTACATAAACTCACTCGAGAGTCAGAAGTTGTTAGAGAAGAGCAGACATGTAGACCTGAGAGAAATTAAATGTATTTTAATAAGAAGTCTCTAATTATATCCCATCCATACAGAAGACAAGTTGGCGAAGATGCTGGGATAGGAACATTCTCATCTACCTACTGTATTATTATTCCAGGTGAGCGAGCTGATTTCAAGTAAGTGTGATGTAGGCCAATCATTACAACTTTCAAGTGGAAAATTCTCTCACAAAAGGGAAGCCTTAGGTACTTCCTTGAGGCAGGATGGATGGGGAATTCTCCCTGCTGCCCTAAATAACAGTGGCTGAAGTAGCCATTTTGAAGCTAGTTTGTAAGACAGATTTAAATGGGACAAATCGATGATGGGTCTCCGACCTTCTACCTGCTTTCCTAATAAAAATAGATTGCCCGAAAAGTACTCCAAGACTTCCTCTATGGCTCATTTGCCCAGCATATTAGACCACCTCTAGTAAGAGGAGGTCCTTATTGAGGCTTCAAACAGAATGGTCGGGCTGTTAGGGGCAGTGGGGGCGGAAAGTCTATGAATGGGACTTGATAACCTGAATGCAATATTTCCATTGCTCAGCGATCAGTCCCCAAAAGCTGCAACCTGCGCCAATGGCTTTATATGCATCCTCCTACTGGATGGCAAGTTTGGGAATTTCCTTCTTTAGCAGGAGCCTCTGCGGCCACGTTGTCTTAGGTCAGAAGAGCGTACCCTACGACGAAAGGTGGGCTGAGGGTCTTGCCTCCTAAAAATTAATTATAATAATCATTCTTCACGTATATCTAGTTTCAATTTCATTCCTGACCAAGCTATTATCTCTTGTTGGAGCCTTGGTCTTAAAGCACTCAGCCCATCCTACCAGAGTAACAGTTCGGCTACAAATAACAACAATACAGTAATAATAAAAATAATAATATATGTGAACCAAATTAGAGACCTTATCTAAAATATTCAGCCAAAGGAAACTTCCACTATGATCCCTTGGGACATTAAACAAAAGGGAGGAGATGGACTGGATCTTTGGATAATTTGAGAAATAAACTCTACACCAATTCAATATCTTCCTAATCTTATCGTCCCTCCATGAACCAGATATACCAAAAACAGTAACCTTCCCAGTCCACTACTAAGGATTGAAAACTAACTACCTTAGTCTATCAATTAATCGAAACCCATTTATTCACAACAAGGCATGCTCTGGCACCAATATATCAACGCAAGAAGATTCGTTAGTTAATTTTACGTCAGGCACCCGCCCAGACATGTCCCGCGCTAGGCCTGCGCCATGTTGAGCTATGCAAAAAGGGCAATCGGTCGTACTTTTACCTTGGGTACCATCGATAGTTACCCGAGATTGATTGATTGATTTAAGGTTTTCAGGCAACCTGACATCTAAGGTCATTGACACAGATATAATTTAGTTTATATATACAAAAAAATTAAAGAATATTCAATTAAAACCATAAAAGTTGAATGCCATTATAAAAGTTTGATAGTTTTCAGAAGACCTGCTTCTGAAATAAATCTAAAAATGCCACTTGCATAGTAGGACACATGTCCAAGAATCTTGGCAAGGATGAACCTGCCACCCTCACCTCGAGCCTCAAACAAATATCTATTCCTTAAGTTATTATAATTGGGGCATTCAGTCAACAAATGCCTCACTGTTAGAGGTACTAAACAGTCTTCACAATACGGTTGGTGTTGGCCCTTCAGCAAAAACTCGTGTATCAACCCAGTGTGACCAATACGGAGACGACAAAGAGAAGTCTCCCATTTTTGGGGCATCATGTTATACCTCCAAGGAGATATGGCATTTGTTACTTCTCTCATTTTATTGCCATCTAGACTATCCCGGTGCTGTTGCCATTTAATACAAAGCAATTTCTTTATGTTAGGTAGGAAATCGTTACACGGAATGGGATATCTTCTTGGCAGCAACTCGGATGCAGCATTCTTTGTCAGTGAATCTGCCTTCTCATTCCCAGACACACCTACATGTGCTGGAACCCAACAAAATAACTGTTATACCTCTCCATACAATAATAAAAAGCCATTCTAAAATCTTTAAAACTAGAGGGTTGCTAGAATTAAAAACTTCTAAAGCTTGAAGGACACTCCTTGCATCACTAAAAATTGTAAAATTACCCTCCTTCTCCAACGCTATTTTCTCAATAGCGGTTAATATGCCATACAATTCGGCAGTAAATATGGAAGCTGTTGGAGGAAGTGCACCTCTACCATTAAAACCATTACCATGTACTCCAAATCCAATGCCAGCATCAGATTTGGAGCCATCAGTATATATAAAAGTCAATCCTCTATGTTCTTCAACATGTTCCATAAAAAGAGACCTGGCTTCTAAGTCAGTCATATTCTTCTCAACTCCAATAAAGCATTTACAAAAAGATATCTCTGGTAATTTCCATGGAGGTGTAGATGATACCTTGAATGGAAGTACCTTATTTCTAATTATATCCAGACTGTTTAATAATCGTTTCACCCGAAAGCAATAAGGTTGAGGAGATTTTGGGTGCAACTCAAAGTACGATATGTGTCTTACAAGGCTTGCAGTCTGAAAGGCTAAAGAGTTAGGGAGTCTTTGCATTCTAAACCAATACCGAATAATGGAAGACATTCAGTAAAGGTCTAGAGGTAACTCTCCAGCATCAACAAGGAGACTTGGGATAGGCGAGGTTCTAAATGCTCCTGTAGACAATCTAATACCAGCATGATGTATAGAGTCTAATATTTTTAACCGGCTTGGGGTGGCTGAAGAGTATATTTCACATCCATAACTAATTTTGGAAAAAATCAAGGCCTTGCATAATTTTAAAATAGTATTGCGGTATGCCCCCATGATGTACGTAACAATACTTTTAAGATATTCAGAGCCTCAAGACATTTATCTTTTAACGCTTTCAAGTGAAAAACCCATGTAAGCCTACAATCAAATATCAAACCTAAAAATTTAGCTTCACCTAAACATGGTATCCGTTGACCTTTAATGTATATATCCGGGTCTGGATGTACTCCCCGGATACAACAAAAATGGAAAATGCTAGTTTTACTTGTCGAGAACTTAAATCCATTCATGTCAGCCCACTGGATAATTTTGTCAATAGTTTTATTTTTCTCTCAACCATTGCCATTCTAGTTCCAGCAAATGATATTGAGAGATCATCCAAAAATAATGTTGAGAGAACATCTTGGGGAATGACTAAGGATATCCCATTAATTGTTAATGCAAACAGGGTTACACTCAGCACACTCCCCTGAGGAACTACTCCTTCCTGACACTTACTCTCTGATAGAGTTTCACCCACTCTCACTTGAAAAAAAAAACTATGCGAAAGAAATGACTGAATAAATAGTGTTAGTTCTCCTTTTAATCCTAGTTCATGAATTGCTTTAAGTATACCATATCTCCATGTGGTATCATATGCCTTTTCAAGGTAAAAAAAAACTGTCACATGGTGCTGTTTGGAAGCAAAGGCTTCACAAATAGAGGACTCAAGTCTTATCAACACATCAGTTGTCGAGTGCATTTTTCTGAATCCACATTGAATTGGTGATAAAATACCCTTCTTTTCAATGTACCACATTAACCTTGCATTGACCATCTTCTCCATGATATTACATAAACAAGAAGTCAATGCAATAGGTCGATAGCTTGCTGCTAAAAACTTGTCCTTACCGGGTTTTAAAAAGGCTAAAATAATGGCTTGTTCCCAAACACTTGGGTAACTGTGATCATGCCATATTCTATTAATAATACTTAAAATAAATAACTGTATTAAAATGTACATGTTTAACCATTGCATATGGAATTCCATCGGGTCCAGGGGCTGTATAGTTGCAAGTAGCGAGTGCGGAATCAAGTTCTCTTTTCAGTAAAAGGAGAATTATACGATTCTTCTCTTCCTGTTGCAAAATTTAAAATTTCCTTTTCTTCAATGCTCCTGTACTGGTGACCAGGAGCTGCTACACTCTTGCACGATACATTTGAAAAATGGTCAGCCAGGGCATTGCTAACTTCATTTCCTTCAGTAACATACTGACCATTCACTTTCAAAACTGGTGGTAGGTTCGGGGTAAATTTTCCTGCAATCTTTTATATTTTCCTCCATACAGAAGATGGTGGTGTTCTACTATTAATGGAGGAAACAAAAGCCACCCACCAAGGCACGACGGAACTGTGCTCTACACTTTTTGTATGTTATCAAATTTTCATCCGTACGGCGTCTACGCAATCTAGTCAGGGATTTTCTGGTGGCTCTGTGCAAGGCTGTTAATTCTGAAGACCACCACGGGAATGGTCGTCTTTTGAATAGTCCTGTGGTTTTGGGAATCGAATTGATTCCTGCTGTATGGAGAGTTCCATTCAGTAGGTCTATGGCATCATCAATACTTTCAAACTGTTCTGCTCTCCCTTCGATTTCACTTAGCTCAGAAAATTTAACCCAGTCTGCCTTGTCAAGATTCCATCGTGGCGGTCTTTGCAAAGGCGGACCCTTGTTGGTGTTTATAATGATTGGTGCATGATCACTAGTAAGCCAATCATCTAATGTCCTCCAATCAAAATCAAGAAGGCAGTTAGAGCTTGCAATTGAAAGGTCAATGCATGACAAGGTACCTGTCTGAACATGGAAGTGCGTGGGCTCTCCTGTATTAAGGAGTCCCACATCCTCATTCTCCACAATTGATGAGATAATATTGACCCTTGTGTTTGCCAAAACATCACCCCATAAAGGATGTCTACCATTCATATTTCCCAGTAAGAGAAAAGGTTGAGGGAGTTGTTGAATGACCTCTGCTAAATCATCATAAAAAATATTATCATTTGGAGGTAAGTACAGAGAGCATATTGTTTATTTTCTCCCTATATCAATTTGTACAACAACTGCCTGCAGGGTTGTACGTATAGACATAGGTATTTGGGGAACATCTCGACGAATGTACATGAGACTTCCGCCATGGCTCCCTGTATGTTGATTATATGGTGTTCTATAGCTAACATACTCTCGAGGACTAGGAGTGTTAGAATCAAGCATACTTTCCTGTGGACATACAATTATGGGGGAATGTTTATGAATTAGGAGCTTAAAGTTCTTCATATTTCGCCCTCAAACCCTGACAGTTCCATTGCAAAATGGAGGAGAAAACTATGGATTATTTCTGGAAGACATCTTGAATGAGGACTTCCCATTAGCAGTTTTTAATCTAACATTATTACCTGTAGGTTTCTTCAGAGGTGGTCTTGTTATGTTAGGCTTTACGTTTGTATTTTTCTTTGTATCCTTTTGATCTATTTGTTGAGGTGGATGGTGGACCTCAACTTGAATTTCTGATTTATTCACTTTATCTTCTGGATCATCAGAAACATCAACAGACAAACCATCAAAATTTATTTGATGTCATAACCTTAACATTTCTAATGGAGGGTGGAGAGAGAGATGGAGGTCTCTCTCTTTTACGATTAATAGATGGTGGGATTCTAGGTTTTTGCACCTCTCCCACTACATGTGCATCAGGTAAGTTGGTCTTAAGTGGAACCTCCATCAGATCAAGCAAGGACATAGCCTGAGAGAAGTTTGTACTATTTTTTGTAATGGGGGATGAAGGCTGTACAGCAATGGTCAATGCCCTAGTGTTAATACACCGTGGTAAAGCCTCAGGAGGTAATACGGTTACCTCGTTATTTGACATTTTATCAGAAAGTATACTTTTTTTGAGCTATTAGCAGTACTAGGTTGGTTTGATTTTAATGCCTTAGCATATGTATTTGATTTATTGGCATGGGGTCACACATATGTTCTAAGTTCGATTTGTTGAGGGCAGCTTCCTCCAACTTATATAGCTAGCAGCTCTTGTCTGTGGATTTATGATTTGAGCTGCAATTTAAACACCTGGCTCCAAGTGCACACTCTCCATGGCAAGATTTGGGGCAAATACCACACGTTCTCATTTTTGCAAACTTTAGACGGGTGCCCAAATTTAAAACAATTAAAGCATTGCAGTGGCTTCTGCTTGAATGGTCTTACTTTAATCCTTTCATTCTCAATAATAATATGAAAAGGTACATCACCATCCTGGAACCTAAGGATTATCATTGATATCTACCTAGGACTTTGTGAACTTTCCATACATTTAGTGGACACATGGCCAGTATCTCCTCCTCTGTAAATTCATATAGATCTCTGTTAAAAACTACACCCCTTCCATAGCTAAAATTTAGGTGGGGTTTGACATCTAACTTAATGTCATCATTATTTATTTTCATATTGGACAATATTACAGACTGAGTACTGGATTTGACATGGATAAGGAAACTATTTTTTCCAAAACGAGATATATCGCCTGGTGCAATAGTTCCTACTTTTTTCTGAATCAATTTGCATATTTTAAAATAATTCCCTGTAACCCCCTTTGATTCAGCTATAAGCCACATCGGTGGTTTTGGATGTCTCTGGGAGGGCATAACTAAATCTGCGTCTTTTTCCAACCAATCGCCAGGCCTATACACATCCAAATCTTTTGGTACCTTATCACAGAGAGCAGCCGCGACATTAATTTTGATATTATTCAAGTTACTTATTGCACTAAATGCTTCGTCATAACTACTGTAAGATATCCATGAATCCCATGTTTCAGCTTCGTTTCATCCTTATTTCTTTTATGCATCGATAGCATTCAAATGCTTTACATAGATCATTATAATTTGTCTCAATTGAAATTTAGCAACATGAAGGATTCGAAGTTTCCTCGTGTTACCCAAATTACTCGATTTTGAAATATCAGTAGAATAGTCCTTTCCCATTCCGAGGTCATCAACAGAACTTTCCCTTATCCCATTATCAGAGGTCGTCGGGAGTCAAGGCAAACAAAAGTTCCGGAATTTTTACATTTCATTACTTTAGTACTGTAATAGGTTTTAATCTTTCTTGTTTCATTACTATTTCTGGGTTTTGATTAGGCCCAGTTCAATTTCTTTTTCAATTACAAATACTAGTCTTTCATGATAACTGGCAGAAACAACAAAGAACTTTTAAAAACTTAATTTAAATATCAAACAATTAGACTGGTACACAGTATATATTAAGGAGTTTCGAACATAACTTATGACGATACCACACGCAAACTCACAGCTTTTCAGTTAAAGTAGTTGTTCTACCTTGACTCCAAATCTATGGATTTCTGCCACAAATCATTATGAAAAAGTTCAAAATATCACAAACTACACAAAATAAGTCATTTTCTACAAACTGTTCATTGCACTGTTCTATAATTTTACCTAAAACAGGGCATCGGACAAAAGCACATGCAAACAATGCATGAGCAGTAAACTAACCCACCATCAGTCTCCCAAAAGTAAACAACGGACAGATATTGAAATGGCGTTCACATTTCAATCAATCAATATGCAAGTTATTATGCTCCAGCTGCATTGGTCATACAGAAAAAATGTATACTAGCCAGAACTCATTCATTTCTTATAGTGAATTCCAGTAATCCCTAAAAATTAATTTATCATACATTAACCGTTATAGGAACATTATCGATGAATTCTAGATGTTGAGGAGCCACAGGCTTGTTTTCTAGGCCAAACCTAGAGTAATAAGCTATGAGTTACAAGTATGGCCTTAAAGTACCCAGCCCATACCGTAAGGAAAGGGGGGTTCAACTATAGAATGGTGTAATATTAGTTAGGACACCGAGACTCCCATAATTGAATAGATCTATGCAAATACACTAGTTTAAATACCACATACTGTACTACTGGCAGAAACCTTTATTAACCAAGTTACAAATTTTAATAATAAAATACCTGATTTCCTCCTTTTGTCATCATAGCACATCATTGGAAGCAGTCTTCCAACCGGTACAGGTATAGAAGTGTGATATATTTAGTCTCATCACTGGAAACGAAAGCCAAAGCCCTGTTCAAACAGATGCTGAAGTGCAAAAGCTACAACTCACCCCTTGTTAAGTTTGTATTCACCGCTTCAAGTTTGTATAAGTGATAATTAACACCAAAATACTTCCCCCGGGAGTAATGCGCGTAGCCAAACATGTTTTGCTTGATAGAACATAGGAGCAGTGACAATGTTTAATCACGAGCAAAGCGAGCATACAGCAGAGTGAAAACCAGTAAATTATTAGCTCAATTAAGTAACAAGGTACTGTATTTGTAATACAATCATTAAACACTTACGAACAAATGCATAGAAAATGAGGTGGAAATCCCATTTTCTATGCATCTAGAAGTTCTGGTAAACAAAAGCTTCAGTGTTTTGACAGCATTTCATTACTGTTACTCTGTTTTGATTACGGTAACTTTTATTATGATTACTTTTATAACGATGACTGACGTAAAGTTTTAATAAGTTAATTTAAATGTAAAAACAATTAGACATGTACACAATATTTTACGGTGTTTCGAATGTAATTGATGAAGATACCTATCGCAAAATGACAAATTCGTAGATAACTTGTATTTTTCCTAACTATACAAACTTTAGCTATTTACATGGGGTGATTACTTCGGCGCAGCCGATGACGAGCCATAAAGTTTTAATGAGGGTTTCCTACCCCACCGCTAGTTAGCGGGGGGGATAGGGAGGGGTAGCTAGCTACCCCTCCCCCTCACACACACCGGAGAATACTCCACTTTACTTAGAGGTAGGACTTATCTTGGGGGACAGGGCTGGCGGGCACATAACTGTAAATAGCTAAGGTTTGTATAGTTAGGAAAAATACAAATAATCTACGAATTTGTCATTTGTTCCGTAACTGAAATACAAACCACGATATTTACATGGGGTGACTTAACCCTTAGGAAGGGTGGTAAGTCCCGGCCATACTGGCTTTGGCTTGCCCGGGGATTCCATATTCGAGCGATCAAGTACTCGGACAATAGGGAATCCCTGCTCTTCGCTAGCGGTTGTGAAACTGCCGCGGCCTACATAAGGTGTGTGCAAAGGTGAAAAGTGACTTGTCCCAGGCAGTTGCCCTGGAGTCCCTCAGAAGAAAATCCAGGCTAGGACTCTCCCAATACCACCTCATCAGGATATGGGGACATGACAGTATTACACCTAATAATAGGAACACAAAGAAGCATGGTCTACCTGCAGTGGTTTGAGGTCAGCTGTGCAGAGAACCCAGGATGCTGCTTTCTCCGTGGGAGGAGAAGATGAAGAAAAGAATAAGGGCGAAGTCGTAAGAGAGACCATGTGACTCGCTTGGCTGAAGATAGGCTAGCAGGAACACTGTCTATCCAGAAAGGTGGTCGTCTGGGGACTTAAGTAGTGGTTCGTCAGGGGGTCTCTTTCGAGACTCGAGGACTCGAACCACGTTCCAAGGAGGAGGTCTCACCTTCGACTGAGGGCAGGAGAGGACAAAGCTTCGCATGTGAAGGAAGAGTTCCAGCGGGGGGAGAAATGTTTGTCCCTAGAGCCAGGAGGCAAGACTTATGGCTGAGGGATAGCCTTTCACAGTCTAAACTGAAAAGGCACATTTATCCCGCAATCCCACTAGGGGCTCCGCCATTGCTGAAAGTGGCATCGAGTGGAGGAATGCCCTCTCCCCGACACCGGCCACAGAAACTCGCCCTATCGCCTGGGAGACTACTGCGGAAGACTTGCACAGGTGTCCAGGCCTCCTTTTCGCCACTTATTGCGAAAATCCTCTCTCTTTGAGGAGGTGCTGGATAGACTCCCGGCGGGGAGTGGAGCAAGCTACGGAGACAACACGTCGATGGTGTCCCACCGTTGCTGGAAGGCATCCTACCAGAGAGCCTTGGGAACCGTGACCGGGGAGCAGCACAGCGGGAGCTTGCAGCTCAGTGCTGTAGCGAGCCGGTCCACCGAGGGAGCCCCACCGAGGCAGGACTTGTAGGCAACTTGAGGAGACCACTCGGAATGTGGTGTCCGTGACACACTGCTCAGACTGTCGGCGAGCCCATTCCTTTGCCAGGAATGAAGCGAGCTGCTAAGGAGACCGAGGGGGACTCGGACCATCCCGGTGTCTCTACCGCAGGATGGGAAGGTTGTACTGAAAAGTACCTCTTTGTCCGGGCCAGAAAACCATCACTGTGGTGTTGTTGATCGTCATAACCACAGAGTAGTCCGCCAGGCTAGGTGGAGCTACTGAAGTGCCAGAAACACGGTTTCCATCTCTAGTAGGACTAGAGGAGGTTCTTCCTGGTTCTGACCACCGGCCTGAGGACCCGTGGATCAGAATGTGGGCCCCCCTTTCCTTTGACGCGTCCGAAGACAGCATCAAGTTTGGGGGAAGCACGAGAAGGACCACTCCCAATTGTAGGCCCTTGTCTGCTTCCCACCCCTATGGGCTCGTCTGTACCGGTTGTCCCCTAGGGGTCTCGGCGTCTGGGGAGACGTGCCCCCGACTCCCCCGCGCCCCGAGTCGCCACTGGAGAGAACTCATCCTGGGGCGACTGTAGAAACCAGACGGGCCAGGGAGGAGAGACGTAACAACCCTGGGTTGGAGGGTCTTCTCGTGTGAGGAAAGGTCTTGCGACCTTCCTCTCCCTTGGTACCCTGATGTGAAGGGAAGGCTACGGGAGATAGGAGCCTAAGACCAGGCACGGTATACCAGACTCTGAGAGGGCTGCGGGGAGGACTCCTCGAGGACCCCCATGATCTTTAGAACTTGGTAAAGTCCGAGGAGCTTGCCCGTTGACGAAGAAGGGATGCCTTCGAGTCTGCCAGGATCAGCCCGTCACCCGGGAAACGGAGTGGCCGGATGCTGATGCTGAGAGCCCGTTTAGAGATCCGAGAGGAAGTATCGGAAAACTGTTGAGGTGCCGTGGAGAGGCCGAAGCACAGCCCTTGAACTGGTATATCCGCCTTCCAGGCGGACTCCAAGTACTTCCTTGAAGAAGGGTGAACCGGGACCGGAAGTACGAGTCCTACCGGACCAGAGTACATATAAAGTCTTGTGGTCTCACCGCAAAGGTGACCGCGTCCGCTGTCGCTATGCTGAATGGAGACTGTTTGACAACCCTGTACCGAGTCGAGAAGGGAAGGAGACGATTAAGGAGGCCTCGGAAACCCGTTGGCCCCCTCATGGAGGGACCCTATCTCCGACATGGACTGGACTCCCGCCCGGACGGCCCGTACCCTCACTGATCCCTACCCAGGGAGGAGGGAGGGGCTAGAAACCAACCAGGACTGTTGAAGGAGACAAGCTTGGAGAGCTAGCCCTCAGCCTAGTCTCTGGCGCTCTCCATTCCCTGAGACCAGGGCAAGCTGCGCTGGCGTAAGGGAGTCCTTGGGTGAATAGAATCCTGTCCAGGACCGTATCCTTCCCTTACCGAAGAGGAATCTCTGAATCAGGGATCCCCTTGAGGTTTCTCCTGAGGGACAGAACCTGCCAGAAGCGCCAGTTCCGACCCCTGGAGCTCCTCCTCCTGATGGACTGGCAGCAAGGTCTCCCATCCCCGGAGGCTCTTCCTGGGGAGACTTGTAGACATGCCTCAAGGGTCCAACTGGATCCTGTCGGATCCTTGCGGAAAACAGGGCCTTAGGATTCCTCCTAGGAGGGAAACAGGACCCCAGCGATGAAGGACGTAGGCTTCGCCCCCTCCGCACGATAGGACCCTCAGGAAGAGGCGGGGATTCTCCCAACGGAGTGAAGAGGGAGAGGACCAGGTCTTCTGAGCCTCCTGGGGATGGGTAGTGCTCATCCGCAGAGGAGGGGAGATTAAGTTCAAGGAGGGCTCATCGCCTGCGTAAGGACTCG
>NC_090729.1:133664574-133922074 GCF_036898095.1 Palaemon carinicauda
ATAAATGAAAGCCTCAATCTCAATCCCACAGCAACAATGCTATTTCTGCAACAGCAAAGACGTCCATACTCCTCGAAGGCTGCCTTGCTACTGAATGATGAGTTAATCAGATTCAGTAGGTTGGAACTATACCGATTCAAAATGACTCGAGTCAAATGATTCTCCATGAATTGAATCGATTCGATTCGCTTGGTGTAAACACACCCTAAGGATCCAAGAGTCCACAAAACCAGTATTATAATCCCTCTGCTAAGGTAATTATAGGAAAAAGCTAATAGTTAAAAGTGGGAGGGGAAGTGTGAGCAGACTCTGAATTCACCTAACTAAAAGGGGAATAAAGCCAAGAATCAAAAATTCCTCATTAACCATAACCTCTTATCTTTGAAAGGCCCACCATTTGCAACATCTTATGATTACTGAACTACACACCCATTCATTTATGGGCCATGTGCAACACAATTTGCCTTGGGATGAAAAATTAAAAATGGTACATTTACATACTATTCCTTACAACTCAAGCGAATCCTGCAGGTGTAGCAGCTTCTGTCTAGATTGGAAGGGGGGAGCACCACCAAATTTTGAGAACTTTATGAAGACGGTTGCACAATAGATTACTGAATTAATGGCAACCCAACGAGGATCACGGGCATCAATAAACACAGGCAATTGGTTATGAAAAGAACCCACAAGACACCAAATCCTTGACGGAACCAAAGGTAAAAAGGGCGATTGGAAATTCAAAGGAACGATCGAACTGTCAACAACTGGAGCGCTCTTCAACAAATGAAGGAAAAGTTAAAAGAACTCTCATTCCAGTCGTCAGTGTTATCAACGGCAGAACGGAATAGGAAGTATCAAAGTTGCTAATGTGGTAAAAATTTGGGTAGGTTATTGGGATTCATAGCTAGAAAAATTATCCCAAGGTACTCAACAAATAGTTTATTAATACGTGTGTTTGATATATTTAGTCTGATAATGGGAAACTGAAGCCAAGTCCATGTTTGAAAAGAGATTGGAGCGAGGCACAACAACTCACCCCATCCCCATTATGTTTGTATAATTGAACTTGATAAATTAGATAAAATAACGCCTAACACAGTCAAACATGTTCTACTTGGCAGAACATAAAACAATGCGGATAATCTTAAATCATGAGTGAAGCGAGCTGCGGCAGATAAAAAACCAGTTGAACTAAGTGATAAATTAGATAAATAAATATGCCAAAATACTAGCCCAAGGAGCTAAAGCACATAGTGAAACATGTTTCCCTTGGCAGGACATTGAAAAAATGAGATAACGTTTATTTAAAATAGAAGCAAGCTATGGCAGAACAAAAGCCAGCAAATAATTAGTGATAATTTGGCGTACCAACATTCAGGTAATACACTAAAATAAGTACGGAGGTATTTGTAGTACGACAAACACTGCTACAAACGACAGAAAATAGGGTTAAAAAATCACATTTTCCATCCGTCAGGAGTCAAGGCAAACAAAAGTTCCGAAATTTTTATCATATTTCATTACTTAAGTACTGTAATGGGTTTTAATCTTTCTTGTTTCATTACTATTTCTGGGTTTTGATTAGGCCCAGTTCAATTTCTTTTTCAATTACAAATACTAGTCTTTTATGATAACTGGCAGAAACAACAAAGTTTTAAAAACTTAATTTAAATATCAAACAATTAGACTGGTACACAGTATATATTAAGGTGTTTCGAACATAACTTTTGACGATACCAAACGCAAACTCACAGCTTTTCAGTCATCGCTTGCGTAAGGACTCACGAAGGGACAGGATAGTCCTTGGGGAAGACACCATGTCAGAGACTCCTCTCACCCCCTTCAGGGGGAGAGGAAGTTGCTACTGATTAGTGACCACAGTCAAAGGGCACAGGCTCATCGCCTGCTTGAACGTTCTGACGACGGCATCCACCAGGGATGCCGACCAACCCTCGTGCTGACAGGGAGTCCCTCTGGAGGGAAGAGGATCGTTCGATCGTCTGGGAGAGATGACACATGAGGGTTCGCCCGTAGAGAACCTGCTAAGAAGGAGAAGAGACCTTTGACCAATCCGGAAACCTCCCCCTCCGAAGAGGGCGCTGCTCTGCGCTGCGGGGGAGGGAAACGCGGAGGTGGCCTGACCGCCATAAGCCCTGATGTGAACAGGGCACGGTCGCGTCGGAGAACGGGTGCGCCGATCACGCGAACACCACAGATCTGGGTAGCGCTTGAATAAAGCATGCGTAGCAGTATAATCGCGCCCGCATGCCGCGTACCTGAGTAAGTGTGGGCGTATCGTTGTGCGCGTGAACGATCCCCGCGCTTTCGCGCGTATGCAGATCGTTGGCGCTTGAAGCGTGAAAGATCGTGGGCGATAGAGAGGGAAACCATACCATGCTGCGAACGATCTCGGCGAAAAAAAGATCACCGGTGATAGCGCCGTCAGCGATTGCGTGTGGGAAACCTCCCACGCGCGGAAGAATAACGCTGACGATCTTCGGAGCTTACGCGAGTACGAAGATCGTCTGCGCTAGCGCGAGAGAAGACCGTAGGACAGTGAGCATGAAACCCTGGTGCCCACGTGCGTATAATCTCCAACTATGAAAGACGATCGTCGGCGATTCGCGCGCGCTACGGACGATCTTCGACGCTCACGCGAGAGAAGATAGTCGGCGATCACGAGCAGGAAAAACCTCTGTGCCCGTGCGCGGGACGATCGCGAGCGGACGATCCGTGCGATGGATGCATGAGCCTCAAATGGTCGCGCGGGGGGAAACCAAACCGCGAACGGAACGATCTCCGGTGCTTATGCGAACTGTGAGGATCGTCGGCGCTCGCGCGCCTAATCCGAAGATCGGCGGCTAACGGCCGTCGACGATTGTGTGCGGAGAAACCGCGCGCGGATGTCCTCGTTGCCGTGAGCGGGAAACAATCCCGCGCACAGACCGACCCTCGGTGTTTACATGCACTAAGAAGATCGTAAGCGCTAGTGCGCCTAGCGCTGGATCCGAAGATCGCCGGCTAACGACCGTTGCCAGGTTAGCGATCTTCAACAATCGCGCGCGGAGGAAACCGCGAGCGGAAGGGCATTGCAGATCGCGCGCAGGAAACCATCCCAGGCGTGGGCAATCTACAGCATTTACGCATTGGCGCGTAACAGAAGATCGTCGGCTAACAATCCTAGACTAACGCGAGATCGCGCGAGGGAACCCATCCACGCTCGGCAATCATCAATGCTTACGCGTTAGCATGTATCAGAGATCGTCGGCTAATGATCCTCGACGATCGCGGGATCGCGCGGAAAACAATCCCGCGCGCAGGCGATCTACAGTGAACCCTCGCTACTTCGCGGTTCGACCATCGCGGATTCACCACTTCGCGGATTTTTTTCATAACGCATATATATCGCGGATTTTCCAAAAATTTCGAAAATACCGCGATGTGACCGATGGTGCGAGATTGGAGAAAGTAAGGAAAATTGAATCATGATTGATTTTCAATATAAATGAAACTTTGAGGAGCAACAAAGATATCATTTGTTAGAGAGATAGAGAGAGGTAAGGAATGGGAGGTAGTGAAAAGTAGCCCACAGAGAGAGAGAGAGAGAGAGAGAGAGAGAGAGAGAGAGTGTACAGTATGTGTGTGTTGTTTTAAATGTAATAAACAAAAAAATTTTTATAGGTTATAACACATTGGTGCTTATGTAATATCAACTGTTAGACGGTTTGAATAAGTTAAGAAATGAGCGGCAGCTAGAGGTCAGCGGATCTAATCACAGCCAAAAGTAAAACAAAAAGAAGTCAACAATACTCGATTTTTAAAACACACCCAAAATTCAAAAACAAAAGTACATGCTTTCTTAATGTGCAATTAACTATTTAAAGAGTACCAATTTTCTAGAATAAATGATGTTTCCCAAAAAATAGTGGTTTGCTGCTGAAATCGGATGCCGTATTTTTAGCAACGATTGAAATGGATGTAAACTCGGCATAATTTTTTCATTTCATATTTAATTGACACTAAGAAAACTAATTTTAGTTTCTTCATATATATGTAAGTATTGTATAACACAAAGAGAGAGAGAGAGAGAGAGAGAGAGAGAGAGAGAGAGAGAGAGAGAGAGAGTGAATCAGCTGTTGTAATTGAATGCCGTGTTTTTGTTTCATGAGAATTTCATCGCCACGACTATAACAACATACTGTACTAAACTTTACAGTATTATACAGACTACTGTAATATGATAAAGTAAAATATTTGTAATAACCTATTTTATATGAAATGGGGCTATTTTTTTTGTTTAAAATTTACATTTACGTACGTAAAACAACTCTCTCTCTCTCTCTCTCTCTCTCTCTCTCTCTCTCTCTCTCTCTCTCTCTCTCTCTCTCTCTCTCTCTCTCCTCTCTCTCTCTCTCTCTCTCTCTCGTAAATTGTTTTCCTGCTTTGCTACGTATGTATGATTTTATATAGATACGGTAAATAATATTTGTAATAACATATTTTCTAAAAGCTTTTACTGTAATATCATTATTTATCCCTTTCATCATGCGCGTTAAATGCCTTCGTTTGTTTACTGAGCGTACTTTATTACGCCGTCGTTTCAGGCGGCGTCATAAGGAAAAACATTTCATTTGGAAGTCCTAAGAAAAATTAAGTAAAACATTGGTAATTACAAAATCAACATACTGTACTGAATAATCAATATAATCGATGCAAAAACTTACCTATACACAGATGTGTAAATGCGTTTGTTTCTTCATTATGATCGGAGATAAACTAAACAAAACATTGGTTGCCATTATTTATCGTGCTTTTTAGCGTGTTTAGGAAACGCATGATATAAAATCGCCTTTAATATTTGTGCCTGTTTTAGTTTAGGGTACTGTAGTACATGCATTAAGTGTTCTGTACATTAAAGGGTAGTTTGTTAACAGTACTACGTACAAGGGAAGGTTTTAAAAGTCTAAATATGCATGTTAAATAAATAGGTAAATATGGTGTCACTACTTCGCGGATTTTCACCTATCGCGGCCGGGTCTGGAACCTATCTACCGCGATAAACGAGGGTTCACTGTACAGCATTTACGCGTTGGCGCGTAACAGAAGATCGTCGCCCAACGATCCTATACGATCGCGAGATCGCTCCCGGGCGATCATCAACGCTTACGCGTTAGCGCGTATCACGCGGGGCGGTCTTTAGCGCTTATGCGCGAGTGAAGAACATAGGCCCCTGTGCTTTAGGAGATCGTCGTCTAATTCGTAGATCAGGAACTGGGATGTGTCCCTAAAAGGGAGGGCATCCCCTGAAGAGGACCAGGAAGTCTACTTCGGTGCCGACGATCAACTGAGGGACTGCTAAATACTCCGAGGAGTGGTCTCTGTGAGGTACCTTTCCCGCGAACGGGAAAGGTGTCCTTCGTAGAAGACACTTAGAGACACCGTAGGCTGAAAGGCTGGTGAGCGCCAGTGCGCTATCTCAGGAATCCCAACGATGTGCGCAAATGCGCAGGGAATGTTGGTAGCAGCCTAACTGAATACTGGAACAGGGTCTCTCTGAAGGAAGACTCAGGAACAGCAGTCGAGCGCTAGCGCGTAAGGGAACGTTGGCACGCAGGTGATACCTGACACCTAAGGGACTTACTCAAGGTGTGAGAAAGTCTCTCCTGCCCCGAAGGGAGGAGCCCATTAGATAACAGGGGCGTGGGCGCCTAAGGCGCGTCTGCAGTCAGGAACAGATACAGCAGGCAACAGGTACACTGAGGATTAGTTGCAAGACCCCGAAGGGTCAACGCAACGAGAAACCGAAGTTTCTCCGTCACTAATAACCGAAGTGTAGAAGTGACTAAAGTTATGAGAGCCCGAGGAAACTGCGTAACTAGAGCTCCGAGACCCCGAAGGGTCAGGGAAAAAGAGAAACCGAAGTTTCCCTGTCACTAAACACCGAAGAGCTAGTGACAGAACAGCAAGCTGATGTCAACAGGAACAATCCTCCGAAGAGGAGTCTCTACGAGTGGTCTCTCTCTCGAACGAGAGAGGTGAGCACTTCGTAGAAGAGACTGGTGATGGAGCCCCGAAAGGCCCTGAGATCAGCAGACATAACAGGAACAATCCTCCGAAGAGGAGTCTCTGTGAGTGTCCTCTCACGCAGACGGGAGGGGACACTTCGTAGAAGAGACAAAAGGAGCAATCCTCCGTGGAGGAGCCTTAGTGCGGCCTCACTCGTGAATGAAAGAGGGCCAGACTGATCCTGTAGCTGCTCAGCCCCTTGAGCGTAGCTACAGAAGCGACCGCTCAGCCCCGAGAGCATAGTCGCTAATACCATGGTCTAGCCTTACAACCGCTCAGCCCCTTGAGCAAGTCACAAGGGCGGCCGCTCAGCCCCCATAGCATAAACGCCTAAAGACCAAGGAAAGTAAAAAGGGAAGTTAACTAACTACCCTGGAGGCGAACCTCCTTATCGTTCTAGGATGCAATGAAGAGCTAGCAGTAGTCACGGGGAACTTATAAGAGAAGGGAAAGCCCCAGACGAACGCCTTGTGAGACGGCGGCGAAGCAACTCCCCAGGATAAACAGGACAGCTCTGCTTTGAAGGCACACAACAGGCACGAAGAAACATCATCGCAAACTGGAAAAGAAAACAGAAAAATTATTTAACAGAAATTCCCCCGGGTGAAACTCCGAAGAGAAACCCCAAGGGAAAAAACATAAAAACGAAAGAAGGTATGCGCCCCCTCTCCCACCCGGCATGCCCAGGTGAGGGGGGGGGGGGGGGACGAAGGTTAACAAAACACAATTATAACATTATAATTATACAACTGACTTTGAATGTACCAAGGATCACCGACCCCCGAAGGGATGTGAGCCCTGGGCAGAAAAGTTAAAACACAATTATATTCATAAAAATAATTGACACAAATAAAATGAAATAGCGACTCAGTCCTGAGAGGCTATCGTAGGCGTAGTACGAACGACCTCAAGAGAAGAGCCAGTCTCCACGAAGGCAACCATGGTGGCCTGGGAGTGAAAGGCCGTGATCAAGAAAAGATCGTAGTGGCCTGCAAAGCCGGCGAACTCTCGTAGAACGAACACAACACACACCGCACAACTCCGAAAGCAAAGGAAACTACCATTTCTTATACACCAAAATATACATAAACATCAATAATGTTTAAATATATTAAGTATAAGAAAAGGAAAGTTAAAAGACAAAACATTAATGGTCGTCAAGTGAGGAAAGGAGCGGAGACCTCCGATCTCTATCCGAGCCAATAGTAAAATGGAGTATTCTCCGGTGTGTGTAGGGGGGAGGGGTAACTAGCTACCCCCCACCCCCGCTAACTAGCGGTGGGGTAGGAAACCCTCGTTAAAACTTTATGGCTTGTCATCGACTGCGCCGAAGTAATCACCCCATGTAAATAGCGTGGTTTGTATTTCAGTTACGGAACAAACCATTGTTTTTCAGTTATGATAGCCGACCTACCAGAACTCAATAACTATGGATTTCCACCAGGAACCATAATCAAAATCGTTCAAAAAGCCATATATTGCACTAAAGACCAGTTTTATTTTCTGGAAAACCGTTTATTGTGCCATTCTCTATATTTACCAAAAAGGACTAACTGTACTGACAAAATCTGTGATTATTGAGAAAATAAAATAAACTAAGGAAAAAGATTGAGTATCAATAACTGATAGAAGTTGATTAAATTTTGTACAAATTTAACAAGCCTGTCAAACTTAATAGAAACTGAAGATCTTTCCTTGGCCAGAATTTTATAGCTAATCTGAATGGGATTAACAACAAATGCAAGAGTCCAAACCAAATAATTCCACAACTCCAGAGTGATGCATACAGTACTATGTTTCATTAAAAATTCCAAGGCATAATAATCCACATTATTAAGAACACCAATATACCATGATAACATTAATACTAACATCACCCACATAAAAAATTATACATGTATAGAGTCCTTTCAATATACGTCATCAAACTTCCGGTCCGCCATCTTGGAGGGCATACAAAGACGCGTTCAGTGAATAGCTATGGTTGAGCTGTTGAATATTTAGCCATTTCATCACATTCACATTCACACAATGTCCAGTTTTTGCGCTATTGTTGGCTGTGGGAATCGAGGACGGAGAGATGACAAGAGTTTCTACCGCATACCGGCAGTTATTCAGAATCAGGACAAAGATACAGAAGAATTATCCAAGTGCAGACGTGACTTGTGGTTGACCAGAATATCACGGGCTGATCTACGTGAATCCTCACTACCCTAAGCACGTATCTGTTCTGATTATTTCATATCAGGTCAGTCTCGGCTAGGCCCTAAAAGTATCACTAACCTGTGTAAACATGCTATATCCGATCGCATGGGTAACTTCAAAAGTATCATCGTCAGTTCAGTGTGTAGTGTGTGTGGGGGAGGGGGCATCTCAATTTTTTAACATCAAAAAGGGCATCTCAGATTTACAAAACAAAAATTGAAAGCTCCCATATTGGCTATATTAACAAAGGCTACTTACCTAGGTCTCTCTTTCGCCAAGGTGCTCATGCCTATATATAATTAAGTGTATATTTATATTTATTTTAATTTGTGTATTAAATTGTGCAGACATACAGGCCTATGTGATGAATAAACATTGATTATAAATAATAATAATATCTGAAAGCTGGTTTAATCCGAAGGGGTCTTCAGCTTATATATGAAACATCGAAAAAATAATTAAACTTGCGCATTTAATTGCAAGGAGGCAAAACGATCATCCAAGAGCATTACAATAGAGTTTGTCCATCATATGTTTATATGTATATAAGAAATTATAGCATTTGTAACCAAACACAAACACAATGGTTAGGCATGAACTGATAAAGATTTGACATTAATAATGCAAAACTTTTACATACATTTTGACAATAAAAAATTATAATACACAAGGTTAGGCTAAATGATCAATATTAGCATTATAATTATAAACACTCTTCATCGGCCCAGTGTTTATCTAATTTTGGACTTAAAAGCATTAAAGGGAAAAGCAACAAATTCTGGAAGCAGATTATTCAATGGAAATGTATGCCCACTCATGTTCTGGGTTGGCCGACAGTACCAAGTAGTTCACCATATCAATGTATGAAATACTGGGAAAATCCTCAATATTTTGACTGAATGAATTCTGCATCTGGTATGGATCTAGGCCATCAATTAGATCGAGTTTCTGCTTGTAAAAACGCTTATCATCACCCGACAATTGTTTGACAAAGTCGCTCTCATTGTCCATATTCGCTGTAGCAGCCGCCATGTTTTCGCTTTGTATGCCCTCCAGCATGGCCGCCGGCGATTCCCAGTGACGTCACTGAAAGCACTCTATTGGTGTCCTCTCGATCTTCTAGCAGTTTAATCTTCTTATACCACATGGAACTTTTAAAATAATCCAGTTAAATTCCTTAATCATTAAAAGATAGTCATTTAAAATTCCTGGTGTGTTTTCAGGACTCAAAAATAATATGTCAAGAGGAAAACAAACTCAAGAATAATGCCTGACCTAACTTGAGATGCTATAGCCTTACCTTCACCTTAGTGCTGTGCCTTAATATTTAGAGGTGCGAGTTAGAGGTTAGTCAGTGCCAGTTTAGTATGTGGCCTACCTTTTTTATTCTAGTTTAGTATGTGGCCTACCTTTTTTATTCTAGTTTAGTATGTGGCCTACCTTTTTTATTCTAGTTTAGTATGTGGCCTACCTAGCTTGTTAGGTAAAGTAAGGTAAGGTAAAGTTAGGCCACATACTAAAACATAGAATTTCGTAGGCCATATTCGAAAGGTAGGCCACATACTAAACCGACACTGGTTATTCATTACAGTCCGATGGTTGTACTTGCAGTAAATAAAGTCATTAAAGAAAGATCACTATTATGTCTCAAAACTGCTTTTCCTTAACGAAAGTAGCATTGTAGTAAAACACAATATTAACAGTGGCAAAACTTCTTGTGGTACCCCCAAATATGATTTTTCCCCTTAACATGCGGTAACAATCAGTTTTGGACCTACACAATACGACTACATAACTACTCAACAGTGGCTGCCTTTATGTTTAACACAAAATTAATTTAGATGACATAAAATGAATGTTTGTACGACTAATTGAAGCACCAGTATAGTTGTACTGTATACAGTACAATAATACCGAAGCACCAAAGCATCATATAGAAAGGTTTGAAAAAAATATATACAAAAAATAATGGCTAAAATGATACTTATGATAACGAAGTAAACCTGACTGGTTATTTAAGTGTTGATTGCAAGAGGCCAGATTTGGCAGATAAGAGATAGCCAAAAATATTTAAGGCAAATATAAATTGGTTTGCAACAAAATGCACACATGATCTACTTACTAGAAGAATGTTCGTAGGACAAGAATACGTTTTGTATATGAAGGTGGTGTTAATAGAGTTATTACAGATCCTACCATATCGCGTCCAGTACTCCGGTAGTTCAATTTTCCAGACCGTTTATCGTCTATTCGATTCAGCTGTTCAATCTTTCAAACAACAAACCCCAATAAGCAACAACGACGGTGTCCTGACTATTAATCCATTTGTATACAAATTTTGCATTGACGTCCAGTGTTGCCAGTTGGGTGAGTCTAAAATTCCCATAAACTCGTGATAAAAATCCCCAAAACAACCCCAAAATCCCCATGTCCACAAATATATTTTCTTCTGATCCTGTGGGCTTTACTGATACTGTATAAAAATTACTCACTTTATTGCATATAAGTGTAAGCAAACTAATTGCAAAAATATAAAGTTTTAATCATGTCTGTCTCTTCGTAAAAATTTGTACAGAATTTTCCCATCAGACACCCAAATCTAGGGATAAGTTCCCATATCTGGCAACACTGTTACCGTACACAAACCATGGACGCTCGAGACATGGTTTCCAATCGTTGCAGGATAGCCGAAATTCATTGATTTCCATTGATTTCTCAAGAGATAATTATTTTTTCTCATTTTTTATTTTCACTTATTTATATTATTAAAAAAATTATTAGTATAGTACATTAGTTAACGCCAAGTAGTTGTTTGTTATATCTAGAGCAAATTTCACAGTACTGTAGGGTGTTAAGAAAATCTTACTGGCTATATTATTATTATTATTATTATTATTATTATTATTATTATTATTATTATTATTATTATTATTATATGATAAGCTACATCCCTTGTTGAAAAGGCAGAATGCTATAAGACAAGGAGCTCCAATATAGAAAATAGCCATTTGAGGAAGGGAAATCAGCAAAATAAAATATCTTAAGAAGAGTAACAACATTAAAATAAATATCTCCTATATAAACTATAAAAACTTTTAAAAAACAAGAGAAAGAGAAATAAGATAGAAGAGTTTGTCAAAGTGTACCCTGAAGCTAAAGAACTCTAACCCAAGACAGTGGAGGACCATGGTACTGAGGCTATGGCACTACCCAAGACAAAGAACAATGGTATGCTTTTGGAGTGTCCTTCTCCTACAGCTGCTTACCATAGCTAAAGAGTATTTTCTACCCTAACCAAGAAGAACGTGACCACTGAACAATTACAGTGCAGTAGTTAACCCTTTGAGAGAAGAACTGTTTTGTAATCTCAGTGTTGTCAGGTGTACGAGGACAGAGGAGAATATTTAAAGAAAAGACCAGACTATTCAGTGTGTTTGTGTAGGCAAACACAGCTCTCCGGCGGTAGCATCTCAGCGGGTGGCTGGTGCCCTGGGCCCTGGGCAACTTGTTTCAACGTTACCTGCCTTTAAGGCAAGACACGGGCTCTTACGTTGGCAGCCTGTAATTATCCCTGGCCAACCTATAGTGCTACCTGTAGTCATCAATAGCTCATCGGAGTTATTTCCCTTTTTGTAGAGTAACTATGTTTCCTTTTAAGTAAGGGATGGAAAAACTAGAGTCCATTTTGCCAAAAATACCTAAAGAAAAATATTCTTCAAGTTTTTTAATGTTTTATATTACTTTAGTCTGACATTACTTTTTTTTATTAAAACGAAATAAAAATCTATAATTGAGCTAAATATGTGAGTATATAATGTTACCACCCAAAGTGGAAAATGTAAGTCCTTGACGAGAAATATACAGAAACCATGAATATTCATTTCTTTTTATAATTCATTAAAAATATCCTTGGTAACTATAAATTTCTTAAATCAATTTAAATTTCTTGAAAGTTGAAACACTGATAACTGAATGTGGTTAATGAAATAGGTTCATTTCAATATAGCGTAGGCTACATCTTATTACTATTGATATTGTTATTATTTATTGACAAAATAAGGTTAAGCCTAACATCAACAACAACACACACACACGCATATATAACGGATTTTGAGCGAAGCGAAAAATCTATTTTTGGGTGAGATAGCCATGGCGTCCTGATGGAAGGTTCCTGTTTGGTAGCTTCCTTGGGTATAAGACTACTAAGATATTCCCAGAGAATTTAACCACAGGTTATCACAGAATTCTAACTTCTGGAGCGAGTATCTCAAAGGTTTCCCTTTAAGACATCGTAATACAACAGGGGACACGCATGTCTGGTCGTGCCACATAGTTATCTCCACCCCGAACAGAGTTACCGCTTCGGTGTGTAAGGGCTGAGAATAGCTGGGAGCCGTTCCACAGCTAATCTCACTCGTGGCTACTACTGATACTCGAGACGTAAACAAACGGACGCCATTGCTCTAATGACGTCACGCGCGTCTTTATCCTGGCGCCAGTTGCTGCCCATCACCATGATACAATTGTGTAGGGTGGGAGCAAACTGAACGAAGTAGTAGGGAGGGTCCATCAGGACGCCATGGCTATCTCACCCAAAAATAGATTTTTCGCTTCGCTCAAAATCCGTTTTTTGGGCTCAAGCCATGGCGTCCTGATGGAAGAGTACCAGAGAATCAATGTATCGTGGTAGATTTTCCCCCAGAGTTAAGTGCCTAGGCATTGACAAAACAGCAAAGTAATCTTAGGTAAGAACCATAGGAACGAAATATCCTGCCCCCCATTGGTAGGAAGTTCCCATGGGCTATGCCGACGTCAAAGTGGTATTGAAGGGCTATTCATCTTGACAGAAGAACTTTTAAGAGCTTAGAGATGAAGCAGAATGTTTGATATTTGTATAGGAACATTCTGAAGTAGGCCAGTGGTGGTTGGGCACTGTGTGTAGAGTTCATCTCCTGATTATCAGAAGTAAGTATTCGTGTAGGAACCTTACTGAGGCAAGGTGAATATAATTTAGGAATAGACATCTTAAATTCTTCATGACCATAAGAAAGGAGGAATAAATAAAACTATGACAGTATGTATTTCATAGTAAGTAGGAGCTGAAAGAGACGCATAAGTAATAAAATAGAAATTTTATTTCACAATGCAGAAATTAAATAATTTACAGCAAAAGTAAAGTTCATTTACAGTAATAATAATGTACATAGAAATAAAGGCTTGCTCTTGAATCTGAAAGGGAATTTCAGGATTAGTAGGTACTCGTTCTCGAGGAACGCAAGTCTTTAAATAACACATCATGCTCAAGGCATGCGGCACTTGTGTAACACTATGACATTTCACCTGGGATAAGAACAGTTATAAAAGCACTAAGTGTTTTTAGACATCACTATGAATCACTCGAGGGTCAACATAGGCACCCGAAGAGTTAGAGTCCCAAGTAACTCACTGTTCTACGCAGAGTTAGGTGCAGGTTTCATAACACTACCTGCGGCTACCACAAAATGTTTGATTTCGTGCACTTGTTTCGCATAATGTTTAAAGAAAACTCGCGAGGACTTCCAGCCCGTAAAGTTTTTAAGGCTCTCAAAGTCCATGCTCTGAAAGAAGTTCAGAGAAGATGCCACTTTTCTAGGATCATGACCAGCGGGTGTACTGTTCGGATCCGCTCTGCGAATGAAGTAGGTGATTTTCGCTCTTAATTGTTTCAGTGACAGGTCGCTGCCCGATGTTTCTCCTTTGAAGAGTTGGCCTCCACCAAAGTTTGAAGTTCTGCTAAGATAGACCTTGAGGCTCTCTACTGGACATAGAGAGACATCCTCCTTCAGGGGGCATATTCTCCAAGGGCCCCATCTTTTGGTGGGTAATTCATTTTTGGCGAGAAACGTCGGATCAGGGGAGAGGGTCACTTCTCCTGAATCAGCAAACAGGATGTGTCCCTCTTCTCTTGATAATGCCACTATTTCGCTGACTCGAGCTCCCGAGGCGAGAGCAAATAAAAATATAACTTTCTGAGTCAGATCCTTGAGGGGGCATGAATCATTGTCCAAGTTGGAGGCGAAATGGAGCACCTTGTCTAGTGACCAGGAGATCGGTTTCGGAGGGGGTGCTGGGCGTAGGCGAGCACATGCTTTCGGCAGTTTGTTAAAGATGTCGTTGGACAGATCAATTTGGAAAGCATATAGAATTGGTCTAGTCAAAGCCGATTTGCAGGTTGAAATCGTATTGGCTGCTAATCCTTGTCCATGAAGGTGAATGAAGAAGGACATACAGAAATCAATGGTGATTTCTTTAGGATTTTTTGCTTTAACAAAGGAGACCCATTTCCTCCAGGATGATTCATATTGCCGTCTCGTGGATTCGGTCTTGTATTCCTCTAGGAAGTCTAGACTTTTCTTCGAGATCCCAAACCTCTTCTTTGCGGCAAGGGAGAGAAAATCATGAGATGAAGGTCCTTGATTTTCGATGATGAAGCGAAGACAGTCGACTTCTGTACTTGTTGAGAGAGAACTGGGCCCGGGAGAGGGATCAGCTTGGGCTGCAGCTCCAGGACCAGGGGGGTACCAGTTGCTCCGGGGCCACTTGGGAGCCACTAGGGCCGCTGTCCCTTTGAAGGTTCTCAGTTTGGAGAGGACTTTCAACAGAAGGTTGGTGGGAGGGAACAGGTATATCTTCGACCATCTGTTCCAGTCCAGTGACATGGCGTCCACCGCTTCTGCTTTGGGGTCCTCGTACGGGGCTACGTACAGAGGAAGTTGATTGTTGTCGCTCGTTGCAAAGAGATCTATCTGAAGTTCTGGGACTTGATGAGAGATGAAGGAGAATGATCTTGCGTCTAGAGACCATTCCGACTCTATCGGGTTTGTCCGAGATAGAGCATCCGCTGTCACGTTGCGGAATCCTTGTAGGTGAACTGCAGACAGGTGCCACTTCTTCTTCTCCGCCAGACGGAAGATTGGGAGAAGCACCTGATTTATCTGGGGCGATCTTGAGCCCTGGCGATTGAGACAACGAACTACCACCGAGTTGTCTAGGGTTAGACGGATGTGGATCGAGGGCGGCGGGGATAGCTTCTTCAGAGTAAGAAGGACCGCCATGGCCTCCAAGATGTTTATGTGGAACGTCTTGAATAGTGGAGACCAGGTCCCTTGAGCTTGTTTCAGGTGGGAGTGACCTCCCCAGCCCTCCAGTGAGGCATCCGTGTGGATGTTGAGTGATGGAGGAGGGTGTTGGAGAGGAATGGACCTTTTCAGGGCCATTGCTTCCGACCACGGCTTTAGGAGGCGTCGAAGTCTGTTTGGAAGCCGTCTCTTGAGGTCTCTTCGAGCGATGGATGCCGATCGTCTCCAGACTCCCGCGGCATCCTTTAGCTGTGCAAGAAGCACTGGGTTTGTCACTGAGGCGAATTGTAGAGAGCCTAGAACTCGTTCCTGCTGTCGTCTTGAAATGCGTTTGGATTTCAGTAGTCGCTTGACAGACCCTGCTATTTCCTTCCTTTTCTTCTGGGGGATGGAAAGGCGGTGTGACTGAAGATTCCAGTGGATTCCCAGCCACTGAAACTTCTGAGCCGGAGAGAGGCGAGATTTCTTCTCGTTGATCTTGAATCCCAGGTGTTCTAGGTACTGGGTAACTTCGTCGCAAGACTTTGTACACTCTTCGGGCGATGGAGCCCAGACTAGCCAGTCGTCGAGGTAGGCCATCACCTGGACGTTTCTTAGGCGGAGCTGTTGTACTATGGCATCCGCCAGCTTTGTGAAGATCCGAGGGGCCACATTGAGGCCGAATGGCATGGCCCGGAAGGCGTAGCTTTTCCTTTGGAGTCGAAATCCTAGGTAGGAGGAAGCGTGATGGTTCATTGGAATGTGCCAATAGGCATCCGCCAGGTCTATAGAGACCGTGTAGGAACCTTGAGGCAGAAGGGTCCTTATTTGTTGAAGCGTCAGCATCTTGAATTTGTTGTTCTCTATGAACTTGTTGAGGGGGGATAAGTCCAGAATGACTCTGAGCTTGTCTGAGTCCTTCTTGGGAACGCAAAACAGTCTCCCTTGGAACCTGGTGGACTTTACCTTCCTTATCACCTTCTTGTTCAAGAGGTCTAGAACATATTCTTCCAGAATGGGGGTCGATTGTTGGAAGAACCGCTGGAAGATTGGGGGTGGTTGCACCCAACTCCAGCCTAGACCGTTCTTGATGATGCTGTGTGCCCAAGGATCGAAGGTCCAACGATCCTGGAATTGGCGGAGTCTTCCTCCCACCGGAAGCACTTCATTGCTTCTGGTGTCCCGAGGACTTGTTGCCTCGGCCGCTAGCTCCCTTTCCTCCTCTACCTCTGGAGGGACGACGAGAGGCGTCTCTGCTTGCACCCCTGGACGAGCCTCTACCTCTGGCATGAAAGGTAGTGGATGGCTGCTCAAAGGCAGGGGTGAAGACCGGTGACTGTGACAACACCGGTTGGGGGACCAATTGAAAGGTCTGTTGTGGTTGGGCAACCACTTGGGAGGTAGCGGGTCCCGGAAACTGACGTCTTTGTTGACGTTGCTGGGGTTTCGGCTTCTGAGGTTTCCTCTTAGGCTGAGGTCCATCGTCCTGAGAGGTTTTCCTTTTTCTGGACATGCCCCACTTGTGGAGAAGGTTCCTATTCTCCGTGGCGGCTCTGTCCGTTATTTCCTTGACAAGGTCAGAAGGAAACAGGTGCTTTCCCCAGATGTTGGAGGAAATCAGCCTCCGGGGTTCGTGTTTCACGGTGGCACCGACAAACACGAATTCACGACAGGCTCTACGAGCCTTTATGAAATGGTACAAGTCCTTCATTACCGTGAGTAAGTGGGATTTGGCCAGTACCATGTAGTGATCGGGTACTGCTGTGTCACAGGCCATAACTTCAAGTTGGACTTGATGAGAAAGAGACGCTGCAAGCCTCTCCTTCGTGTCTTGTTCCCGGCGAAGGAGGTGATCATTGAGCTTAGGGAGGTCTTCATTAAACTGACGTCCGGCGACGTCAGGATCGAGCCTACCCACAACGAAAGTATGTTGGACATCTTTCCATTGTCTAGTGTCAGGGGGTGTCACGATGGAGAAGGGTCTGCACTCCTCCAGTGCAGGGCAGGGTTTTCCTTCTTCCGCCGCTTTAAGGCATGCAGCCAAGGCCTTTTCCAAAAATGGAAGAATCGCAGTGTCAGGTGCGACATATGTAGGATGCTTCTTGCTCAAGGCAGGAAGCTTAGAGCAGGTAAAGCCCCTGCTCTTAAATGCGGAGGCTAGCATAGCCTGGGCCTTTGCGAGATCGAACACTATCTCTTCTTTAGGTTCGGTCTCCTCCTTCGAGGCAGGTTCGGAACGAAGCCGGACGTAACAGTCCGGGTAGGCCTCGAAGCTTGGGAAGAATTCCACATCTTCCAACGGGACCGTGCCGATTTTGTCACTAACAAAGATCCTGCCGGTCGCAATAACCATATGCTCTGCATACCTCCACGGGTTGGCATGAGAGCAAGCTGGGAGATCCTTGACCGAGATCTTCTTCGGTTCTCTGGATCCAATCATAGACCTGATGGACTCCTGGTTCTCCTTCAGTCTGTCGTCCATGACAGCTCTAATCAGTCGGATCAGTTCTTGGGTAGAAGAGGAAGGATCCGGGGTCGAGGAGGTAGACGGGATGGACACATCCGTCGGTGTAGGAGTAGGCGGAGGGATGGACGAGGGAGTAGCTCCAATCTCCGACTCGGTGTATTCCACCTTGTCTTCGTCCTCTTCGGCTCCTTGAGCCATAAGCGTCTTCTCCGTGTCTTCCGAGACGTCAGAGATCTGTTCATCATCCTCGGAATCTAAACGACACTCGTGCATGGACTGAGCCATGACCACATCAGGTTCCACCGTAATTTGGACAGTGGGGATTGCTTCCTTTGGAACCACTGAGTCAGGGGAGGCCTTAGGGAACAACAGGGACCTCAGTTCTTCGGTGGCCAGGTACGGTCCAGTAGCATTTCTCTGAAAACCACGCACCCACTTGCGCAGTTTCTCACGAGCAATGTCTCTAACCTCCGCTGAGGGAGGGTTATGGAAGGCCTCAACTAGGTAGGCCTGGCAGACCGTACATTCCAGTGGATTCCAGAACTTCCAATCCCCTTTCTTGTCTGAGCAAGGGGCGTGAGTCCTGCACGCCGTATGTCCGTAAAACTGGGAGCGTTTCACAGCACAGTATGCGAAATCGCACTTCATCTGCTCCTCCTGTGGAAGAAAGAGAAAATGAGTATGGGGGAGTCATAGGAATGGCTCTTAAATTAAGTTAATATTAATCATTAATTTTAACTTAAAGAAGGTGTGATGCATAGAGAATGAAACAGTAAAGGAGAACACGCTCCATGCATCTCGCCCGGCTGGTTACCATAGGCTTGGTCCTGGGATAATCCAAATGACCGAGATCATTGGATATAGTTTCCTAGGATTCCCATTATATTGGAACTCCATGGAAAGCCAAGGACAAGGTTGGGATCGAATTCATTCGGTTCCCAGATAAGAGCCAGAAGGTCTCATTAAGGGAAACTGCTTCTGGCAACCAGCCGTGCTAAGATGCACATAGCATGCTGGAAATAGAAGAATGCAAAGAGACAGCATGATCACTAATAGAGCAGTACTAGGTACTGATCTTAGAAGCAAAGCAGCTTATCTATTTGCAAGGTAGGGCTATCTTAGTCTTATGATAGCTACAGAGAGGGGGTGCAAGTATTCTTGACGCCTCCGGGGCATCCGGCAAGCCGCCGGCACGCCGGAGCTCGCTCCAGCATAGATTCTGGCACTAGAACAGACAATTTTCAAAGTCAGTTAGATACCAGGATGGCGGCCGCCGGCACAACGGCGGCACGCCGGCAGGGAGCGGCGGCTCCGGCAGCCGGAGGATGCCGGATTGGTGACTGGGGTAAGGATGGTACAGGTAGTATCGGGTTGCCGGCAGTATATGCCGGCACTCCGGAGATCGACCGGCAAGCGGACGATTAGATAGGAGTAGGAGAGCTGCCGGTAGTAGCCGGCGGCAGCCGGCAGTCCCTCGGTACACGGGGGGCTGGCGGCAAGGGTAGGGAAGTCACCAAGAGGGAGGCAGGTATTGCCGGCAGAAGAGGCGGCAAGAGACCGGCACCCGGATAGATAGAGAGACAGGGGGAGGGGGGGAAGGATGCAGGAAGTACCTTCAGGGTTCCAGACATCCCTCCCCCTCCCTGAGGGGGTGTACCCATGATAGAGACAGGCTCTATCATCCATAAGCAGGGGTCACTAGGGACCGGGAGCAGGTAGCCCAAGGGAGGACTAGGGAACACCCAAGAGGGGGGGGGGGGAGACTCCCCTATGCAGAGCTACACTAGTAACTAACCTTATAGGACACTATGAAGGTATATGTACCAGAGCGGACTGCACAAGGAAGCTCGGGTAGCCCTACTCTTCCACCCTAAGGAGGAGTTGTAGGACAGGGGACAGATGAGTATAAACTAACCTAAGCATAGGCTAGGCTATACAAGAGATAGGTGGGGAGGGAGAAGAGAGGGGTCTTCCCAGGAAGGGTTTCTGTACCAGAGCGGCCACAAAGGGAAGGGAGGACACTCCCTAACCTAAGATTAGGCTGATCGGCTAAAACGGTGCAAGAGTACAGTTTCAGCATGGAACAGAGAAACCTTCCTAACCCGACCTAGATCAGGGCTAAAAGTCCTGAACTAGGCAAGGAAGAAGACGTATCGCTATCGCAGGAAAGTCGTAGACTATCCTAGCCATAGAGGTAGGCTAGCCTAACCTCACTCTCAGACGCAATCCTAAAGGGGGTTCATTCCTTTAGGGAGGACTGAGAGGCGATATAATACTCTATTAGACAATAAATCCCTTTACTCAGAAAAGGGATCAAGGCTAATTAGAGGGAGTGCCAAGGCAGGGGATGAAGGAAGCATATAGGGGTCCTAAGGTTAGGTTAGGCTAGTAAGAATCACTGACTAGCCTATCCCCTATATGGTCCCTGAAGGCGAAAACATTTGCATCACTAGTCAAAAGTATTGTAAAATAATAATGCCACTATCTTCATAACTTAGTCTAGGATCACTGATAAATCATGCATGAACACTTGTATATAGGCTCCTGGCCTGGGGGCTATAGTAGCCGACTGGTATGAGGTCAATCGATGACCGATAAAAAGCGTCTAAACACGATATAAAAGTTCCTAGCTATGAAGACTAAATAAACTAATGTATTCGATTAGTATATAAGGCCGGAAGCGTTGTTGTGGCTAACTAAATAGAACATGCAAAACAACAACGACGCCATAAAATGGCGGGTCCGGTAGAGGCACAGCTCTGCCACAAAACATCAATTATTTCGCGAAATAATATTTACTTTACGGCCAGAGCTTAATTAAACAATACTGGAACCTTGTACTCAACTTTCCAAAAGAAGGCGAGGCTGAAGGTAACGACATAGCGAAGATGCAAAGCGATAAAGTTCACACAAGGGAAAATCCGTCTCAGTAGGGCAGCTACTAAACAAAGGATGAAGACGCGCGTGACGTCATTAGAGCAATGGCGTCCGTTTGTTTACGTCTCGAGTATCAGTAGTAGCCACGAGTGAGATTAGCTGTGGAACGGCTCCCAGCTATTCTCAGCCCTTACACACCGAAGCGTTAACTCTGTTCGGGGTGGAGATAACTATGTGGCACGACCAGACATGCGTGTCCCCTGTTGTATTACGATGTCTTAAAGGGAAACCTTTGAGATACTCGCTCCAGAAGTTAGAATTCTGTGATAACCTGTGGTTAAATTCTCTGGGAATATCTTAGTAGTCTTATACCCAAGGAAGCTACCAAACAGGAACCTTCCATCAGGACGCCATGGCTTGAGCCCAAAAATATATATATATATATATATATATATATATATATATATATATATATATATATATATATATATATATATATATATATAGGCCTATATATGTATGTATGTATGTGTGCAAAAAGGCACAGGGAATTATTAAAATATAAGTGAATCCTTACTAGTTTGACTTGCTCACTTAGGCTACATCTTGAAGAAGACATAACTTGTCAGAATTCCCTTTATATAATTTTAAATTTTCCTGTGGTTCTTATGCATATAAGCATCACGCTTCCCTGTGAGTATTACTTGCACACACAATGTATATATATATATATATATATATATATATATATATATATATATATATATATATATATATATATATATATATATATATATATATATATATATATATATATATATATATATATATTTGATAGCTTTAAATATCAACCATAAATGGGATTTAATATCGAATTCAACCTTGGAAATAAATATCCACTGAAAATTCTCTTATGATAAATGGTTCGAGCTCAGTAAGGACTCCATCCTATGCCTTCGAGTGTGTTAGTGACAACTGACCATCATAAATGACCAGATGTAGCAAACTCATTAATGAGCTATCTTTGTTAAGAAGGGATGAGTGGGACCATTCACCTGCAACTGGTGCCACCAGGCTCACAATCGGCTTGAGAGACCCCAAAGGAATTGGGCAACCTGTGAGCCCCATAATTCCCTCCTGATGGAGGGACGAGAGTCTCTTAATGGCAAGGTATAGGGAAGATGTGTGGAATGTTTCATCTTCAGCTGGTTTATAGAATCAGTGTTGGGTCCAACCGAGATTGTTAGTCTGCATCCAATCAAAGGAGTAAAGAGTCACATCAGGCTCACAACCGTTTGACCAGCCCTACTTTTCCTTCTGGAAAAGTAAGAGCAGCATCCTAAGGGCCTGAGCATTCCTCTTATGTCAAACAGGAATGACAAAGGTTGGAGCAATGCTTTCTCTCACTGTTTCATACTAAGAAGTGTCTGAAGAAAAGAATAATAGGAGGAAGAATTGATAGCGAAGGAAGAAAAGAGAGCAAACTTACTCTTCCCCTTGCCAACAGTTCTTTCATGCTATCCTGAGTGGTTCTCTGGTTTTTGCTGCTCACGAAAGGTATGCTATCTCTCTTGAGTTTGTCGGTACAAGTACAGTATAAGGAAAACTTTTGAGTAAAACAGCATTCCCAGGTATTCATCCTTTGTTTGGGAGTGATATATCAGACTTTCCTCAATCAAAATATGACATATTCGGAGATAATTTGTATTTTTCCTAACCATACAAACCTTAGCTATTTACATTGGGTTTACTTTTGGCGTAGCTGAAATTGACAAGACAATAGATTTTAATGAGGGTTAACTACCCCCGTGCTAGTTAGGGGGGGTAGGGGAAGGGGTAGCTTGCTACCCCCCCCCCCCCACACACCGGTGATTTGCTTTACTTCACTTAGAGGTAGGACTTGACTTGGGGGACAGGGTTGGCGGGCAAATATGTGTAAATAGCTAAGGTTTGTATGGTTAGGAAAAATACAAATTATCTCCGAATTTGTAATTTGTTCCGTAACCGAAATACAAACCATGGTATTTACATTGGGTGACTTACCCCTTAGGAAGGGTGGAAAGTCCCCAGCCTGACTGGCTTTGGCTTTACCCGGGGACTCCGATTCCGAGTGAGTAGCACTCGGGAAAAGGAGTCCCTGCACCTCATAAGTTCCTTGCTCCGCAAAGAACGTGTGGCCTACATAATTTGTGTGTAGAGGAAAGAGCGTGACTCGTCATAGGAAGTTGATCTTGAGCCCTTTAGATAGGAATCCAGGCTAGGACGTTCCCAATACCACCTCGTCAGGGTATGGGGGACGCGACAGTATTAAGCTTAATACTAGGAACACAAGGAAGCATGGTTTACCTGCAGAGGTTGAGGTCAGCTATGCGGAGACCAGGATGCTGCTTCCCCAAGAGAGGGGAGGATGAAGAAAGAAGTAAGGGCCAGACATACTCTTTCATTTACGCAGACTATAACCGGGTAACAACGCCCTCAATCTACTGCTACCTGTCCATTAAGGAGCCTGATGTTAGACCAGCTGTTGTGTAGCCACCACAGGGCCGATAGAAAAAGTATCGAGGCTCCTGTGGGTCACGTCCTGCAGGTAGTGCGCTGTGAAGGTCGTCTAACGGTTCCAGACCCCAGCTTGCGTCACAGAGAAGTTTCTCTTGAAGGCCAGGGACGTAGCGATGCCCCTGACGTCGTGTGCCCTAGGGCGACGTGACGGAGGAGGGTCCGGATTCAAGGCATGATGGATGACCCTTCGAATCCAAGCTGAGATGGTGTTCTTGGTGACCCTCCTCTTCGTCCTGCCTGTGCTAACAAACAATGCTTGCACCTGAGGACGAACTGCAGCTGTTCTCTTCAAGTAACGCCTCAGACTCCTCACTGGGCATAATAGCAGCTGCTCTGGGTCGCTTGTTGCAGAACGGAGACTCATGAACCTGAAAGAGTCGAACCGTGGGTCCGGCACTCCAGGGTTCTGAGTCTTGGCAACAAACTCAGGGACGAACCTGAACGTTACCTCCCCCCATCCTCTTGAATGGGCGATGTCGTACGAGAGACCATGATGTTCACTAACACGTTTGGCAGAGGCCAACGCGAGCAGGAAAGCCGTCATCCAAGACAGGTGGCGATCAGAGGCCTGGCTTAATGGTTCGAAGGGAGGTTTCTTAAGAGCCCTGAGAACCCGAACCACGTTCCATGGAGGAGGTCTCACTTCCGACTGAGGACAGGTAAGCTCATAGCTACGTATTAGTAGAGAGAGTTCCAGCGAGGAAGAAATGTCCACTCCTTTCAGCATAAAAGCCAAGCTTAAGGCTGAGCGATAGCCTTTCACAGCTGAGACCGAAAGGCGCATTTCCTCCCGGAAATAAACGAGAAATTCCGCTATTGCTGGAATAGTGGCATCAAGTGGAGAGATGCCCCTCCCACGACACCAACCACAGAAGACTCTTCACTTCACCTGGTAGACTCCCTCAGAGGACTTTCGCAGGTGCCGAGACATTCTCTCCGCAACCTGTTGCAAAAAGCCTCTCTCCGTGAGGAGACGCTGGACAGTCTTCAGGCATGAAGGCGAAGCGAGGCTACGGCTTTGTGGAAGATGTTGCAATGTGGCTGTCTGAGTAGCTCGTGTCGTGGGGGAAGCTCTCTCGGGAGCTCTGTCAGGAGCTGCAGAAGGTCTGGGAACCATTCCGCGTGATGCCATAGCGGAGCTATCAGAGTCATTGACAGGTTGACCGATAGTCTGGTCCTGTTGAGCACCCTTCTCATCAGACAGAACGGTGGGAAGGCGTACACGTCGATGTTGTCCCACCGTTATTGGAAAGCATCTTGCCAGTGTCTTGGGGTCCGGGACTGGGGAGCAGTACAGGGGCAGTTTGAAATTCAAAGCTGTCGCGAACAGATCCACCGTCGGAGAACCCCACAAAGTCAGGACTTTGTTGGCTATCTGAGGAACCAAAGACCACTCGGTACTCACTATCTGCGAAGCCCTGCTCAGACTGTCGGCGAGCACATTCCTCTTGCCAGGAATGAAGCGAGCTGATAGTGTTATCGAGTGGACTTCGGTCCACCTCAGAATCTCTACTGGGATAGCTGATGCGAAAAAGTACCTCCCTGCTTGTTGATATAAGCCACTACCGTGGTGTTGTCGCTCATCACCACCACGGAGTGACCCGCCAGGGTACGTTGGAACTGTTGAAGAGCCAGGAATACGGCCTTCAACTCTAGCAGGTTGATGTGCAGGTACTTTTCTGATTCTGACCAAAGGCCTGAGGTCCTCTGGTTCAGAATGTGAGCCCCCCACCCTACTTTTGACGCGTCCGAAAAAAGTGTCAATTTCAGGGGAAGGACGAGAAGATCCACTCCCTTTCACAGGTTCTCGTCGACCAGCCACCACCGCAGGTCCACCTGTTCCGAGGGTCCTATCGGGACCAGAAAGTCCGGGGAATCGGATCCTTGATTCCACCGGGACTTGAGCCGCCACTGCAGGGATCTCATCCTGAGACGGCCGTTTGGAACCAGACGAGCCAGGGAGGCTAGGCGACCTAAGAGACGCAACCACGATTGGGCTGGAAGCTCTTCCCGCCTGAGGAAGGCTTCCGCCACCCTCCTCAGCCTTGCTATCCTGTCGTCTGATGGAAAGGCTTTGTGGAGATTGGTGTCTAACAACATGCCTAGATAAACCAGTCGTTGGGACGGCTGCAGAGAGGACTTCTCAAGATTTACCAAGATCCCCAGATCTTGGCAAAGTCCCAGGGGCCTGTCTCGGTGGCGAAGAAGGGTCGACTCCGAGTCTGCCAGGATCAGCCAGTCGTCCAGATATCGGAGGAGACGGATGCCAACCCTGTGCGCCCAAGACGAAATCAGGGTAAACACTCTGGTGAACACCTGAGGTGCTGTGGAGAGACCGAAACACACCACCTTGAACTGGTAGGTCTTGCTGTCTAGGCTGAATCTCAAGTACTTCCTGGAAGAGGGATGAATTGGGATCTGGAAGTACGCGTCCTTCAGATCCAGTGTGCACATGAAGTCTTGTGGTCTCACCGCAAGTCTGACCATGTCCGCTGTCTCCATGCTGAACGGAGTCTGCTTGACAAAATTGTTCAGAGCTGAGAGGTCGATGACAGGTCTCCAGCCTCCAGATGCCTTCTTTACAAGAAAGAGTCAACTGAAGAAGCCTGGGGAGCCGTCGACGACCTCCTGGAAAACATCCTTCTTGAGCATGGTCTTGACTTCTGCCCGAAGGGCTAGCCCCTTTGCCAATCCCATGGCATAGGAGCTCAACGACACTGGATTCGCTGTCAGGGGAGGTTGACATGTCGTGAATGGGACGCGATAACCTTGGCCGATCACGGAGACCGTCCAAGAATCGGCCCCATGTTGCTGCCACCTGTGCACGCAACATTGAAGGCATCCCCCACAGGTGGACATGGGGGGGGGGGGAACTGCCACTCCTAGCGTTTGCGGGCCGCTTCCTCTAGGAGTCTTACCTCCCCTGGAGGACTTACCGCCCCTCTTGTCCTTGGCAGGAAAGGGCTGGGACTTAGACACCACTTTCTTAGCTGCCGGCGCCTGCTTCGGTGTCCTGCGAGGCTGCTGTAGGTGTTGCTGCGGAGCTGGAGGCTTGTAGGCCGAGATGCAAGGGCCTTTTGGAGGAGGGAGTCCTGGCTAGACTTCTTCCACCTCCCAGCTGTTCGTTCCATATCTTGGGGCTCAAACAAACTTCCCCCACGGATGGAGGAGTGTCTGAGCCTGCAGACATCCACGGCGGGGACCTTCGGGTGGATCTTCTCGGTCACCGCATCACGACGCTTCAGCACTGAGTTGGCCCACAGGTTGGTAACCTGATGCGCCAGGAACTCGATGGAGCGAGTGCCCGAGAGGAGGAAGGTCTCCAGGGTCTTCCTATTGCTCTCCTTAGACAGATCCTCGGAGCGCAATAGGATGCCCAGAGAACCTAGCCAGACGTCCAGCCACGAAGTGACCTGCATGGCACACTTCACGACTTTCTCATGGCTCAGGATCTCCGACGCCGAGAACATCACCTGCCGGGCGGAGAGCTTCTCAAGAGGAACTCCCCTAGTAAGCTCTTCCACCGAATGGTGGAGGGGAAGAGCGAGGCTAGACTCCCCCATGATCCCAAAATACCTCCTCTGCTGGAGACGAGGAGGTGGGAGGAGTTTGTTCCCGGCAGAGGAACGACTGGAGGAGGCGAGGTCTGTCTCTGGCACTCTTCATCCCTTGGGACCAGGGCAGAGCCGCGCTGGCCTTTGGGGGCTTCTGAGTTCCATAAACCTGGTCCAGGACCGTGTCCTTGCCTTCATGAAGGGCGATCACCGGGTCCTTGAACCTGTTGAGCTGCCTCATCAGGCCCAAGACCTACCAGAAGGCATGCTCAGACTCCTGCTGCTCTCCTCCCTGCGGACTGGCAGCTAAGTCTCCCGTCCCCGGAAGCTCTTCCTGGGGAGACACGTGGACGTTCTCCCGGGGTCTGGCTGGTTCCTGACGAATTCGTGAAGAAGACTTCGGAATCGTCTTGGAGTCCTTGGGTTCCCTCCTGGGCGGGATACAAGACTCCAGCAAAGAGGTCTGGTAGGCACCTTCCACGCAAGACGATTCTCCTCCACGAGGAGGCGACTCCCCCCTTGGTGCCGAGGGGGAGACCGCCGCCTCGCTGGACTCTCCTGAGGCCGGAAAGGCCTCGTCTACGGGAGAAGGAGAAAACGACTGCGAAGGGGAAGGAGCCTTCCTGACGGACCTCTTAGGAACCAACTTCTCCCTGGGAGAAGTCACCACGAAGTCCAATCCTCTCTTTCTCTTCAGCGGGGGCGAGGCCGTCGTTGGCTTGAGTCCTAGATCGGCGAGTGCCGGCTTCATAGCCTTCACTAACGCCCGCATCAGAGGACCAAACCAAGACTGCCGAGATACGGACACAGAGTCCGTAATTCCCGCTGGAGGGAAGGGGATTGGGCGACCCTTCGGAGTGGACACCATTGGACCTGCCTGCAAAAAAGAAGGGGAAGAATGTTGCCTTGACCTCTTCGATGATCCTTCCTTGTCCTGCGAAAGAGACCTGCGCTTAGGCGGAGGCGATCCCGACTGCGACCTGGCGACACGCGTCCCTGCTGCTACCGCGAGCTGCGGAACCCGGCGAGAACGGGGCTCGCGCGAGGGCGTTACCAAAGAGTCGCGCGTGAGGGGCTGTTGGAGCGCGGGCGCATAATCGTGCGGAGATAAACGAGCGCGGGAGCGATCGCGCGCGGGCGCGCAGGCGAGTGAGCACGCGGGCGAGCTGGCGAGTGAACACGCTGGCGCGTGGGCGAAGAAACGCAAGAGCGTTCAGGAGACCGCTGAGGACCAGGAGAAAAGTACAGCGCAGGGGACCGAGCAGGGGAACGATGGTGTCCTGGAGACCTGTGACGCGTGGGCGAGCGATGGCGCGTTCGCGAACGCTGGCGCGCAGGCGAGCGATGGCGCGTGCTGGCGCATTGGCGAGCAATGGCGCGTAGAACGCGCAGGCGAACGACCGCGCGTGGGCGAGCTGATCGCAGGAGATCTATGTCTTTCCAGATCCGCTTGGCACTGACGCGTAGGAGAGCTCTTGCGCGCAGGCGATGAATCACGAGGGCGGTTTGGAGATCGCCAGAGCTCAGGGGAGCGCTGACGCCCTGGAGACCGCTGACGCGCAGGAGATCGCAGACGAGCAGGAGAACGCTGACGCGTTGAAGATCGCTGACGCGCTGGAGATCGCTGGCGAGCAGGAAGACGACGCGTAAAAGACTGCGCAGGAGCTATCAGCGCGACGCGCAGAGGCGAACGCTCAGGAAGAGGAGGCGCGTGGGCGCGCAGGAACTCTGGATGTACGCGCAGGAGAAAGATGACGAGCAGGATCGAGAGGGCGAGGAGGAGTTAAGTCCTTGCCCGCGTCCCGCACCGGAGTTCTAGGGCGCGTGGGCGTACAGGGCGCGTGTCAGGAACTGGATGCGCAGGTGCGCGCTGACGAGCAGGAGATCTTGTGCGCTCAGGAGACCATTGGCGTGCTGGGCGCGCAACAGGAACAGGAGGATGTTCGTTGTCCACAGGAGAGCGCTGGCAAGCAGTGGGGCGTTGACCATCAGAAGAGCGCTGGCGAACAGAAGAGCGCTGGCGATCAGGGGAGCGCTGACGAGCAGGAGATCGCTGGTGCGCTACTACGCGTGAACGCGCAGGAGGGCGCACAGGGGAACACTGACGCGCAAGGGAAGCACCCACACCGTGGGCGACATCCCTTTGCCCCGAAGGGGCCGGTGCCCGTCAGCTGACGAGATCAGAAGGCTGCTGGCCATCTGCGCAGGAAGTGGAAGGTCTGGTAGGCGTGGGAGAACGTGAACGATTCCCGGAGAGGTCTAAGGACGCAGCTGCTACAGTCTGCTCCCGGCGAGAAGAGTCCCCATCGGAGGACGGAGGAGGTGAAGACTCGAAGAGGCGCCTCTTGACACCCTTATAGGGAGACAGGAGGCCCCAGCGGCGAAGAGGACAACGAGCCTTGCGGCGAAGGCGGCCACGAGGGCGGTCGTCGGGGTCATCAGTCCTCCGAAGAGGAGTCTCAGTCAGAGCGCTCCCCGAGGGGGAGACTTAGCTGCAGGAGAGACCGTGGGACCCCCTTCCCCCTTCGAAGGATGTTCGGAAGGGGGAGGAGAGCCTTCAGCAACGTCATTAACATCAGGATCCGCAGAGGTTTGACCAGCCCGTTGGAAGCCTCTGCCACCATGACGTCGACGATAGACAGAGGATCTACCTCTGCTATCACCGGCGACTGCTTGACAGCGGCCCCCAACTGAATAAGGTCAAACAGGGCTTCCATGGAGGGCAGGGCCTTAAGCCCCAAGGAAGCCCAAAGCTGAAAAAGATCATCATTAGACACAGAATCAACATTATCAAAATCCTCCCCCGGAGGAGGAGGGGGAGCCGCCCCGCTATGGGAGGCGACGCCCTCTCCCGTACACCGAGGTCGGGAAACAGAACAAGGGTCTGCGCTCCCACTCGGCGGCCTCTCACTAGAAGTCGGACGAAGGGGAGCTTCAGAGGAGGTTTGGGCGGCGGAAGAAGAGTCCCGAGACCCTTCCTCCTTCAAGGCAACCCCAGAAGGAGAACGGTCTCTCTTGGACTTCTTCTTACGCTGGCGGGCAAACCTCTCCCACTGGGAGGCAGACCACTCCCTACACTCACTACACGTATTTTCCCTATCACACCGTCAGCCTCGACACTGCGGGCAAAGGGTGGGAGGATCGGTATCCACCGCCGACATGAAGGTGTCGCAAGGGCGGCCGGCAATCCCAAGGCACTTGCGCATGATGAAAATCAAAGGGCGAGGCCAACTTCCAAACACACAGCTAAGGAAAAGCAAAGAAACCTTGACCACGTGCACAGGGCCAGGACACAAGGTCTTAGGATCACTCGAATGCTGTCTACCTCTCTAAAAACAGAGGTAGTGTCACTGGCCTCCCTGGACTTTTTTAACCTCCTCCTCTACTTCAGCTGGGAAGAGGAGTCGGAATCAGAGTCAGAGGACGAAAAAGAGGACAACATGGAGTCGGAGGAGGAAGAAATATGCGCACACTTCTTCATCTCCCAACCTCTCACTTCCGGCTCTGCAAGTAAAGCGGTTGAGGTCTGAGCAACCGTTACTGACGACACTCCCCTATTGGTAGTAACTATACGGGTTCAATGGGGCTTACTGTCACATGGAAACAGGAAGATACTCAAAAGACCTCGCAATCCTGAAACTAAAGGGGCAGAAGCTACACCAGTAGCAGTGAAGAGGAGGACCAGTCCCCAGACCCAATGACACGAGGGTTGGGGTGATGGACATGGGAAGGGTCGGGAACAGGGTTGACATTTCTAATTTTGAAAACGCGCTACAGGAGCATCCAAAAGGCGCCAGAAACGCGCTAAATCCTTTCTCAAACGCGCTGTAAAAGGCGCCATGTTTTATCAAATTTATGAAATTAGTTGTAGTGTACTTCAGGAAAAAACACAAGATGCTTCTTACTTTGTATTTCAAAAATAATGAGAGAAAGATTCCATTCAATTGTTAAAATGAAAATGATTACTTTAAATTTAAAATTTCAATGAAAAAGAAATGTGGCATAAACTTTGCCCCTTTTCCTAAATTGTTTCTCGGGTCAGCGATGGGCATTCACTGATCGGATTTCGCCAGTAAAGTAACCCCTGCTGGCAGGTGCCCCGTATGGGATACTCATAGGAACCCATGGTGATAAGTAAAGGAAACCTGGTAGGGAAAAAGAATTAAAGAAAGGCTATAAAGGTAGAATAAGAAAAAAATACAATTTGAAAACAAACATGTGTTATACTGTAGTTAAGCCGACTCTCGGAGCCTGGGTTAAGCTCAGGACTTATTCCTCCTACCAAGTTAAATTTCCTACCATCTCTGCCCACCAGCATCTGTATAGGGTTTAGTACCCTCATTAACAGAACAAGTCTTTTGAATTTACTGTACGACTCAACAACACAGTTTGGGAAAAGAGAGAAAGCACTGTCTTTAATACAGATATAATAATAATGTGAAAAATTTTTCATTACAGTAAATCAAAAGATTGTGAAATACAATAAGTTTATCGTATATATAATCTGAAAAAGTGCTATATTTCACGCTAAATTTGTCTAAAACGTTTCAAATAGCTCGGCCGCACTAAATTTGAAAAAAACGTGAGACTTTCGAGAAACGCACCAAATCTAGTGCGAAACGCGCAAAAAGGCCAACTATGGTGGGGAACACTGGCACTTGCTTAAGGATCAGGGTTACACCATCAACAGGGAAACACCATTTACCCTTACCATACAGGGCCCAGGTCGCGGGCAATCAACAGACTTACCGACCACTGGATTCCCTGAAACTTGGAAACCACTACTCTTTACAACTGGCACCACAAGAAACATAAAAACATAAACCTACACAGGGGGTACTTGGGGAATGGTAGCGTTGGCTACCAACTCCCTCAAAACAGTCAAGGAGGGTCAATCTGAAAGACCAAAGAAAAGCCCTTTACTTCCTTAGGTCAAACTCATTATCCACAGTCTGCATAGTCAAAGATGACGAAAGGTCGTCAGCCTTCTAAGGGGAGCGGCGAACACTAGGGGTTCCTTGCGCATAACAAAGTCAGAAAAACCGGACGAATTCTATCCTGGTTCTCTGACCACTGCAGCGTACTTGCGGTGAATCGATCCAGAGGCATAAGCAGCTCTTCTAGGACACTCCCAAATCAAACCACTGTTCTCTATTCTTGGGTAGTGCCATGGCCTCTGTACCATGATCTTCCCCTGTCTTGGATTAGAATTCCTTTGATTGAGGATACACTCAGGCACACTATTCTGTCTGTTTCCTTATTTCATTTCCTCACTGCACTATTTCACCAGTTGGAACCCTTGGGCTTATAGCATCATGCTTTTCCAACTACGGTTATAGCTGAGGTATTAAAACTAAATAAAGTAAAATAAAAATAAAAAATAATAAATTAATAAATAAAGCAAATAAAATAAAAAAATAAAAAAAAAATAAATGAATAAATAAATACATATATAAACATGACAATTTCTAGGTAAATTGTATTTTTCCTAACATACTCACCACGTTCTAAACAATTGGAGTACTCTCTTAACGTGTCCCTACCGAGCAGAGATTCCCTCCCCTCAGGCCCCCACACCCCCTCGTGCCTGCAAGACCTGACAACCCTTTGTTTCCCTGGAATGTCCCAAGGGTATGCTAGGTCTAAGCCTTCCATATCAACCCCGGCCATCAGCTCTCTGGTCGTCATACCGTCAACACGTCGCGTTTACCTTCGTCAGAGTTTTCCTTATAGCCTTGTTTTTGTGTGTCGGTCTTGTGATCCTCGATCCCTAATAACACATGTCACTACACAGGAGGCCACGACCTACTCTTGGCACATAGGGATGATTGTGAAAAAATCATGCCTCCTATTATAAGCACAAAGAGAAAGCGGATATACAACCATTTAATTATAAACTGGTTGCAATGTCCACCCTTTCCCTGGCAAGTACAAAGTTCTTGTTTCACATCCATATGTTAATTCAAAAGCACAACAGCTAGCCAGCATTTACTTCCTTTCAGAAAAAGAAAGAAAAAATTCCTGTAAGGATGCAACAGTGTTTGTACTCATTGACGCCGAAGACAGAAGTGAAGAGCTTCCAACAGGTGAGCGGGTGGGGCTACTCTCCTGCGCTCACTACCTGGCATTAAGTACCACGTAAAAATTAATTTAATAGCTGTTCCAGCTCTACTAAAGACATACAGTATTCCCTATTCTAAAGAGCCAAAGGTTTATATATGCACAGAAAAAAGTTCAGTACAGTATGTGTTAATCACCTCTGTCATAATTGCCCATTGCCATGTAACTTAAACTAATAGTGAACATACTTTTTTTCATTTTCCAAATCAGACCTTCTAAAGCATAAGGAAACACTATAAATATTTATTCAATTATTTATTTTATTCATAGTAATGCAGCCTCACATAAGCAAATTTCCACATAAGTGCTGTCTTTACAAAGGATAAAAAATTTTCTTTTAACAAAAAATGCTACTCATAGTTTCACAGTCATCTCCATAAAATATGTAAAAGAAATTGTTTCAGACAGTACCCATAAACATACATACAACCTCTTTTTATAACATTTATGAAAAAACTCATACCTTTATCTGCGATCAAAAATGAAAGACTTCTTTTGCAATGATACAAGCACAAACCCACTCTTCAATTACATCACTGGAAAACATAAAAAAAAATGTGAAGATATGTCACAAGGAATAGAAAAGGATTAATAAAGAACTGAAAGTATGTTTTCAACAACATTAACGACCACTTTAGTTCATAAAATGGAAAATCTGAATTATGAACGAAAGCTCAAAATAGATATAAAAACTATGACTCAAACCCCACTAGGCCAATGCAACCCTTTTAATTAAATCATAGCCTCAAGGTTTCTGAAGCCAGGTACAGGTAATGCATATGCAGCTAAACAAAAATTAATAAAAATTATTTTAATAACCCCTGCTAAATAGCAAGGCATCAAGATTCCTATTTTGAAAATTATATCTATAGTAAAATGCTATAATGTCAACAGTTTTGAGGAGCTTTCAAGGATCTTCTGAAATTCTTAAAAAAAAAAAAAAATATTTGAAAGGGATTCATAATGCTTGAAGACCCAGCTGTCAAATGCTCCTATTGGTATTTACCTGAACAATGAATTGATACAAAAACTTATAACTTAATACAATTACTGTACAGTGCTATTCTATGTCATATTGAGTGTAAATCATGAAGCTAAAATACTCTATGATTAAATACTCTTATATACCAAATACTTTTACTGGATAAGTTAAGATACGTTCTTTTATAACAATTCAAAGACGTGGAAACAGCCTTATATGACATACAGTGATAGTTCAAAGATTTTTTTTAATAAAAAGTGAGGTATGCTGAATAACTTTTAACATTGTGCAACCATAAATAAATGAGGTAACAAAGATCAATAAGGTGACCATGCTATCAATTAACAAAACTTTTTAATTAGCCTCTAATGATAGTCATAATAAAAATAATGTATTATGGTTACATTCCATTTAAGCTGCAACCAAATATTCAATCTGTAACCTGATCTCTATATTATCGTAAGAATTATAACCAAGAATTTTTTTTTTTTTTAACACTTCTGCCCAGCACTCAACTTACTCATCGGCAGCAATTCATTATTTCAATATCATAAATATCTTAAACGCCATTCACTCCCCTTTGAGCGTACCCATCAGCTCTCCAGAGCTCTGCAGTTCCTTAATAATATCTAAACCACCAACTAATTCACCTTTAACATACACCTGAAAGAAAGAAGATATTTCAAAAATTATTTCTAATATTTGAAAAAACAAAATCTTTAATCAGTGAAATGATATTTTAAAAGTATATAACATATGAAACCTTTATTTGTTTTCAAAACATAAGTTATCCCTTACGTATGCCCTAAATTTTACATATTACTATCATGGTCATCAGCTTCTCTAGATACACTCCCATAGAAGAAGAAAACCCTCACCTGGCTAGCTGTAGAACAGTACCTCTATTAGAGATTTACTTCACTCATTGTGTGGTATTAAACCAAGAACAAAAAGTGCAGAAATGGGTGCCAAGACCTTTATTGGTAACTAATGGATTTAAATCAAGAAATATTTCTTAATTATTTGCTTTTAAGCATTGCCATCAATTTGCTAAATTATGAATAAGTATTTAGGTAAGAGAGTTTCTTGTAATGAAAATGCATTGCACTAATATCTTGAGTATAACAGCATATAACAATTTTGCTCTATCTTGAACTGATGATAGGTCAAGAAAAAGAATACTGCCTAGTTTGTATGGTCACGAGTTGGAAATTTATTAACAAAAGAAAAAGGTTATTTTCCAATTATCTTCCCCTTGTCATGAAAGAATAAAACTCATTGCCAGAATATACCTATGTTTTTTAGAGTCTTAACTGGCAAGGGGAATAAGTTTGATGGAATGATATGAAAATTATACCTAAAGGCAGGGGAATGTATACAATTCAAGCATTAAGACCTATACAGATGACTGCAGGTTAAAAGTTGATAATGCTTTTTAGTTATTTTAAGTACTTTATTTATTTTGTTTAAATAAGCTCTGAATGATCATGAGGAAAAAGGTAGCAAAGCTGGTTGGTTGGTTGGAATTTGTCTTGAAATGTGCAAAAAAACAGAATCTTGCTGCCTAGCATCTCCTAAAATCAACAAAACTGGGTGAATATAAGATTGTAGGTGGGTCCGGTGTGCCCAAAATTATAATTTCATTTTGTCATCAGAATGCAACACTTGCAAAACATGGAGCTTAATCATCCATCTTAAAAAAAACTGAAAGAATACTATGAGACACGGTAACTGACTTTGACGTTCAATTCCACATATAAGGTACAAAGAGCATAAGCTGATGGTATATAGCTTCCATCTGGGCTCCTTTTAACAATGCTTCACTAAGGGTGTATTACACAGTCAAATACCTCTCTCACATGCTGGACCGGACAATGTGGTTGTTTGCCATAGCTGGCTGGTGTACAGCACACATGTTTTGAGATTTTTGCAGGAAATTATTAGGAAACATGGTCCTATAATCAAATTTTATGTATATGTTTGACTACAAACACATGTATCTTGGGCTAGCCAGGACATTGTTCTGAAAGTGCCAACCTTAAAAGATACAGATGCCTTTCTGTTTTGCTTTTGTATGAGATCTTCATCAAACCTTAACCCTTTGGTGCTCCAATGACGCAATGATGTGTGAAAATATTGTTTGCCGTAAATGTTCACACGACGCGAATTGCTGTCTCATACATAACTTATTTTCTGGGGAAATTCGGTGTAAGTACATGCGTCACTCAAGGAAAACTAAACTCACACCATGAGAGGGCAAATGGTTGAGGGACATGAGGAGCCTAAAAGAAAACAAGTAGTAGCAGCGTATGCATGACAGGGCTATGCTGATCTCCAATGTGACCCATTTCTTTTCAATTTACACTCATAAAAATATTTTTCAGGGCGGGCTTGTGTGTATATAAATAACAGCAATATACATGTCTCATACATTATTAGAATGTCTCATACATTATCAGAAAGCCCATTCTTTGTACTTTTATATATTATATAAAAACATAAAAGGATCAACGCTTCTATAGAAAAATTTTCATGGTAAAAACCCCTACAACAAAATTACAAAACTTACTTTGTTTTCTAACGGTAAATTGTTCAATATATTTCCAACAATACGTATATTTTTATTTATTCATTTTATTGGAAATTTAATCAGGTGTACAATAATGTCTTTAACTTTTCCTTATCAAAAGTTAAGTCATAACAATGAAAAATGTCAACCTACGTACGTAAGAAAATCTGAAATATTTGCTCCGAAAAAAAAAAGCTTAGTCATTTACACCTCACTTACTAATACATTTATTTGAAAGAGGGTGCATCTACATGAAAGATCTACAATTCTGCACAATTTGTGTATTAGTAAAACCTTCAATCTTTTGCCAATATAATGCAACAAACCAAAAGCCTTAATCTGTTACAGTTTGGACATAATGATTTCTTTAAAAAAAAACTTTTGTTGGCAAACGTCCTTTTTCGGTGAAAGCCATATGCGCTGTACTTCACCCTGACTTTTGTAAGGGCATAAGTGCCAAAGGGTTAAATTGACACTAATATTTACAAGGTCTTTAGCTAATGCATACAGTATTTGAAATTCTTTGGGTATCATGGACTTTTTTTTTCTATTGGGAGACTCCTAGATTTTGGCAACAATTTCATAATTGTAGCATTCCCTGTCATGTTATATACACATTACCTGTAATAATTCTTCCTTTCAGGCCCTCTTCAAAAACCTTCTAGATAATCTTTCATATCGTGGATAATTTTTCATATTTAAGCTTTAGCATTTATTTTAAAGAATAATGCTAAAATTTTGAGTAGTATATTTTTGAGAGATATATACTATACTTTTAAAAAGTTTTCTGTTAATGGTTAGAAGTCTTCTATCAATATTGTGTAATGTTAAAATAATTTCATGTAAGTATATACCACTGAAGTACCTTTGGTTTTCTTTTGTGCATAAAAGTGATTGGAATTGATTTACTGGAAGCAATAATTATCAAATTTATTCACAAAGGTAACATTTCTTACATGTAATTATTATAGGTCTCAATGAACTTGAATAGTTCAGCAAGGCTGTTTTGTATATCTGAAATGGTGACTAAGAGGTGGCAACCAACACACACACCAATTACATTCCACTCAAAGACATCAATATTCATCTTCATAAATGTTTTTACATCAGCTGTACCCTTTATGAGGTCAGATAAGAAATGAGTTCTCTTCATTCTCTTTCACCTTGTACTCCCATCGTTATTAGGTCTTGATCTATCATCTTCTCCACTATGCCCTGGGTCTTCCTACAAGTCCTTATCCAGCCGGATCTTTATTTGATTTCCTTTGGACTACATGTTCCTTATAATTTCTCATCAAATGCTTTAAACATCTACATCCTTAGGCTGACCAATAGCCTTTCACTGCCGAGACTGAGCAGAGTTTTTCCTATGAGGTACAGCAAAACCTCCAGTATCACAGTGACAGGGGCATCGAGAGGAGCAACGCCTCTTCCACATCACCAACGACAGTTCATTGAGTGGATGCCCACTTCGCAGAAAAAATATCTAACTGTGATGTGGAGGTCAACCTATAAGGTTTGGATGACAAGTCAGTTCTTCATTGAGTGGATGAACAAAGTGTAAAAAGAATATCTAAATGAGAAACACCTGCCTCTAAAAACCCTTCTTGTATGGACAAAGCTCCTGGTCACCGTGCAGTCTTAAAAGTTTTTTTGTTGACGGGGTATAACTTCATCATTCTGAATTCCTTGAACCCTTACCAAAGTCTTTCTCATTCAGCACATGGACCAGCAGGTCCTCTCTAATTTCAAGGAGCTTTACACCAAACCACAATTCCAGAGGCGCTTTGACGTGACCTCTAATACCGTGTTAACCCACTGAAAGCTCTGAAAAAAAAAACCACTTCCATATCCTCCACCGAGTAGGTCTCACAAACGACATCTTACAGAAGGTTTCTTACAATACCATGAACTACGGCCCTCCTTGCATGGACATAGCTCCTGGTCACCGAGCAGCCTTTGTAGAGTTGTTGTTGACGGAGTATCACTCCATCATTCTGAAGTCCTTGAACCCTTACCCAACTCATTCTCATTCAGCCCATGGACCAGCAAGTCCTTTCTAATTTCAGGGAGCTTTACATCAAAGCAAAATTACAGAGGTGCTTTGAAATGACCTCTAATACTGTGTTAACTCTCTGAGAGCTATGAAAAAAAAAACCCTTCCATATCCTACATTATGTAGGTCTTACAAATGAAGACTTGCAGAAGGTTTCTTACAGTACTATAAACTGTGGCTGAAGAAAATTGTTACCAGAATTTGGGGCCAGCCCTGAGGATGGTGTAGGGATCATTGACTCTCTAGTGAAGGCCACAGGCCTCAAGGTTATCAATGAGCAGCTGAAGTAGCTTGAAAAGAAGCAGAACAAGAAGATGGAAGCACTATTTTCAGGTAAGGACCAAGAGACAGCGAAATCACATAGTTCAATAATTATAGAAATGTGTGCAAATTGGTTAATTACAAATTTTTGAAGAAAAGTATCCCCCCAATACAGCTGTAACAAACTGCAACATGAACGAGTGATAGAATCATTAGACAGGTTTTTGAAGGAAATCCAAAATATTGAGCATCAACCAGAACCAAGTAAAAAAAATACATGTGAGAAAAAGAAACAGCCCTAGAATATAATATTCAATTTTAATGGAAAGACTCTTCTTCCAAACTATAACCTCTCCACTTCATTACTTCACCACCATCCCCATATGGTAACACCTTCCCCTAAGATAAAGTGTGTTAAATTTTTTACTTATTTCCCTCAATTATTGTTCCTTAAATAATATCTAAAACTTTATAAATACAAAAATACAGATCCATTAATGTACGTGATGCCTGAAAAAAGGTTAGGATTTGGAGATTTCATTTATATAACAGTACTTGGTAAGTTAAATACTTACTTATACTATAAATAAAGGCAGTAGACTTTGAAAGGTATAGTTATTAATTAAATATAAATACTAGGGAAATGCAAATTTGGTTATGGAATTAATATTTTAGGGTTTGCAATCACAATGGAATTAAGAAAAATGCAATAAAATAAAAGATATTAAAAAAATATGATTAAGTAGAAAATTATGTCCTCAAAGTTTTTGAGGTTAATGGTTTAATTTGGAGTGCATCTGAAGAAGTTGTTGACAGCTGAATAGGAGTAGGCAGACTGATGGGGCTGTGTTTAAAAAACTAGAAATTAAAGGAGTATTATAAAAATGAAAGTGAATAGTATAAAATTTGCAGTGATAATCACAAACTAGAGCAATAAGAAATTAAGATTCAAAGCCACAATGTATTCATAAAGATATTGTAAAAATTGAATACAAACTTTACCTGAGGATACGTGGGCCAGTTACTATATGTTTTCAAACCTTGTCTTACTTCTTCGTCATTTAGGATATCAAAAGTCTCATACGGCAATCTGCAAATATTCCACTTTTACTAATGAATTTTAAAATCACAGTGGTAAGGCAAGCATATACAGAAAATTTTTTACTTATTTCCTTTGTTTTTCATCAACTTCTACACTAATACATCTGCAGATGTACAATCTTAATATCTGAAAACCCATAAAATTCAGTATAGTACAATATATGTATAATTGAACAATAACCACCAAACTGGATATGAAGTATCTTGTTCCATTTGAAATATCTAAATTTCCAGATTAAGCAACAGCTCAAAGAAAACAGATTCTTAATAACAAAAGCTATCATTTTAATACTTAACCAGTGTTCACCATGTTTTCCTGTCAATATTACAGCTTTCTGACCACTTACATATAAAAATTAAAAGAATTTTCTCTCCCTCTCTTATAGTTCCCATCGCCTAGTACATTATGTACACTGGTAAACAAAATGGGCATAGAGACACCTCTAACTTCATAACCCGGAAGCCAATACTTGAACCATATGAATATCTTGGTATCACTGAAATGTAAGAGGAGGGGGGGGGGGGAAATAAGTGAACACCCGGTAAGTATTGAAGTAAATAAATCTTACTATCCAAGTACTGTTATTTCAATGAATCCTACCTGGTGTTCATCATGCTTAAACCGACACTCTTAGGAAGTGGGTAAGTAAGGGAAAGACACAAAAACTTAATCTTGAAACAATTGTATAACAAACCTGAAAGATATATTTCAAACTCTAATCAACATTTGTTGTAGCCTTCATTATGATATTGAATATCTAATCCAGCATGTTTGAATTCTTCATTAATCATTAACCTACACCCTTTAATAGCTAGAATAGTGTTTCTTATAAAAACAAAACATAGAAACTTTATGTTGTCAAAACTGGTCTTTGGCATTGAAATTTCTTCAGATTTGTACCTTCCAAAATAAATATACCATTTCCATTGGTATAAATTATTGGTAGATTGTCTTTTGGAAGCTAACAATAGCCTAGAGGTCCAAGAAAACCCTTTCTCTCTGAAAATATAGTAAATAGTCTCCATGCAGTTAGCTGAATCACAATAGATGGCTTGGTGTCCCACTTGTGATAGAAGTAGTCCGAGAAGACTGGTCTTGTATGACAACCTTCTTGGACCTCTGACAATAGAGACCAGAGATACGAGAAACAATCTCATTGTGACCAATAGGGAGCTACTAGTAATCCTGCTCTTCAGTGATATTAGGAACGTGTTCAATACTAACTGAATCAAAGAGATGAGAGAATAGGAAATAAAGTCTAGACCTGACAGATTCTTTAGCATGACATCTACTCCCCAAGCCAATGGACCTTAGACCTGGGAACAAAACACCTCCAATTTCCTGTTGAGGGAGGTGAATGAATCATAGAGATGAGAGAATAAGAGATAAAGTCTACGCCTGACAAATCCTGTAGCATAAAATCTACTCTCCACACCAATGAACCTTATACCTGGGAACAAAACACCTCCAATTCTTGTTGAGGGAGGTCATAAACATGTATATGTTGGGCTTTTCCCCTCCAATTTCAAATTCCCCCCCCCCCCCCCATCTGTACTTTAATTTCCATGGAAATAATTTCTGTCCATGACAATAACTCCTGTGTTATACAGAATAATGTCTTTGACCAGGTCTCTCCCTGCTTTTGTATGTAGGCCAGAGCTGCTTTATTGGCCATGAAAACTGAAATGCACTTTCCCATCACCAAATATTTTAGAGAATGAATTGCCTTGAACACTGCCCAAAATTCTAGTCAATTTATATGAAGGAATGACTCCTGCTTTGTCCTTCTGCTCCCCTCCCATTATCTCTGCATTAAGGTGTTGGTTGCCTGATGACCTCTCTAATGCCTTCAATAGAAGGCATCCTCTTCCAACAAAACTCTTCTCACTCTGTCATCCTTCAAATTATCTTGCCCTCTAATTCTCTGCCTCCTCCTTGATCTTCTCCCCCTTGGAGGTTCCTCCTAAGTCCTCTTCACTCCTTAGCACGTGCCCAAAACATCTCAGTCGTGACACTCTTATCACTTCAGTAATCTTTATTACACCTGTCATTCTTAGTATTTCATCATTTTCCAATCTTTCAAACAGTGATATTCCCATAATCCACCTTAGCATTCTCGTCTATGTTCTCTCTCAAGCTTTGCTTCCTCTTTTTGTTACAGCCCAAGTTTTTGATCCATACATTAACACTGGTCTTATTACTGTGTTATAGATCTTGAGTTTTACCCTGATTGGCCTTTTCCTATCACATACCACTCCTGCTACCTCCCTCCATTTTCCCCATGCCGCTTTCATCTTAATCTCAACTTCAGGCTCACATCCTCTCTCCTAATTTATAGTAGATCCAAAGTATCTAAAATCTTCTACCTGTTTTATAACTGCTCCCCTACTTTCATGTATATAGCTATCCTGTCCCTACCTTCCTTACTGCTAACCATGGCTTCAGTCTTATCCACATTCACCCCCAAACCACCCTTTTCCAAAGTCTCTTGCCACTCTACACCCATCTCTGTAATTCTGCCCTGCAATCTGAACATATTCCAAAGTGGCTCCCCATCCTCTCTGGGAAGCATTGCTGAAAAGAAAAGAATCTCAATCTTTTTACTCCACAGAAACCCTTTGACATAAATGTTGATGTTTGCCACACCATCGGATGATTCTAACAGGTTCTGAATAGGGGAAATGAAATTTTTTTTACCTTGGACCACCTACCTCAAAATGGTTAAGATGAAAATAGAACTTTCTCCTCTTTAAATGCTGTAACGAGTTGAATTTCTCTGGCGAGGCCATTGACAGATGGCCAAAAACTCAAGAAAAACTCAGATTTTCTTCTCCAACAAAAAAGCCTGTGAAAACACTGAAGCTATTATCATTCCCATATTAAAAAATTTCCGAGTTTTAGTCAGAAGGGACTTTTGTGGATTAATGCCTTGCTACCTTCAGACCTCTACAACAGTTATATCCTTATAGTGACGAGCTGTTAATCTAAATGTGTCATGTTGCCGTGCAAAAAATGACAAACAGAAGGCAGTGAGAGAATACATCTTTGAAAAAGATGGTTAATCGATTCGATCACTAAGCCCCAGGCCCCTTCTTGGAATGTCTTACTTAACCCATCTTAGGGCATAAACTATTATCATTACATATAAACTTTTTTTTTTTTAAATATTGTATAACTAAATAAATTAGCTTTCCATTGATATATAGCTTTAAATATTCTCCTAGTAGAGCTGCTTACCATAGCTAGAGTATCTATTACCCTTACCAAGAGGAAAGTAGCAACTGAACAATTAGAGTGCAGTAGTTAGCCTCGTGGATGAAGAAGAATTGAAAGCTATTGTGCTTAGAAGGAGAAGACAATTGTTTAGTAAAGCTTCGCAGTGCCAAGTCTTGAGGCATGAACACAGCCGAAGCAACCCAACGACCTTCATAATAAAGGGATGAAGAGTTTTGGAACCTCTTCAAGGGAGATCGATGACGAGGACCCGTGGGTGTATGAGGCGAGCCTCGTTTGTGAGGAACTAACTAGAGGGTGGTAATAAGGGTCTTTCAACAAGGCTGTCTCAGTACGAGGGGAAATGGCAGGCTCAACTTTAGGGTTCTGTGAACGGGAATGAGGAGAGACTTCAACACTCGTATTGAAGATACTTCCAAGAGCGGAAAGATCTTCTCTGAATAATCATTTGTATCAGGTTCCCTACACAAAACACTTGAGGGAGTCAAGGGATATCTATTCAAAATAGGATAATCAGGGGAAGGGGGTACTGAGATTAGATCTGGCTCCGGGAGCAAAGCAGCCGTAGCAAAGGGATTCACAATTACCGGTTGTACATACTGTACATTATCAACGTGGGTGATAAAAAAATTAACAAAATTACTATGGCCGTCATCATTCGTGATGAGTTCCTGACATGGAGGATCAGGTTGGAGGATAAGAGACACAAAGGATCAGGTTGGAGGATAAGTGACACGAAGGATCAGGTTGGAGAATAAGTGACACGAAGGATCAGGTTGGAGGATAAGTTCTACTGCAGAAACAAATTTTCATTTCTTGCCACTGCTGGAAGATGAAGGAGAGTGATCTCACTTAGTTCACTTCTTGCAGCGAGAATCTCTCTCCCAGTGAGAGGATGGCCACTCCCTACAGTACTCACATTGAACATCTCTTGCCACAGCAAGAGGAGCAAAAAGAATGCTGATTTACATTTATCCGACTGATGAAAGTGCTACAGGGATTTCTGTCACGGCCAGGGAATGAACGCATGATATTAGGCTTGCTAACCGCAATGCACTCACTTGTAACTCACTGATCATAAAAGTAACGCAAGTGATTGAATTATAAAAATACACACAAGACACTAGAACTAAGCGGATGTCTAGATTGTAGAGAAACGACAGGATATGTCCTCTTTTAACATAACGACCAGTAGAATAGTGAAAGTTATACTTTGGTTACTTAGTAACAGTATTGTGATGCAATCAAATGCCTTTTTCCTTTGATTGTCTGGTCATAAAAAATGAGACTAGGAGTAACCAATTCAAATGTCTGTATCCAAGTAGGAATAAATGGTTTTTGCCAGCCAATTAACCAGATTATAAAGGATGAATAAGGATTCAATGTCTCGTTAAAACTAAGCTACCATATTGTACAAAATAAACACAAAAATTTGGAGATACTGTACCAGTAAACTTTACATTTGGTATGAAAGTCACAAAATGAAAAACCCATGACAATCTTTGTAATATTTGGCAGAGAGGGTATGTTCAAGGAAATGATTTATGAGGAAAATAGTTTAAACCCAATTTAGTTCACTATTAGAGGACACATTAAACATAAAAATATAAGTGTTAAAAAAATTGTCAATATATTCATCAATTACTCACTTTGTCTCATCCAATATACCGATCAAGGTTCGAGAAAAGCCACATTTTGGGGTACTGCGATCTCCTTTCATGAAAATCATTAAAGGTGCTGTATTAATTAATTCTTTCAATCTGAAAATATAAAAAATAGTTAATGTTCAAGAGGTAATTGTCATATCATTTCTATATTATTAATATAATTTTCAATGTTAATTTGCATATTCATGGTACCAAAACCTTTGTAAAAATATCTAATATCTGTTTTGTATCTACAACCTATTACTTTACAAATGCCATTGCAACTAGACATAGTTCATAGAATTATAGATCATTTGCTACTTCATTCTGCAAGTCCACAATAAAACGTCAAATAAGACAACCTTGAAAACACAGCATCTGGTTTCACTTACCCATATCAGCCAGCCAATCCAGTAAGTTCAGAATTTTGACTATGTAGTCTGGATAAAATATTATTTTAAGGGCAAAAGCCAATGAGCTACAACCTATGAGCAAAAGGTCTTCAGCTACCATTGCTTCGAGTGCACAGATGACTATTGGGTACCAGGCCTTCTAAAGAGGCAAAGTGTCCTAGCAACTTCTGCCAAATATGCGTTTGTAGTTCGTCTTGCATAAGAAATGGTTCTACTGCTTATTTAATTCCCTCCAACGTTGCTAAGGATGGGAAGACTTTGCCTAGATTTGTGTTGATGTTCATCCCCAAGTATACCAGATTTTGAATTGGCGGCAAGGAGGATTACTCGAGATTTCCCATGAACCCCAGTTCATAGTAAAATTTGAGAAGCCTGTCTCGATGAAGGAGTAGAGTTTCTATCGAGTCTGCTAGAATCAGCCAGTCGTTTAGGTAGCAAAGTAGTTGACACTAAGAAAAACACTCGAGTGAAAACTTGAGGTGCAGTGGACAGGCCAAAGCACAGGACCTTGAAATGGTATATTCTGTTGTCGAGGGAGTACCTTAGATGCTTCCTTGAGGATGAATGATTGGGGATTTAGTTTGTTGGACAAACTCATTCCGAGCCGAGAGGTCTATGACCAGTCTCCAACCTCCTGATGCCTTTTCTACGAGAAAGAGGCATCTGCAGTAGCCTTGGGACTTATTCCAGACCTCTTGGAGAGAGATCATCTCCAGCATGGTTTGGACTACAGCCTGACATTCGTTTTAAGCGATTCAAATTGTTACCAAATTACCCATTTCTGAAATATCAAATAAAATACAGACTGAAGAGGTCAGTCTAAATGATGTCCCCAATGATGATTATATGAATTTCTTGGTATTATCATGCCTGTGGTGCAAACTATCAGGTCCTACTGAGCATCACAGGGAAGGGGGAGATGGAAAAGAAGAGGTGTAGAAAATCCATTATTTTTTGTTAGAGGTCGAGGAACCGGTAGCTTCAAGGATTAAAGCATGATAACTACAAAGTACAGTTTATTGATATAATTTGAATTACTTGAAAGAGATAAGATTTTCTTACCTATCTTCCAGCTTCCTCTTCTTAGGCAACATTGATGCTAAGTCTCCTGATACATCCATTTCTTTTAAGATATCTAAGCCTCCAACCAGCTCGCCATCGATGTACAGCTATAAAAGAAATTATACAATTTTATTTCAATCTTCATTGGTCTGATTAGGCTAAGTTTACTTACAATATCTAAACTAAAGAAGAATATATCTGTGATGGAATAATAAATCTTCTTTCCCACCGTTATGCCTACATTACGGCGTCAGTTGCCTGATACTCCCTCTCTAAGGCCTTCTATCAAAAGCATCTTTAACCAAACCTTTTCTCTCCATATCATCCCTCACCTTATCTTGCACCATCTCAGCCATGACACTAATCATTCTGTAATCTTTACTGCACCTGCCTTCTTCTTATTTCATCATTTTCCAATCTTTCATGCAGTGATATTCCCATAATTCACCTCAGCATTCTCATCTCTGAGCTCTCAAGCTTTCCAGCCTCTTTTCGTCTTAGCGTCTACATTTTCAATCCATACTTCAACACTGGTCTTATTACTGTGATATAGATCTTGATTTCAAGTTTGATTAGCATTTTCTTATCACACTCCTCCTGCTACCTCATTCCACTTCCCCCCGAACTTCAGCATAACATCCTCCTGCCTTATAATAGATCTCGAACATTTAAAATGTTTCACCTGTTTAATAACTAAGCCTCTACTTTCAATTCTTCATCCATGGGGTTAACTACTGCACTCTATTTGTTCAGTAGCTACTTTCCTCTTGGTAAGGCTAAAATATACTCTAGCTATGGTAAGCAGCTCTTCTAGGAGAAGGACACTCCAAAATCAAACCATTATTCTCTAGTCTTGGGTAGTGCCGTAGCCTTTGTATCCCATGGTTTTCCACCGTCTTGCGTTAGAGTTCTCTTGCTTGAGGGTACTCTCTAGTACACTACTCTATTTTATTTCTCTTCCTCTTGTTTTTGTTTAAGTTTTTAGTTTATATAGGAAATATTTATTTTGTTGTTGCTGTTCATGAAATATTTTGTTTTTCCTTGTTTCCTTTCCTTACTGGGCTTATTTTGTTGTTGCTGTTCATGAAATATTTTGTTTTTCCTTGTTTCCTTTCCTTACTGGGCTATTTTCCCCATTGGAGCCCTCAGGCTTATAGCATCCTGCTTTTCCAACTAGGGTTATAGCTTAGCAAATAATAACAATAATATCCTGTCCCCACCTGCCTTACTGCTCACCACAGCTTTCGTCTTATCCTCAGACACATACACACACACACTCTCTCAAATGTGCTTCATTAAAGCCTTTTAGCACACACACACACACACTCACTCACTCACTCACTCACTCTCTCTCACTCTCTCTCTCTCTCTCTCTCTCTCTCTCTCTCTCTCTCTCTCTCTCTCTCTCTCTCTCTCTCTCTCTCTCTCTCTCTCTCTCTCTCTCTCAAGAATATGGTCACATAATTAACAGAAAATATTAATATAATTCCAAAACTTATTCAAAACTTCTAAGAAAAATTGAATATGTACATACAGTACGTACAGTAGATTAGTATACAGCACTACGGTTTTTACACAATGACCTTCAAGCTCATAAATTATTACTTGACCGTGTGAATTGTAGCTTTAAGGTTATGATACACATGTGTTTGATCTCTCTCTCACACAGACACAGATACACCTTATATTACATTTCATCTTTGCCAACACATACACAGAATAGTCTGGCCTATTCTTTACACATTCTTCTTTCCTCATACACTTGACAACACTGTAATTACCTTCCAATTCTTCTTCTCTCAACTACTGCACAGTAATTGTTCAGTGGCTACTTTCATCTTGATGAGAATAGAAGAGACTCTTTAGCTATGATAAGGAGCTCTTCTAGGAAAAGGACACTCCAACAAACCATCGTTTTCTAGTCTTGGATGGTGCCATAGATTTTGTACCATGGTCTTTCACTGTCTTGGGATAGAGTTCTCTTGCTTGAGGGTACACTCAGGCACACTATTCTATCTTGTTTCTCTTCCTCCTGTTATTTTGAAGTTTATATATGAAAGATTTATTTCAATGTTATCATTCTTAAACTTTTCTTGTCATTTTTCCTTATTTTCTTTCCTCACTGGGCTATTTTGCATGTTGAGTCCCTTGGGTTTATAGCATCCTGCTTTTCCAACTAGGGTTGTGGCTTAGCAAGCAGCAATAATAATAATAATAATAATAATAATAATAATAATAATAATAATAATACATACATACATATACCAAGGCACTTACCCCAATTTTGGGGGGTAGCCGACATCAAACAAATGAAAAAAAAAGGGGACGTCTCCTCTCTACGTTCCTCCCAGCCTGACAAGGGACTCAACCGAGTTTGGCTGGTACTGCTAGGGTGGCACAGCCGACCCTCCCACTTTATCCACCACAGATGAAGCTTCATAATGCTGAATCCCCTACTGATGCTACCTCTGTGGTCATCCAAGGCACCGGAGGAAGCAGCAGGGCCTACCGGAACTGCGTCACAATCGCTCGCCATTCATTCCTATTTCTAGCACGCTCTCTTGCCTCTCTCACATCTATCCTCCTATCACCCAGAGCTTCCTTCACTCCATCCATCCATCCACCCAAACCTTGGCCTTCCTCTTGTACTTCTCCCATCTACTCTTGCATTCATCACCTTTACCAGACAGCCATTTTCCATTCTCTCAACATGGCCAAACCACCTCAACACATTCATATCCACTCTAGCTGCTAACTCATTTCTTACACCCGTTCTCACCCTCACTACTTCGTTCCTAACCCTATCTACTCGAGATACACCAGCCACCATGCTCCTTAGACACTTAGCTCAAACACTTTCAATTTCTGTCTCTCAGTCACTTTCATTCACCACAACTCCGATCCATACATCACAGTTGGTACAATCACTTTCTCATACAGAACTCTCTTTACATTCATGTCTAACCCTCTATTCTTTACCACTCCCTTCACTGCCCCCAGCACTTTGCATCCTTCATTCACTCTCTGACGTACATCTGCTTCCACTCCACCATTTGCTGCAACAACAGACCCCAAGTACTTAAACTGATCCACCTCCTCAAGTAACTCTCCATTCAACATGACATTCAACCTTGCACCACCTTCCCTTCTCGTACATCTCATAACCTTACTCTTACCCACATTAACTCTCAACTTCCTTCTCTCACACACCCTTCCAAATTCTGTCAATAATTGGCCAAGCTTCTCTTCCGCGTCTGCAACCATACAGTATCACCCGCAAACAACAACTGATTTACCTCCCATTCATGGTCATTCTCGTCTACATAATAATAATAATAATACAGTACAGTATATCATAAAAAATAATAGTCCCATATACATGTGCAGGTACTTTAATAACATTCAACTGCAAGTTGAACTTCCTTTGATTGAATCATAACTTGTTCTTTGGTATGAGTCATAGCCATAGTGCAGTAGCTCAACCTAATATGTGAATTCACAAAGGTGGTTTCTTTATTTTTCTCTCCCTCTCTAACCTTAAAGGCTGTTCCACTTTTTACTGTACAGTATTCATATTACTAATGGTAATATTGATGCTTATTCTCTATATTTAAAATATAAAGATGAGTTTCTTAAAACTGTTATGGTAATATAAAAAAAAAAAGATAATTATATCCAATCAGAAATTTCAAAAATTTTAAGTAATTTGTATTTTTCCTAACAATACTTACCTCGTACTGCTTTCTTAGGAGTATCTGGGATCTCCTCCCATCCGACCAGAATTTTGTGTAGTTTACCCTACTCCTGTTTTCTATGCGGGGCATTCTCTGGCGGAGTGAAACGCGCCCAGAGACGACCCGGGGTCAGAGAGCATGCTTGTTCAGGTCTCGATCTCCAGTAAGTTTTGTCAGATAGGTTTCTATTAAGTCCTGTAAGGCATTCGGGGTAGGATGGGCGGGCCATAACCTGAAAGTACTTCGAGGTAAGTACTGTTAGGAAAAATACAAATTACTTAAAATTTGTGATTTGTTCCAACCCGAAGTACTTACCTCGAACTACTTTCTTAGGAAACTTATACCTTAGGAGGTGGGAGTGTACCACAGGACCCAGAGACCGTGATGAGGAGAGAAAAAGGGGGGAACCTAGATAAGAGGCTAGGTTCTGCTGACCCTCCAAGAGAAAACACGAGAAATAGGGAAAACTACCCAAAAAACTATCTTAGTGTCTAAGTAACTCACCTCTGTAAAAATCCTCGGAGATGTATCCATTCACTGACGATGTATGCCCTGGTAGTTAAAGGATTTAGTGTCATTTCAGGGAGGGTAATAAGGGAACAGGGGGGGGGGTAAGGAAGGAACCTGTGTCTCTTGGACTTACTGCCCGTGGTTACCCTGGGGCTACACCTTTAAATATTTTGAAGCGCTGAAATGACGGGACCGAGAGAGAATCCGTCCAAGGACCTCCTTGAGCATTCCTTCAAGTAGTGAGCTGTGAAGGTTGACTGATTGGCCCAAATACCCGCCCGCAGGATTTGGCCGACTGGCATGTTCTTCTCAAAGGCCAACAAAGTACTCAGACCTCTATGTCGTGAGGTCTAGGCTTACTCGGAATAGGAATCCCTCCACTACTGTAGGCTCTCATGATCACTTGCCGTAGCCAGAAGGGGATTGTGTTTTTGGAGACTGGTTTTTTCACTAATCCTGAAGAAACGAACATACTCTTGATTTCGGGTCTAAGCCTGGCTGTCCTCTCCAAGTACTTCCGTACTGCTCTGACAGGGCACAGCCGCAAGTCCTTCGGGTTGTCTGAACGTGGGATTGCCAGCACCGAGGAGCCTTCAAACTTGGGGTCCAAGACTGCTGGGTTCTGGGTCTTGGCCACGAAGGATGGTACGAACTTGAAGGTAGCTTCACGCCAGCCCTTCGAGTGTGACACCTCGTATGAAAGTCCATGAAGCTCCCCTACCCGTTTTACGATGCCAGTGCTAACAGAAAAACTGTCTTGAGGGTAAGCTCCTTGTCTAAGATGTCCTTTAGGGGTTCGAAGGGAGGTTCTGACAGCATCTTCAGGACCCTAGCCAAGTCCCACTGGGGCACTCTAACCGCTAGAGGGGGGCATGATTGCTCGAAGCTCTTGATGAGCATCGAGATGTGCCTGGAGGAACCTAGGTCGATGCCCTTCAAGAGGAAGACTTGTCCTAGGGCGGCTCGGACTCCTTTAATGGCTGGGATGGACATTTTTACCTCGTCCCTGAGATAGACTAAGAAGTCAGCTATCTCCGGGATGGAGGCTTTCAACGGCTTGATGTTCTTTGCGACGCACCACTTCGGGAAGGTCGCCCATTTAGCCTGGTACACAGCGGCTGACGATCATCTCAGGTAACCCGACATCCTTGTTGTGGTCTTCGCCAAACACCCTTCCTTCCTCAGGAGATGCTCGATAACCTCCACGCGTGAAGGCAGAGGGAAGGGACCGAGGATTTTCGTGGAACCTTTGAAAGTGTGGCTGCCAGAGAAGGTCTGACCTGTCTGGAAGGGGCCAAGGTAGAAGGCGCGCCAATTCCTTTAGATCCGCGAACCACTCTCTCTCCGGCCACCAGGGCTCTACCAAAGTCATCTACAGGTTGTCCGCTCTCCTCACCCTGTTGAGGACTTGTCTGAGCATTCCGAAGGGAGGGAAGGCGTAAACGTCGAGGTTGTCCCAAGGATGCTGGAAGGCGTCCTCGAACGCCGCTCCTGGATCTGACACAGTTGAACAAAACACGGGGAGATGAGCGTTAAGCCTTGTGGCAAAGAGGTCTATTACTGGGGAGCCCCACTTCTGAATCAGAGTCATGGCCACTTCTGGGTGCAAGGACCACTCGGACCCCACCACTTGACCCATTCTGCTGAGGCCATCGGCCAGGACGTTCCTCTTCCCTGGAATGAACCTGGCCGAGATCTTGATCTGCTCCCTTTCGACCCATTCCAGGAACTCCGTGAGGCCGCACAACTCCCTCGATTTTAGTCCTCCTTGGTTCTTTATGTAGGCCACCACCGTGGTGTTGTCTCACATCAGAGCCACGGTTTCCCCGGAGCTTCTGAACGAACTCTAGGCATGCCCTTTGCACTGCCATCATTTCCAGTAGGTTGATGTGCAGGTTCTTCTCTTCGGCTCCCCATCTTCCTCTCGCTGTGCTGTCGAGGAGATGAGCACCCTAACCCTCCTTTGATGCATCCGTGAACAGGAGCATCTCCGGAGGGTCGGCCGCGAAGGGCATCCCCTTGAGGGTGTTCGATGTGTCGTGCCACCACTCGAGGACCTCCTTCGTTTCCGGGAACACCGGGACCACCTTGTGCGGGGAGTCTCTCTGGTTCCAGGCCTCCTTCAGGTTCCACTGTACTCCCCTGAGTTTGAATCTCCCCTGTGGGACTAGCTTCTCCAATGACACGAGGTGACCTATCAGTCTATACCAGTCCTTGGCTCTCCTGGGCTGACCCGACAGGAAGAGCCGTAGGATCTGGCTAGGTTGTCCAGTTTCTCCGCGGAAGGGAATGCTCTCGCCAACCGGGAGTCCAGGACCATCCCGAGGTAGGTCATCCTGGTGGAGGGTATCAATTGAGACTTCTCCAGGTTGATGGTGATACCCAGGACGGTGCAGAACTGCAAGAGCTTCGTGCCTTGCCCCCTCAGTGCTTCCCTTGAGGCTGAAACCAACCACCAGTCGTCCAGGTACCAAATCAGGCGGATGCCCTGTTAGTGCGCCCAGGCTGAGACTGTCGCGAAGAGCCCTGTGAAGACCTGAGGGGCTGTGGACAGAACAAAGCAGAGGGACTTGAACTGTAACGTTTGGGTACCCCATTTTACCCTAGGTACTTCCTGCTGGAGGGATGGACAGGGACCTGGAAGTATGCATCCTTGATGTCTATGGACATCATGAAGTCTCCTTCCCTCAAGGCCGCTAAGACCGACTTTGAAGTGTCCATCTTGATGTCGGTCTTGCACACGAACCTGTTGAGGGCTGAGAGGTCTATGACCGGTCTCCAGCCCCCTGTCGCTTTTTCCACCAGGAAGAGTCTGCCGTAAAACCCTGGACCTGGGTTCTTGACTGGTTCCATTGCCCCTTTCGCCAGCATAGCAGAGACCTCTTCTTGCAGGGCCGTCCTTCTCAAAGGGTCCTTCGTTGCCAACCATTCCGCTTGTAGATCTGGTATCAGAGGTGGGGGGTCCCCCCAGGAAGGGCAACCTGTACCCTTCTTTCAGGACTGTCACGGTCCACGGGTCCGATCCGTGGTCCCGCCATGCTTGCCAAGAATGTTTAAGGCATCCCCCCACCTGAAGCTTCGGCAGGAGTAGGGGGCCTCTCTCCCTATCTCCTTTGAGAGGCGCGGCCCGAACGACCTCTTCTGCCGGCTGAATAGGAGGGCCTGAATGCTGACTGCGCAGCCGATGTTCCCCTACTGGAGGGCTGCGAAGATTGCTGCCAAGATGTAGTAGGGGCGTCTCTCCTGGGCTGGTTAGGTGAGGCGCGAGGAGGGAGAGGGACGTCAGAAGGAGCTCTTCTATGGGTGGGTCTTCTTGCTGGAAGGGGCCTGGGCTCCCCCACATCCTTTAGCTTCCTCACTCTCTCCGTTTCTTCCACTTCCTTGAGGGGGAAAACTGACTCGTCCCACAGTGGAAGGCTCCGCAAGGACATTGCTTCCCTGTCAGGGAGCCTCCTAACAAGCCTGTTGAGTACTATGTCCTTTTTCCTCAGTATCCAGTTGGCGGTTTGTGTTATAGACTGATGGGAAAGGAACTTCAGGGCCTTACCTCCCGAGCTAATCAGCTCCTTAAGCAAGGCCTGATTTTCCGGGATTGCGAGGTCGTGCGAGGACTGGAACCCTACCAGCGTGGAGGCCCACCAATCCAGCCACGATGACACGTGAATCAAGTCCCTGGACAGCTCCTCCATCATGGCAGTCTCCGCGAGGGAGAAACAAACCGGGTCCGTGGTAGCCCTCTCCTCTGCTGCACCCTGTCCCAAGATGGCGACTGCTGGTTCTACTGCGCAGGACCCCGCGCAGTGTCCTTCCGGGAGGTAGAACCGGGACTGTGTCTTCAGGCCCTGGAGAAGCCTATATGCGCTCTGGTTCTTGGGGGCTTCCGCATGGTTGGCCACGACCTTGCTAACGTGCGCCAATCCCAGCTTCACATCTCTTGCTAAAGGGAGGGCTAGCGGGGGCCTCTGTTATACAGGTGCATCCACCAACCTATTGCGGCTCGAGAGCCAGACCTCGTCAGTAGAGGGCTCCGGTTCGTCCAGCTTATGGTGCCGTAGGATGAGGCCTATTACCCACCTGTATGCAGAAACCTCCGCTGGCGAACCTTCTTCCCCATCCTCTACCTTCTCCGTTGGGCGTCCCAGTTCTCGTGATGAAGGACCTCCGACGGGGGGAGCCGCACGAGGAGGAGGCATCCTCCTGGAGTGGTCCAGTCCTCTCGCTTCAGGCAGTAGGACGGGCATCACCGCTGGAATGGAGGCCTCCGTCCTGGATCTATATCTTCTTCCGGCAGACCATGGATCTGCGGGCTTGCCTGTCGAGGAAAGGTGTGTCTCCCGTTCTGGATGACTCATCGAAGATCTTGAGGCCGGGACGCTGCTGCCAGACCGAAGGGGCGGCTCTCCCCGCTGGGCGGGTGGAGTCGGAACCTTCGCGGACTTATGCTTGTCCCTTGGTGCCTGATGAGACGAGTCCCTCCGTCGGTCATACCTACTTTCGTCGACAAAACCTACCGGTTAGCAGGGCCTGGGGCGCCATCCTGAGGTGCCCGCGACTGCTGCAATCCCCAGGAGTTGGCTGCGGGGAATGGAGACTCACACCCATTCTTCCTCCGGCGAAAGGTTTCTCCTGAACTTCCTCCTGGGGGATCTGGAACGTCTACTCTCGTGGCGGGATCTTGAATGGGAGCGCGAGCGAGATCGTCTCCTGCAGGACCTATCTCGCCGTCTCCTATGATGTCTCGGGGCTCCGTCTTCCGACGAGTAGGAGTAGACCTCGACCGAGGAGCCCGAAGACCTGTATGACCTCGTTGGAGGACCTGAATCTTGCCGCGTTGCTGGTGGTTCTGCATGGGGTTCGGCCGGCGACGAAGGCTCCATGAAGTCCGCCGGGAACGTAGCTGAAGGCGTTGGAAGGGAGCGGGGGAGCTCCTCGCTGGGGAACCAGGTCTCAAACTCCTCTTCCGTCCTCAGGGGCGATCTGAAGGGCGTCTTCGGAGGCGCCCACATGAGGGTGTCTGATGGCGGCGAGTCGTCCTTCTCGGCAGCACCCTCGGCTGCTGACACACCTGAAAAACCTGCCCAAGAGGCGGGAGAAGAGACTGCCGCCATTTTACCCCACATTGGATCGTCCGACGAGACGGGACCTGCTTTCACCAGGGCCCCGTCCCCCGGATACAAACACCCCCCCCCTCAGGACCCCCACTTACCTGGACGGAAGACACAATCCCCCTGTCAGGTAAATCAGACTCCTGGGAAAGGGCCACAGGCCGCTTCCCCGCAACAGACTTACTTCGACCGCTTCACCGGGTAGGGGAAGACGGCAGGAAGACTCTGTCCAACGGGACGCCGGGCGAAGCGAGGGGTGAAGAGATGCTGGACTTCCTAGTGGACCGTCGAGAGGCCTTCTTCTTCTTAGTGCCGTATCGCAACCACTGCACTTCATTCCAGGAATCGCACACCGGACACGTGGCTGTAGGGGAACACACACTGCCCCTCCACGACGAACACAAGGAGTGCAGGTCAACTTTGGGCTTAGAGAGGAAAGCGCCACACGATTTGCCGGCCACAGCCCCAGGGCAACGATGGGGATGCTCCATAACGCACTAGTAATACCCCGCGAGACACAGGAACACAGAGGGAAAGGATAGGGAAGCACACAAAGGGACCACATGGGGAATGCCCCGCATAGAAAACGGGAGTAGGGTAAACTACACAAAATTATGGTCGGATGGGAGGAGATCCTAGATACTCCTGAGAAAGTAGTTCGAGGTAAGTACTTCGTGTTGGAACAACTATTACTTTATGGCCAACTCTCTATTCTGAGAGGATCTGTATAGTAGGGAGTTTATCAAAAAATATTAAGCTATCATATATCTAATATTTATCTTCGTAAATCAAAATCAAAAGAAAACTAAAACTTAGTTTTCACACCATTAATTTATTTCTGAAACTCTAAGATCGCATATGATACAGATCATAAGATATGAAAAAAAAAAAAATAAAAAGTCTCATTGCTCTTCTCCATGTCATAGAGGTCATAGTAATTTTGAGTTGTCTTTAACAGAGTACATCATTAATCGAGGAGTACAGTACCAGTACCGTACAGTACTGTACTGTACTTGGATCAACTCTAGGCAAGAAAGATCACCAACTAAAATTCATGTAATTCCTAGGCACATATGACCAGATTAGTACATTTAACATATTTAAAATTAAATATAATTTTCAAATAAAAATAATAAAATCTTGAAAGTAATTTGTATTCATCCTAGTATATATACAAACATGAGTCCATTAGAATAAGGAATGTCTCGTCTTCAGCAATCGTTAACAAGGTAGATAACATCTATTGGTAAGAGTGGGCAAGCAACCCAACCCATTGTCTTCTCAAAGATTCTTCATTTTTGTTCTTTGAATCAGAACTGAGAGGAATAATTGATATGGCAAATTTAAAATGAAAGAACTTAAGACTGTATAGCTATGAAAAATACAAAAAGCGTAGGTGTCCAGGTGATTCCGAAGGTGTTGGAAGATGTACTCGATGACTGTACTTCCCATGGGGAACAAAACAACTGGAGCCTACTGTTTAGCCGTGTGGCAAACAGGCCAAGTCAATTCACTACGTAAGGATATACAGACAATTCCAACCCTACAACCTGTCCCTGGTGACTGAGAAGTCTCCAAGCATATTTTCTTTCCAATGTACCTGGCTGACAGATATGCATCTGCTTTGTCAACTTGCAAAGGGAAGGAAAACTGTGGCCCTTTGTTTGTTGACATAGGTTACTACACTGATTTCACTATTCATCAACACTACCGTGTGCTTCCTCAAGCATTCTTGCAATGCTTGCAGAGGTAGAATCACTGCTAGAATTTCCATGCCGTTGATGTGCAGAAGCTATTCCTCCACTACCACACTCCTGAGGCAACCAGGTTGCTTATAAGCCCACCCCACCCATCCTTCAGTAAAATTGAGTTTTTGCTAAAAAGTTTTTAAGATTGTATCTTGGATTTCATGAGTGTCGAGAGGGTTTATAAAAGCCTAATTGTTCCTATACTAATACGAACCTTCGTCCTTGAATAGGAGATTGATTCAAGCATAGCTGGAACTAAGCAGTTAAAACTTATAAAAGAGCATTGGTAGTAGCCGGTAATTACTGGTCAGTAGCAAGGAAGCCCTGTCCCTCTTGCCAGTATTGCAAACTGAACAATCACTTTGTTTCATGCTACCAACTAACACTGACGAGCTATCGGCTTCTATTGGAATTTCCCTTTCTAAAATCTTTTTTTTTCTCTCTTAAGAGTCTGTGTGTGTATGCATGTCCATGTCAAAGGAGGACACTGCCAAAAAGCAGCACATAGAGTGGAAGGGAGGTAGATCATCATACTTTGTGCCCTTTGTGCAGGAGGCATGTGTTAATTGGATTCCCCTTGTGAGGAGAGTAAGTAGTGGTCACCTTCCCAGGGGCAGGTGTACGGCAGGATATGGAAGCAAAGGGCTAAGCCTCCACTCCTTTGGGCTAATCCTTGATGTCTAAGAAATAGGCTAGGCCTCTACCTTCAACCCCCACTACTATGCCGTCTGACCCTTCCCCTTCGGTTTCTTTGGGAGATATGATGGGGAAAAGTGGTGACAAATTAACTCTTGGACAAGTCTCGGGGCCGAGAGATTCTCCTATTTACCCTAGTGAAACAAGTGAGCCTCTCCCTCTAGAGGAGTCTTCTAAACTTTTAGATCTTGTCCCAGTTGACAACACCACGTTACTCTTTTGGATTTCCCTGGGGTTACAGGGCACTCCGTCCAGATAGAAGTTAAGCTTAGCATTAAATTCCTCAAAGGAGAATAATCTTATGACCTAAGCATTGAGCCTGAAACAATGCTGCCAGCTGATGATCGGCTCTTGGGTCAGACTTCCCTGACTGACCAGCACTCTATGAGTTTTAAAAATAAGACGGCATCAGGAAGAACAGGCTCTCCTTTTCAGAAGAAATACCGTAGGTTTTCTATGTACGATGAGTGGACTCGCTCTCACGTATCTTTAGAATGACAGTGCGTCCTCCACTGCTAATGTGCTCGCTCAGAGACGTGTAGCTTGCGAGCGAGTGCATTAGCAAAGGAGGACGTGCGGTTGCTCTAAGTTTTGTGAGAGCGAGCAAGCTCATCATCTTATGTCTGTATTCGTTGCGGCCGAAGACAAAAGTGAAGAGGCTTTGATAGGTAGGTGGGTGGGGCTAATAGCCCACACTAAGCACCTTTTGTTAACTACCTCATTAATGATTTCAACAATAGTTCCATATCTGCTGAAGATATGCCATATTTTAAAGGATAAAAAGTTTTAATGTGTGTGGGAACAAATTGTAAGGATGGACATCAGAATAACTGTAAATGCTGCCCCAGATGTCAGAAGGATATTGTTTATTGCACAAGACTTCAAAATCCACCAAAGAATGCTCAATACTATCAGTTGACCATTTTCATTTTAGGAGGGACAAATATCTGGGACAACAATGTAACCACAACAAAAGCTAAATTATACATGATGGGTGTGAAGTAGAAAAAATTACCTTTACCAATTACTGATTGGGTATCCAAGGTCAAAACTTTATAAGAAAACCAAACTGATAATGAATTCTAACCTGAGGGTAAGTGGGCCAATTGGAGTATGTTTTTAATCCCTGTCGCACTTCTTCATCAGAAAGAATGTCAAAGGTAGAATACTCTGCTTCATGTTTACCAAGTAATTCTATTGTTGTACGGCTGAATCCTGAGAGAGAACAAAATATTAACCTTCTTAGATTATTAAAATCACAAACTTTAAAGTACATGTAATTTGTATTTTCCCACCTATAAAACCTGAGTCCTTTAATTAGAAGATTGATTCAAGCACAGCTAGAAATTGGTACTTGAATTGAAAATTATGAAAAGGTGTCGGTATTAGCCAGTAATTACTGGCCAGTGGCAGTACACTGAACAGTTACTTTGATTTCATGTAGGAAGTTTGAGGGAGGTGATGGTGGGAAGTTGAGCTATAGGACTAATGTTTGTGTAGTTAGGAAAAACACTAATTACTTTTAAAATTTGTGATTTGTTCCTACCCGAATACAAACCTTCGTCCTCTAACTAAGAGACTCACCCCATTCGCTAAAATCCCGGAAACCCAAATCTCCGACCTGATAAGGTAAGGAGAATAGCTTCCTAGACACCTAGCTAACCAGGGTTGAAAGTACCATCAGGTTCACGGCCCAAGCAACCAAGGCTGTTGCCAAAAAAAATCTTTTTTCTTCGTCTAGTGAGTCTATCAATTAATGCATAAACATTTTGATGGGTTTAGCTGTACATATGAAATGAACAGTTCTATTTGACAGGAATAGAAAAGCTGCTAGCTAAAGGTAATGCTCACTTGTATCTACACCAGTCCAACTATATAGGATTCCAACAACTATACCACAAGAAAGGGGAAGAAGGGGGGAAAAGAGGTAAGACACACTTACTCACGACCTAGAATAAGATTTTTCTAGAAGGTGAGAGTAGCACCAACTCCCCTGATCTCAAGGGAGCATATGCTTTGTTACTAGTCTCATGCAGCAATAAGGATATTGTATTTTTGGTGACTTTTTCTTATACTACCACTGCCTATGAACATGTTCTATAACCTGGGTCTAGTAGCTTGGATTCTTCTAAAATAGCATCTTTGTGCCCGTACAGGACACAAAAGAAACTCATCCAAATCATCGGTTACTTACCCAAGTGAAGATACAGTACTGTAAAATTAAATTCAGAATCCAAGATTGATGGATTTTGAGTTTCGCTACAAAGTAAAAAACAAGATGAAAAGACTTTCTTCCAAAGTTCAGGATGAGAAAATGATTACATGTACAGTAATTGACCTACCAACTTCGTTGAACCCCGGCCAAGTAGAAACACTGCTTTCAGGGTAATGTCCTTACCTGAGGCTCACCTCAATGGTTCGTTGTAGTGGTTTGCGAACTGTGGCCAAAGGTAGCACCCAAACTGCCTAGTATCCGGATGCTGACCACAACCCAACGTTCACTGCACAACAACCATACAACGGTGGAATACCCCAAAAAAACCTAAATAACAGGTCAAGAGAACGGAGCTCTGGGCACCACCCCTTGATTTATACTGGGCAAGGGGACCCAGCTAGAATCTTGTTTTTTATCATACCTTTCATTGGGCTAGCTGGATTATAAATAAAGGTATAAGAACATAAGGTGAAAGGGAATATGATATTTTCATTATAAAATAAATTTTTGAATATACTTACCCGGTGAATATATAATAGCTGCAACTCTGTTGCTCGACAGACAAAAAACAGTAAAAACTCGCCAGCGATCGCTATACAGGTTGCGGGTGTGCCCACCAGCGCCAACTGTCGGCCAGATACCACTCTCGATGTAAACAAAGACTCAATTTCTTCTCATACCACTGCGTCTCTATTGGGGAGGAAGGGAGGGTCGTTTAATTTATATATTCACCGGGTAAGTATATTCAAAAATTTATTTTATAATGAAAATATCATTTTTAAATATTTAACTTAGCCGGTGAATATATAATAGCTGATTCACACCCAAGGAGGTGGGTAGAGACCAGTTAAATATGTTTACATCGTACAAGCTAAGAGTTTTTATTTCATTTTAGAAGTTATCAATATAACAAAAACAAAATAAATAGGTACCTGGTAAGGAAGTCGACTTAGACGATTACTCTGCCTTGTAAGTACGTCTTCCTTACGGAGCCTCGCGATCCTCTTAGGATGCTGACAGACCCCTAGGAGCTGAAGTATCAAGGGCTGCAACCCATACAACAGGACCTCATCAAACCCCTAATCTGGGCGCTCTCAAGAAATGACTTTGACCACCCGCCAAATCAACCAGGATGCGAAAGGCTTCTTAGCCTTCCGGACAACCCATAAAAACAACAATAAAAACATTTCAAGAGACAGATTAAAAGAATATGGAATTAGGGAATTGTAGTGGTTGAGCCCTCACCCACTACTGCACTCGCTGCTACGAATGGTCCCAGTGTGTAGCAGTTCTCGTAAAAAGACTGGACATCTTTCAAGTAAAATGACGCGAACACTGACTTGCTTCTCCAATAGGTTGCGTCCATTATACTTTGCAGAGATCTATTTTGCTTAAAGGCCACGGAAGTTGCTACAGCTCTAACTTCGTGCGTCTTAACCTTAAGCAAAGATCGGTCTTCCTCACTCAGATGTGAATGAGCTTCTCGTATTAACAATCTGATAAAGTATGACAAAGCATTCTTTGACATAGGCAAGGATGGTTTCTTAACTGAACACCATAAAGCTTCAGATTGGCCTCGTAAAGGTTTAGTACGATCTAAATAGAACTTAAGAGCTCTAACAGGGCATAAGACTCTTTCTAGTTCATTGCCTACGATCTCCGATAAGCTGGGAATATCGAAAGATTTAGGCCAAGGCCGAGAAGGTAGCTCATTTTTGGCTAGAAAACCAAGTTGCAGCGAACAAGTAGCTTTTTCCGACGAAAATCCGATGTTCTTGCTGAAGGCATGAATCTCACTGACTCTTTTAGCCAAGGCTAAGCATACCAGGAAAAGAGTCTTAAGAGTGAGATCTTTCAGGGAGGCTGACTGTAAAGGCTCAAACCTGTCTGACATGAGGAATCTTAGTACCACGTCTAAATTCCACCCAGGAGTAGCCAAACGACGCTCCTTAGTGGTCTCAAAAGACTTAAGGAGGTCTTGCAGATCTTTATTGATGGAAAGATCTAAGCCTCTATGCCGGAAGACCGATGCCAACATGCTTCTGTAGCCCTTGATAGTGGGAGCTGAAAGGGATCGTCCTTTTCTCAGGTATAAGAGAAAATCAGCTATTTGGGCTACAGAGGTACTGGTCGAGGATACAGAAACTGACTTGCACCAGTCTCGGAAGACTTCCCACTTCGATTGGTAGACTCTAATGGTAGACGCTCTCCTTGCTCTAGCAATCGCACTGGCTGCCTCCTTTGAAAAACCTCTAGCTCTCGAGAGTCTTTCGATAGTCTGAAGGCAGTCAGACGAAGAGCGTGGAGGCTTTGGTGTACCTTCTTTACGTGTGGCTGACGTAGAAGGTCTACTCTTAGAGGAAGACTTCTGGGAACGTCTACTAACCATCGAAGTACCTCGGTGAACCATTCTCTCGCGGGCCAGAGGGGAGCAACTAACGTCAACCTTGTCCCTTCGTGAGAGGCGAACTTCTGCAGTACCTTGTTGACAATCTTGAATGGTGGGAATGCGTAGAGATCCAGATGTGACCAATCTAGGAGGAAGGCATCTATATGTATTGCTGCTGGGTCCGGGACTGGAGAGCAATAGATTGGAAGCCTCTTGGTCAGCGAGGTTGCAAAGAGATCTATGGTGGGTTGACCCCAAGTGGCCCAAAGTCTCTTGCACACATCCTTGTGGAGGGTCCATTCTGTTGGAATTACTTGCCCTTTCCGACTGAGACAATCTGCTAGGACGTTCAAGTCGCCCTGGATGAACCTCGTTACTAGGGAGATGCCTCGACCTTTTGACCAGATGAGCAGGTCCCTTGCAATCTCGTACAACGTCAGTGAGTGGGTACCTCCTTGTTTGGAGATGTACGCCAAGGCCGTGGTGTTGTCCGAGGTTACTTCCACCACTTTGCCTCGAAGGAGATACTCGAAGCTTTTCAAGGCCAGATGAACTACCAACAGCTCCTTGCAGTTGATATGCATGCTCCTCTGACTCGAGTTCCACAGACCTGAGCATTCCCGACCGTCCAGCGTCGCGCCCCAGCCCAGGTCCGATGCGTCCAAGAAGAGAACGTGGTTGGGTATCTGAACAGCCAGGGGAAGACCCTCTCTTAGGTTGATATTGTCCTTCCACCAAGTCAGACAAGACTTTATCTTTCCGGAAATCGGGATCGAGACCGCCTCTAGCGTCTTGTCCTTTTTCCAGTAAAAAGCCAGATGGAATTGAAGAGGACGGAGGTGAAGTCTTCCTAGTGATACAAATTGCTCCAGGGATGACAGCGTCCCTACCAGACTCATCCACAGCCTGACTGAGCAGTGTTCTTTCTTCAGCATCTTCTGGATGGAGAGCAGGGCTTGATCTATTCTGGGGGCCGACGGAAAAGCCCGAAAAGCTTGACTGTGAATCTCCATCCCTAAATACAGAATAGTTTGGGATGGGACCAGCTGCGACTTTTCCAAATTGACTAGGAGTCCCAATTCCTTGGTCAGATCTAGAGTCCACTTGAGATCCTTCAGACAGCGACGACTGGAAGAGGCTCTGAGAAGCCAGTCGTCCAAATAAAGGGAGGCTCGGATGTCCGATAAGTGGAGGAATTTCGCCACATTCCTCATCAGCCTCGTAAATACGAGAGGAGCTGTGCTTAGGCCAAAGCACAGGGCCCGAAACTGGTAAACCACATCTCCGAAGACGAATCTCAGAAAAGGTTGGGAGTCTGAGTGAATGGGGATGTGGAAGTAGGCGTCCCTTAGGTCTAGCGAGACCATCCAGTCTTCCTTTCTGACCGCTGCTAAGACTGACTTTGTGGTCTCCATGGAAAACTTCGTCTTTGTGACAAAGACATTCAGAGCACTGACGTCTAGCACCGGTCTCCAACCTCCTGTCTTCTTTGATACTAGGAAGAGACGGTTGTAAAAACCCGGTGATTGAAGGTCCGAGACTTTGACCACCGCTCCCTTCTCTAGCAAAAGACACACTTCCAGTTTCAGGGCTTGTCTCTTTTCTTCCTCTCTGTACCTGGGAGAGAGATCGATTGGGGACGTCGCTAGAGGGGGTTTGCGTACAAAAGGGATTTTGTACCCCTCTCTGAGTAACCTCACAGATTGTTGATCTGCTCCTCTCTTCTCCCAGGCTTGCCAGAAGTTCTTGAGTCTGGCTCCTACTGCTGTCTGAAGTTGCGGGCAGTCAGACTCTGCCCTTAGAGGACTTGGATCCTTTCCTCTTCCCTCGCTTCCCTTCGGCACGAGCACCTCCCCTGCTGGAGGCTCTGCCACGAAAGGGCGGAATAAAGCGAGACGCTGGAGTGTCTATCCTCGGTCTAGCAGACAATGTAGGCAAAGGGGGAGCTTTGCGAGCCGAGGACGCAACTAGATCGTGGGTGTCCTTCTGAACTAAAGACAAGGCAATTTCCTTAACCAAGACTTCAGGAAACAGGCACTTGGAAAGGGGAGCAAAGAGTAGCTCAGATCTTTGGCATGGCGTCACTCCAGCAGACAGGAAAGAACATAGAGACTCTCGCTTCTTCAGGACTCCGGACGTGAATGAGGCGGCAAGCTCGTTGGACCCATCACGGACGGCCTTGTCCATGCAGGACATAATGAGTAAGGAAACATCCTTATCTGCAGAAGAGATTTTCCTGCTCAGGGCTCCTAAGCACCAGTCTAGGAAGTTAAAGACTTCGAAAGCCCTAAATATACCTTTAAGAAGGTGGTCCAGGTCCGATGGTGACCAACAAATCTTCGAGCGTCTCATGGCAAGGCGGCGGGGAGAGTCTACAAGACTTGAGAAGTCGCCCTGGGCAGAGGCAGGAACTCCCAAGCCGAGAACTTTTCCCGTGGCATACCAGACGCTCGATCTAGACGAGAGTTTAGATGGGGGAAAGGCAAATGCTGTCTTTCCTAAACTCTTCTTGGTCTCTAACCAATCTCCCAACAGCCGCAAAGCTCTCTTGGATGAGCGAGAGAGAACGAGTTTAGTAAAGGCAGGTACGGTAGCAGGCACGCCTAATACAAACTCTGACGGCGGCGAACGAGGAGCCACAGAAACAAAGTGGTCAGGGAACAACTCCTTAAATACAGCCATGACTTTTCTAAAGTCCAAGGATGGTTGAGTTGCCTTAGGCTCATCAAGTTCTGAAGGTTGATCCTCTTGTGGTTCAGCAGCGTCCTCATCTGATAGTTCCTCATCCGATAACTGATGAGGAAACGGCAAAGAAGTGGGCAACGTTTGACTCGCCGAGTCCGGTCGCACTGGTGCATGCGTGACAGAGCCGAACGCAGCGTCATGGAACTGCTGCACAGTCTGGGAACTGTCAACAACCATGGGTGCGCGAGGACGCACAGCGTCCACCCGAGACTGTTTAGACCGTCTGGGTTGTGCAGTCAACACCATACCGGGTTGCGGAGGTTGACGCACCGCGTCAAAACAAGTCACCTCTGATGGTTGATGAACGTCCTGAACGTCAACAACCACCTCCGTGCGTCGCCTAACGTCAACGTGCGGCTGGCAACCCACACTGGGTCGCATCGGTGGAGGTACAACCCCAACTGGTAGACGCGAGAAAGCTACCTCAGCGTCAACAGGACGCACAACAGACCGCTTGGATGGTTGTTGGCCAGAAGGTTCAGCAGCAACCTTCTCCGCAATGAAATCCTCCATCAAGGACGCAAGCTTGGACTGCATGTCCTGCAGCAACACCCATTTAGGGTCTACGGCAGCAGGTGCGGCAACAGACGGGGTGAGCGACTGAGGCGGCACAGCTTTGCCTCTCTTAGGCAGCGAGCAGTCATCAGATGACGGCAACGAGTCCGAACTGACCCAGTGGCTACAACCGGGACGTTGGACTTGTCCTGAAGGGACCGACTTACGCTTCAAAGGTCGGGAGACCTTGGTCCAAGGTTTCTTACGAGAAACACCTTCGGACGACGAGGTAAAAATGGGCTCTCTCGTCTTACGTTGGTAGGGGCGATCTTGGGGAGATACGCCTGATACCATAGAGGGAACGTCTGTTTGCTGATCAAGGCCTCTCGAACCCATGAGTCGTACGACATTGCTTCTCCCCTGGGCTTGGGAGCTTGCAAGAGGTCCCAGACTAGGAGGACGACAGGCACGAACAGACGAACCCTCAAGCGCAACACTGTTCACAACACTTTGAGAAACACTAGGCACTTTAACACTTTCCGCCGTGGCACTTTGGCACTTTAGTTCCTTTACGTCCGCCATGAGTTGATTGCGGTCACTTGCAAGGGCCTCAACTCTCTCCCCCAAGGCATGGATAGCACGCATCATGTCTGCCATCGATGGTTCGTGAGTGCTAGGAGGGGGGTTAGGAACAACCACTACAGGGGAAGGATTAGGTTCAGGGGCATGTGGAGAGGAAAAATCTACCGACCTAGAAGAACTTCTCCTTACCCTATCTCTCTCTAGTCTGCGTGTATACTTCTCAAATTCGATAAAATCGAATTCCGAAAGGCCCACGCATTCCTCACACCGATCTTCCAATTGACAGGTTTTACCCCGACAATTGGAACAAACAGTGTGAGGGTCGAGAGAAGCCTTTGGAAGACGCCTATGACAGTCCCTAGCATTACATTTTCTGAACTTGGGAACTTGTGAAAGATCAGCCATTTTGAATTGGTCAAGGGAAAATTCCAAAAAACGATCTAAGTCATCAACAATTAATCCGATCCAAAAAAGAGTTCAAGGATTTATTTGAAGAAAAACACCTGTACTGCGAAAGCTCAAACCAAATTAAAGTACTTCACCAAATATGATGGGAAAAACTCCAGGTTTCAACAGCGAGTAAAGTACGTCTTGTCGACACGTCGACAGAGAAGAAATTGAGTCTTTGTTTACATCGAGAGTGGTATCTGGCCGACAGTTGGCGCTGGTGGGCACACCCGCAACCTGTATAGCAATCGCTGGCGAGTTTTTACTGTTTTTTGTCTGTCGAGCAACAGAGTTGCAGCTATTATATATTCCCCGGCTAAGTTAAATATTTAAAAATTATAATTAATAACGTAACACAGTGTGGGAGGAAAGAATTATGATAAATTACTGTACTTATGAGCTTCAAAAAACAGTGATGGATGAGAAGACACCGTGGTGAGAGGTTCTGAAATGAAATGCTGTATACATAAAACAGGCAAAAGACTATTTATTTGAAAAACTATTAGGAATACCGTAATGTATCAATCAAAATAATCAAAGGCAAAATTAACATCCCTTACGTAAAACTTCAGCATCCGGGTAACAAGATAAACAAATTACACAATCAAGATTTCCACTGGGGGGACACTCATAAGTGTTCCTATTCAGTACAAGTATAACAAAGGCACACCTAAACGTGTATCTATTTGGGCAAGTACCAGTGTGCCATTTCAATAGTTCCAGTTTACTATTAATGTTTATGACATTTAAAAGTTTGTGGTCTTCCGCAAAAAGATGGTTTTAGGCCCCTTTACGTTCACTTGGTTCTGGGGCAAACATTTAAAAGAACTATCCATCACCAAGTTTCAGTATGGAATCACCTTTTGTGATCTGGTGATGTGGAGTAGCAATATCTTGATCCTTAAAATGTTTTTCTAAAACTCTAGATAGGTCACTGTCAGAACACACTGTCAATACCAAGTTTGAGAAGTGACTCATGTAGCAGGACAGAAATGTTTACATTACCATTTTTACTAGGGGCTAGACGCACCATCAAAAAGCCCCTGTCCGGAGAGAAGCTCCGGGCAATCTAAAGAAGAAGAAGAATTACCATTTTTTTTTTATCAAGCTGATTAACCCTATAAACAGACTCGGACATAATACAGCACCCATACAATCATTTTACTTGTGCCACGTCTCGACTAAACTTCTGGTTGCCTCTGCAAAAACCCTACAGAGAGTAGGGCGTGCTGCAAAAACAAATGTTGTTAGACAATTGGTAGGACCAAAAAATATTACAATACCCCTTAAAAATATAGATAATGCTTCTATTCATGACTCTCTGTTATAAAAATAAATGAATTTGTTGCGGGCAAAATATGTGAACCTATTTAAGAAAAATTGAAATCTTTACAGTGAATATATGGAAAATCATTATAGCACAGTACTGGGGTAGAATATCAGACATTATGATAAAAGGGAATTGATAATAAGAGTTACTTTAAAACATATAACCTAAGCTTGTTATATGTGGAAATGGTTTGTATTTTCCCCAACTATCATTAATTTTTTCCACATCGTAAGGAGCTCTCTTCAAAGACAGCAACACCTTGATCACATCCCAGGCTCGAGGTCTATCCAATGTGAAGAATAGGCCTGCTCCAAACTCCTCACTAGTACAGATAATTCCCATAACGGGGAAATATCCACTCCTCTCAGTCTCAACTCCTGGCTCAAGATCGAACAATATCCTTTTACCGCCGAGACTGAAAGGAGTCTTTCATTTCGTAGGAAAGATAAAATAAATATACCGCTAGTGGAATAGAGGCTCCGAGAGGAGAAGTATTCCTTCAATGGCAGCAACGACAGAAGATTCTCCAATTTGCTTGATGCATGCCAGTGTAGAATTTCCTGAGGCAATACGATTTCTCTCGTGCTGTCTTGCTTTAAGAGCTTTTCTCTTGGAAGTGGTGCTGGATAACCTCTACCCGTGATGTGATAGATTCCACCGAGTTGAGAAACTTCTGCATGAGGGGCTGACGGTGCACATTGCGCCACTGGGAAAGCTCTCGGAACATCCCCTAGTAGATGCAGAGGGACCGGTTACCATTCTCATTGAGGCCATTTCGTAGCTAGTAGTCAACTTTAGGTTTTTGGATGAAAATACTTTATCACCCTTTGGAAAAGAAAAAAAGGCAGAAAAGCATAGACACCAGGCTGTTCCATGGATGCTGAAACATGTCAGGTCTGACACTGGTGAGCAGTTGACTGGCAGTTTTATAGTGAAATGAACAAGTCTATTGTCAGGAAATCCTATAAAATTAAGGGATGTAAAGACCATTCTGACCCAACTATCTGTCTTTTATGATTCAACATGCCCACTATAAACTAGGCTGAGAGGACTACTGCGTTGCGGATTGCCCATTCGTGCACCGACACCACTATCTGACAAAAAGTCTGTGATACTGTTCTGCCTTTCTTGTTTATATATACCACTACAGTTGTAGTGTAGTTCATCAATGCAACTGAGTGTACATTAGAAGATATTGTAACTGTTAAAGTGTCAGGTAATATGCCTTTAATTCTAGACCATTGATATAAAGAGACTTATCCTCGTGACCATTGTCCTGATGTCAGATGGCCCATGAGATGGACCCTCCACCCTCTCTTCAACACGTCTGTTAACAGAAGATCTGGAGGGGAACACTCTCGGAGAAACAACTAAAATAAATACTCCTTGTCTAGCCGCCAATGTAGGTTGAGTGCGGTGACGTGCTCAACTGGTATTAGAGTCCAAGGAAAGTCTGCAGTTAGTGACCAGTGTATTTTTAGTCACCATTATAACAATCGTAGCTAGATTAGACCATTAGGAACAAGTTTCACTAATGATATCAAGTGACCCAGAAGTTGTTGCTGTGCTAGTGATTGTGACTGATAAAAGAAAATCTGAACTACCTTCTTGAATCAGATTACCCTGTCCCGGGATGGAAAAACCTTTAAAGGTTTAAATGTCACTCATGAAAGGCAGAGGTAATGGATAGTGACAAAGCTCTAGCTGAGCAATGCCCAATAGACTGACCATATATACGTATGATCAATGTCTATGTCCCATCTTCACCCAAGCTAGGAAAAGGTTGAGCCAGGCAATAGCTGCAGATATCTCAGCAAGTAGATCTAAAGGCTCGTCCAAACCTCCCATCTTTAGCTCACAATGGTCAGGTTGAAGACACTACAAGAAACTATTGAGTTTGAGCGGGTCTCAAACCCCAGTCCAGCAGATAGTTAAGCAGGGATGTTTTTAATAGGCCACCAAAATCCTGTTACAGCATCTATGTCCATGACCAAATATATTATTTTTTTGTTTGGGAGAAAGCTTGAAATGTTTTAAATTTGTCATAATACCCAGATCATGAAATAATGAGAAAAGTCTGTCCCAATGACGAGAGAGTTGGGACTTTCAGTATCAACCAGTCATCTAATTATCGAATTTCATTGGCATGAGCCACTGCAGACATCATCGTAAACACTTGAGTGAATACTTGGAACCCATAGACAGCAAGAAGCAATGAACTTTGACATGAAAGACTTTGTTCTCTAAAACAATACGTAGATACTTCATTGATGAACAATTTATGGGGATTTGGGAGTATGCATCCTTGAGATCGAGTGAGGTCATAAAATCGTTCTTCCTTACTGCATGTCTGACTGTGCTGAGATTTTCCATCCTGAACCGAGTCTCATGGATAAACTTAATCAGGGCTGAGAGATCTATTAAGGGTCTCCAACACCCTAAGGCTTCCTCAACCACAAACAGACAATTGAAGAAGCCTGGAAGTCCCTCCAGGACTTCTTCTATAGTGCCTCTTAGTAGCATAGTCTGCACCTCTTAATGCAGAGCGAGGTCTTTCTTTGTTTATTGGTGATAGAAAAATCACATCCTCAGAACCAAAATGAGAAGAGGGGAAGGGCTGGTGAACAGACAGCAGTGTCTGAACCAAAGAACGTCCATTGTCCACTTCTCTGCCCTGTGAAACTGCTTACCTCTACCTCTAAGATTGCAGTTCCGAGCCCTTCGCTGATGAAAAGGCTAATCAAAACCTGTACAGTTCAGCGGTACCGACCCTAAAGTCCCTCCTATTCAATTCTGGTCTATATGCTGGACCTAAGAGTTTGTAAATGAGGGGGAGGTGACCTAAAATAGTTGTTCAAGGAGGTTTGTGGTCTCCTAAACATGGCTTGGTGGAAAACAGAATCTTGGTTCAAATTCTTCCACTTCTCAGTCTGCCAAGGGAAAGAGGAATAGTCTTTTGAGTGATGAATTTTTCAGGTTCAGTGCTGTACCTCTCTCTGGTTTACTTGCCTCACTAACTTGAGGCCACACCGTCTTGTTTCTTAAGAATCCAGTTGGCAAACATTTTGGCCATTTGGTGGATGAAAAACTCTACTGATTTTGCTCTTGCTAGAGTGATGGCCTTTCTTTTCTGTGTCAAAGAGATCTTCACTCGAGGCTAAAAACGGATTTTGAGCGAAGCGAAAAATCTATTTTTGGGTGAGATGGCCATGTCGTCCTGATGGAAGTTCCTAAAGGGTAGCTTCCTTGGGTTATATAAAACTACGGCGATATTCCCAGAGAATTTACCTTAAGGTACCCAGAATTCTAACTCCTGGAGCAAATATCCCTAATAAAAGAACCAGGGATATCGCGAAATATCAGAGGACGTATTTTTGACACGCCACATAGCAATCTGCACCCCGAACAGAGTTAACACTTCGAAGGGGTCAATTGGCAAGAAAACGAAAACGAGAAAGAAAAGGAGAGCCGCTCGCAAAGTATCTCTCCTCTCCCGTTTCGTAAGCGTGCATTGCGCCGCTCACGGCGCCATCTGTATTCCTTGTAGCGATACACTAGGTGCTACAGATACTGTATGTAGGGAGGGGACCTACAGCCCTTTAAAAGAAAGGGAAGGGCGGGTCCATCAGGACAACATGGCCATCTCACCCAAAAATAGATTTTTCGCTTCGCTCAAAATCCGTTTTTTGGGCTCAAGCCATGTCGTCCTGATGGAAGTATACCAGAGCATTACTGTATCTGTGGATTCTCAAAACGTGCCGTACTCCCTGAAGGTATTTCCCGGCCAACTAGACCTAGAGACCTAAGATGTTACCGTCATACATCTTTTCAACTAACCATAGACCATGTTAGTGCTTCCTGCCCCCTACAGGGGAGAGTCCTACTAGACTCTGGAAAAGTCTCGAAGAGTACATATACCTATGTATGAATAACAGACAATCCAAAATAGTGGTCTCACCCTATATCATGTAAAGCATAGTTTGTAAAGAACCACTGAGTCAATATGAAATATCAACCAGTTCTCCGTTCAATACCGGATTGGACAAAGGTTTATATCCGAGTAGGCGGAAAACTTGCATATCCGCCACCGTCCCCTCAGGGCATGGAGTCCTCCCGCCAAGGGAAAGCATAAACCAATGCAACAAATGCTTGCATAAAGGAACAATCTATTAGAATTATCCCAGATAAATATACATAGAACGTAATGCAAAATTATATCAAATAAATTGACACAGGTGAAGGAGACGCGAGGTTCCCAAGAACTAGTTTATTGACAAACAATAAATAAAACAGGTTAAACAACCATTATATAAATATAAGAGGAGGATAACCAACAAATAAGCATAAGCATGATAGTAAACAGAAACTTGTTTATCTGAAAGAAAAACATTAGCTCCACTTTTAACATACCGAGGTATCCAAATTATAAAAGTCTGTATTACTAATCAGTTACATTAGCGTTGGAAACGCTCGGCACACATGTCTGCACTTATGCTAGGTTCACCTTTGAAAGTGGAACAGTCAATGTGGGCAACCCAGTGCCCTAACACTTAGTTTGTAGAACAGTTCGTAACTACACACTCACCCCTGAATTAATGGTCCCAATTAAATCCACTGTTCCTCGCAGAGTTAAACAGCAGGGTTAACGACGCAACCCACTGCTACCACAGACCTCTTTAGTTGCTCCACTTGCTTCGCATAGTGACGAAAGAACACTCTGGAAGACTTCCAGCCAGTATATGAACGAAGATGTTCAAAATCCATACAATTAAAGAAATTTAAGGATGAGGCAACTTTCCTCGGATCGTGACCTGTGGGTGTACTGTCTGGATCCGCTCTGCGAATAAAATAGGTGATTTTCGCCCTAAGTTGTTTCAGTGATAAATTTGAGCCTGATGTTTCTCCCCTGAGGTCTGAAGTTCTACGAAGATAGACCTTTAGGCATTCCACTGGACATAGAGATGCATCTTCTTTCAGAGGGCAGATTCTCCAGGGACCCCACCTGTTGGTGGGTAACTCATTCTTGGCGAGAAACGTAGGATCCGGAAACAGGTTCAGTTCTCCCCCATCCAAGAACTGAACACGACCCTCCTCTCTCGAGAGGGCTACAATTTCACTAACCCTGGCCCCCGACGCGAGTACAAATAGGAAAATAACTTTTTGGGTCAAATCCTTTAAAGCACACTCCTCATTGTTCAACAGTGAAGCGAAATGAAGAACTTTATCTAAAGACCATGAAATGGGCTTTGGAGGTGCTGAAGGTCTGAGCCTAGCACAGGCTTTCGGAATTTTATTAAAAATATCGTTAGTGAGGTCGACCTGGAAGGCATATAAAATGGGTCTTGTCAAAGCAGATTTACACGTTGATATTGTGTTGGCTGCTAACCCTTGACCATGGAGGTGGATGAAGAAAGATAAGCAGAAGTCCGTCGAGATCTTTTGCGGATTCTTCGCCTTGACAAACGCCACCCATTTCCTCCAAGATGACTCATATTGCCTTCTAGTAGATTTGCACTTATATTCCTCGAGGAAGTCTATACTGTCTTTCGAAGTCCCGAAACGTTTTCTCACCGCTAGGGAGAGAAAATCATGAGCTGCAGGTTCCGGGTTTTCTGTGATGAAGCGCAGACAGTCGACTTCTGGATTCGCTGAATCAGAACTGGATCTGGTAACGGTAGACACTTCAGCCGTAGGGAACCACACGCTGTTCGGCCACTTGTGAGCCACTATTGCCGCTACTCACTTGAAAGATCTCAGTTTGTTGAGGACCATCAACAGAAGGTTGTGATGAGGGAACAGGTAAATCCTGGACCATCTGTTCCAGTCAAGGGACATCGCGTCCACTGCTTCCGCCATGGGATCCTCGTACGGGGACACGTAAAGGGGTAACTTCTTGTTGTCTTTCGTCGCAAAGAGGTCTATCTGCAGTTCTGGGACTTGACTCAAGATGAAGGAGAATGATCCTGCGTCTAGGGACCATTGCGACTCTATCGGTGTGAACCTGGATAGAGCGTCCACTGTCACATTGCGGACTCCTTGAAGGTGAACTGCCGACAGGTACCACTTCTTCATTTCCGCTAGTCGAAAGATGGCCAACATCACCTGGTTGAGTGGTGGTGACCTCGATCCTTGTCGATTCAAGCATCTCACAATCACCTCGCTGTCCAGCACCAACCTTATGTGGATCGAGCGACGAGGGGAGACTTTCTTCAAAGTAAGGAGTACTGCCATAGCTTCCAGAAAGTTTATGTGAAATGTCTTGAATAGATTGGACCAAGTCCCTTGGGCCTTCTTCCGATGAGAATGACCTCCCCACCCCTCCTTCGAGGCGTCTGTGTGAATAGTCAATGAGGGGGGAGGTGGCTGAAGAAGTACCGACTTCTTTAGTTGCCTGACTTGGGACCAAGGCCTGAGAAGCGTACGTAGACGAAGCGGAACTGGTCTTATCAGATCTCTTCGCGCGTTTGATGCATAACTTCTCCAAACTCCGGTTGCATCCTTTAGCTGTGCTCTCAGCACCAGGTCTGTTACTGAGACAAACTGGAGAGAACCCAGCACTCTCTCCTGTTCGCGTCTTGATATCCTTTCGGAATCCAGAAGTCTCTTGACAGAACCAGCTATCTCCTTCCTCTTCTTCGCCGGGATGGAGAGTTGGTGTGACACTAGGTCCCAGTGGATTCCCAACCACTGGAACTTTTGAGATGGAGGAAGTCGAGACTTTTTTCTGTTGATCTTGAAGCCTAGATACTCTAGGAACTGGATCACCTGTAGGGAAGCTTGCAAACATTCTGTCTTGGATGCTGCCCACACTAGCCAGTCGTCCAGGTAGGCTACCACCTGGATTCCCTTTAGGCGTAATTGTTTGAGAGCTACGCTCGCAAGCTTTGTGAAGATCCTTGGGGCTATGTTTAGCCCGAATGTCATGGCTCTGAAGGTGTGGAGTCTTCGATGTATCTTGAACCCTAGGTAGGGGGAGAGTTGACGATTGATTGGAACGAGCCAATAGGCGTCTGACAAATCTATGGAGACGGTAAATGCCCTCTTGGGCAGTAAGGTCCTTATGTGTTGCAGTGTTAGCATCTTGAACTTGCAGTTCACGATGAACTTGTTGAGTGGCGACAAGTCCAGAATGACTCTGAGTTTTTCTGAGTCCTTCTTGGGAACACAAAACAGCCTCCCTTGGAATTTGATGGACTTTACCCTTCGGATTACCCTTTTCTCCAACAGTTCTTGAATGTACTCCTCCAGAACGGGGGTGGAGTGTTGGAAAAATCGAGGGCATTGGGGTGGAGTGCTGTACCAGCTCCAACCCAGTCCATTCTTGAGTAGGCTGAGGGCCCAGGGATCGAAGGTCCACCGATCCCGAAAATTCTGAAGTCTCCTTCCTACCAGTATCATCTCACTTTGACTGCTGTTGTCCTGAGGTCTTGCCTCCTTGACTACGACCACCCCTGAATCCCCTCCCCCTTGAGGGGCGTCTAGACGAACCTCTGGCTGCTCCTCTAGGCTTCGCTCGAAAGGTAGTTGACTGCCCTTCGAACGCTGGGTTAAATGCCGGAGACTGCGTCGACACAGCTTGGGGTACCCACTGGTACGTGGTCGGGGTTTGTGCCATCATCTGGGGCACTGTAGGCATAGGAAATTGCTGTTGCTGCTGCTGTCTGAATGGCTTGGCTGGCAGAGAGGGTAGCCTAGTCTTCTTAGTCTTCCTCTTTGGTTGGGGACCCTCATCCGGGGAAGACTTTCTCTTGAGGGATAGGCCCCACTTCTGGAGAAGGTTTCTATTCTCCGTGGCGGCCTTATCTACAACCTCCTTGACCGCTTCACTAGGGAAGAGGTCTTTGCCCCAAATGTTGGAGGAGATTAGCTTCCTTGGCTCGTGCCTCACCGCAGCCGAGGCGAACACGAACTCCCTACAAGCCCTCCTAGCTTTGACGAAGGTATAAAGGTCTTTCGTCACTGTGACTAGGTGTGTCTTAGCCACTACCATGAACATCTCATGGACCTTGGGGTCACTTGCCATTGTCTCCAGAGTTGTTTGATGAGACATTGAGGCAGCAAGTCTTTCTTTTGTCTCAAGCTCCCTTCGCAAAAGAAAGTCAGACAGCTTGGGGAGGTTCTCACCGAACTGACGTCCGGCAACATCAGCCTCCAACTTCCTGACTGAGAAGGTAAGATGGACGTCCTTCCAGTCCTTGTGGTCCATGGGTAGGGCCAAAGACAGAGGTTTACACTCCTCTAAGGAGGGGCATGGCTTACCTGCCTCGACTGCTTTCAGCACAGCCGTAAACCCTTTCTGCATAAAGGGGGAAGGCTCTAGAAGGAGAGGACACAAAGGAAGGGTGCTTCTTACTCAAAGCAGGTACCTTCGAGTTTGAGAAGCCCCTCTCTTTCATCGAGCTTGACAATAAAGCTTGAGCCTTAGCGTGGTCCAAAACTATGACCTCCTTCGGCTCTGTTTCTTCCTTTGAGGCTGGTTCCTTCCTTAGACGGACATAACAGTCCGGGTACGTCTCCTTGCTGGGCCAGAATACCACCTCCTCAAGGGGGGCTGAGCCCAACTTCTCTGAAATGACGATTTTTCCCATCGTCATAGGCATGTGCTCAGCATACTTCCAAGGGTTAACATCTGAGCACAAGGGAAGGTCTTTCACGCTGAGCTTCTTCTGGGGCCCGCGTGATGCTGCAAGTCTCCGCATCTCCAGCTCCATTGCAGCCGCCTTCTCATTATTCTCCCTCTGCATCTGTTGGATCATTCCAACGATGGAGGAAAGGGTCTTTCCCAGCTCATCTGGGAGAGAGGACGATGTTGAGGGAATAGGTTCAGGGGCCTGAACCAGAGTAGCCGACACCTCGTCGACCTCTTCCTCTTCATTGTCTGGAGCCTGCTCTTCATTCTGGTCTTCTGCCAGAAGGTCCTCTTCCAGACGCTCGGACACCTCCGACATCCTATCGTCCAATTGGATGTCCTGCAGGGCGTCCAAGACTTCAGCATCCACCGGGATCTGAACCACTGGTATCTCCACTTGAGGCTGGGGAATCACTGCATCAGCTGACGCCCTGGGAAAAAGGTAAGCCCTCATCTTCTCACTTGGAAGATAGGGCCCAGAAGTGTTCTTCTGAAAGCCCCTTACCCAGGTATGAAGCTTCTCCCGTGCTGCGTCCCTTGACTCCGCTGTCTTAGGGGAATCAAAAGCCTCAGTAATCAGGTTTGTGCACACGGTACATACCTGCGGGTCCCAATACCGGAGATCATCTTTGGAGACTGTGCATACTGCGTGTCTCCTACACAAATCATGTCCGCAGAAGTTCTTGCTGGGGACGTTGCAGAAAACGCTTCCACACTTCGGATGGTCCTCCTGTAAAGAGAAGAAAATTCCATGAGTATCAAGTGAACTACGTATCACTGGATATACATAGCTTAGCACAACTAAACTAGAAAGGAAAGACACACACTTGTATTTCCCGCACAGTCAATTGCTGCAACCTTCCAGATAATAAAATCGTATGGTTAATCTATTCTAGAGCAACCATAGAATAATTTCCAGAGGAAACAGGTGTAGCTCACACCCAAAAAATGATTTTAAAATGCTGGATAGTAGACAAGAAAGAACTCACTTTCTTTATCTGTAAGGTTACACCAAAGGGTTGTGCGAGACAACACAAAAGTGTTAGAAAAACTTAGTGTTGTAACAAATACTATACTATAGTTTTCTCCCTACAGTATATACTGAAAAATACTAGCTACAGTATAGAAGGTAGTGTGCCGGCCAGCACACACCTTAACTAGTTCCAAAGTATACTACTTAAGAACTATAAGGTGGAAGAACGCTGGTTCAAATGCATGTGCCGGCCGGCAACTACACAAGATAGCACCCGGCTGCCGGCCACCAATCGTAGCGGCCAGCAGACAGTGGTGTGATATATAGCCGGCCGGCAAAGGTGTACAACCAATGCCGGCCGGCAGCAAAAGAACCAGAGAACTCCGACTGCCCGGCTGCCGGCCTGAGTGGCCGGCAGCCGGGCTAGGGTACAACACTAGAAGAAAACAGAATGGATGCCGGGATAAGAGACTGTACTACCTCATAACCCGGCAACCCAAAAGAGTGCACATAAGGAAGGGGAGAATATAACTTCAGGCTTCCTGACCAATGCCATCTGGCTCTACAGACAAACATGGATGAGAGACCAAGGGAGGTCTGGGCAGCACTCAAAGCAGAAGACCCTTGCCGGCTGGCAAGGGACTTAGTCAACCCCACATCCTAACCTATGCTAGGTACAGATGTAGAATGACGGACAGGAATGCAATGGCTAGGCCATCACAAAGGAAAGAGGGGGAAGGGGAGAAGAGGGTCCTGCCAACCTTGCTCTGATAATGAATCACCCGCAGCCAAGAAAACTCATCTTAGCCTAGGGGAGATCCGAGGAGGGAGGCCAGCAATACTTGCCACCTCCCTTGGAACCAAAGCAAGGAAGGCGTTGTTATTCACGGAAAAGAGGATCTTATCCACCACACCGAGAACAACAACACAGGACTAGTCTGCTAGATCACAAGAAGAAGGAATCATCTCGTACAGAAACCTTCGAAAGTGAACTAAGGAGGCTAAGCCTCCTATGTCTGTTGTTAGTCTAGCGAGGGAATCTCAACCACAAGCTAGACATAAACAGACTCAGACTAAAAACTCTGATGTCCAGCCCCCTCCCTGAAGCCAGACTTACTGGAAACAGGAAGGAACAGAAACACCCTAATATAGTTGTATCTAAAGTCAATTCAGATAAACCATTAGGGTTAAGCCCAAGGCTTAAACAGAGGGAAAGGGATTGCACACCTTCTCCAAAGAGAAGAGAGCAACCGGGGAGTGTGAGAAAGTATACTAAGGCCCCACAGACAACTAGCCTAGGCGCAAAGATAATCGATTACCTAAATCACCGAAAATCATTCGTATACTATCTTGGAAGAAATCAACATAATCTTAAATGTATAAAACTGCCTAAAGCTTCAATGAAAATTTTTAAAAACACTCGGAAATCTGAATATCATGCAGGAAAGTACTATGGCCAAACGACTAGGCTACAAGGCCTAGCGTAGGCCAGAATCAGCAAATCCATCGCCAAAACAAAAATACTCAAAGCATCATATAAAGAAATCCTATGTAACGCTAAACAGCTAAAATTATTAAAGCAAAACAGCCGGGAACGTCGCTCTGGCTAACTAAATAACTCATACCTAGCGAGCGACAGCGTCCAGGACGCCTCCGGAAGGCAACAGCTCTTGTAACGATATCACTATCAAATCACTTTTAAAATTACCAAGAGCTTACATTTATACATAAAAGAAATAATACTCAACTTATCAGAAGCAGAAGAAGTTGGAGAAAACATTATAAGTTGAAATAATCCAAGAATTGCGAGAAACATAGGGAAAAAACACCGAGTTGTTGAGCTACGCAAAAAGGAATACAGATGGCGCCATGAGCGGCGCAATGCACGCTTACAAAACGGGAGAGGAGAGATACCTTGCGAGTGGCTCTCCTTTTCTTTCTCGTTTTCGTTTTCTTGCCAATTGACCCCTTCGAAGTGTTAACTCTGTTCGGGGTGCAGATTGCAATGTGGCGTGTCAAGAATACGTCCTCTGATATTTCGCGATATCCCTGGTTCTTTTATTAGGAATATTTGCTCCAGGAGTTAGAATTCTGGGTACCTTAAGGTAAATTCTCTGGGAATATCGCCATAGTTTTATATACCCAAGGAAGCTACCATTTAGGAACTTCCAACAGGACGACATGGCTTGAGCCCAAAAAACCCCATTGCCCCTGACCAGTGGTCTAACTATGGTGTAGCTTGAAGAGTCGACAGTGCCGTGGCCTCCAAAGTCATAAATATTATGGGTAAGGCTCCTTTCAGACTGTGCGTTTTTTCTGCACGAGGCAGTTTCCGTACAGCAGGTAGAGCAAAAGAAAACCCCAATGTTGCGGTGACCGCTCGCAAATGATATCAGAAACACATTTGCTGATTTTTCATGGGTTTGCAATATTCTAAAATACAAATGTGGGATTTATGAATTTGTACATTAAATTATACAATTTCCTAAATATCTTTCCAAAAACTAGTTTGCCACAATTACTATAACAATGTTTGTAAATGGAAAAGTGAATATACTTAGCAAATTCATTTTTTTTTTTATCATCCACTCTCAAAATCCTCCCTTAATCCACAGCAAACTTCTTTCCAAGCCAATGTGACAAAACTCCAATACTTGTATTCTTTTAGACTTTTGTCCATAATACTGGTTTCCTTTCTACTAAAGACATAAGTAATTCAATATCAATATTTTTTTCCATGTCTGTGTGTTTATCATTCACTTCCATGAGAAGCACAGCGTGGCCTATTAATGCCCGCCCAACAAGAGGCGGAAGAAAATCATGAGGTGTGAAGATTTGTACTGAATATAATAGCAAACTGTCACTGTCAGCGGAGCAAATCCGCGCAAAGCCAATGGGGCACCACCCATGCAAGGCAGTGCTGCTACAGCGAAAAATCCATTCCGCTCTAGTGTGAAAGGATTCATATAATCTATCAGTTTAATGACAAAGGCATTTCCGCACCACTTACAGCAGTAAGTCTTTCAGCCAACGTAGACAAGATCAGGGTAGTTGCCGCTTGGTCCAAACACAGAGATGGATGAGATTCCTGCATTATGTAATAATGCTTCTGCCTCAAAATGATTGGAGACATTAGGGCAACTCCTTCGGTATGAGACCGACACCGGTTGACAAACAGCATGTACCAATGCCTGTCCCTAAGGAAATGACTTCTAATATGCATCTTTTCCCTCACTCTCTCGAAAGCTCAAGGATACTTTGTATGAAAGGAAGATGAGGGCGAGGCCCTTACTCCTACTAGTAGTGTCCCTGCGGGATCAGAGACATTGCTCGTGAGAGCGAGCACTAGGATGGGAAGGAACACATGGTATATTGCTCGGAAGAGATTAGTGTCTCACATTAGGGAAGGGGAATTTGTTCCTCCTAATACCATTTTCTTTGTCAAACTCATTCCTCCCAATACCGTCTTCTTTGTGGAACTTGTAGGTGGTTGGGGGTTGGACAATCAGGGAAGTCTAACACAAGGGCAGAAATCAGCTGGCCGCTCAAGTTCAGACCCAATAACAATGTCATAAGATGCTGAAATTTTATTCCCCTTCAAGTTCAGTGCTCTGAAAGGAGAATCCTGTAACCCCAGGAAATTCCAAAGGCATAGCGCAGTATTGTCAACAGGAAAAAGATCTGAAACTAGACTCATCCCAAGGGAGTGGCTCACCTGTTTCGCTACGGGGAAACAGGTGTATCTCCCAGCCTTTAACCTTGTCCAAGAGACAAAAAGGAAATTTTAAAAGCCAAGTTTGAAGGGAAACCGATACCACATCTGTGTTATTCGGTGGCTGGAATCAAAGTGACTGTTCTGTGTTCCTGCAAGGGGATGGGGATTCCACGCCACCAGATGGTAATCATTTGCTACTGCTGATTCCTCGTTTCAAGTTTCAACTGTCAAGTTTCAGCTGTGCTTGAATCATTCTCCTAATCATAGGACGAAGGACTGTATTCTTGTCGAAACAAACTAGAGTAACCTTCTCAGGTAATTAAGACTAAAAAGTAACCTCCTCAGGTAACAGAAGATTTAGGAAATAAAATACTTCACAAGTGCTAAATTGTCAACACATGCAACTTGTGACATAGGTTATGTTGAAATAAAACATAAGTATGGTAAATAAGTGTGCTTATAATGGGAAACCATATTTACTGTTTATCAGTGTTGTAAAAAATTGAGCTTCTATTTTGAAACTTGGATTTTTTTTTTACTTTTACATTAGCATGAACAGATTAGTATGCAATCAACTTACAAAAACAAATAATACCTTTTCTGCCAAGTCCCAACATGATTTAAGACTGATAAACTAGCCCATACTAGTTTCATCAACATGCATAGAGAAAAACAATTTATCAAATTTTATATTTTGGACATAAACAATTTTATTCTAAGACATCAATAGTACTTATGAGCCTTAAACTAGGTCCCCTTATATAGTACAGTATAACATAACAGCCAGGTGTTACAAAACACCTTGGCTTTATATTTAAAAAAAATTGACCACTAAAAAATGCTATTCACTCAATGAAAAGAATTTCAACTTATGGTACATCAACATACTATACATTAAAGAGTAATTCAAGGGATACCTACAATCACTAATAAGGGAGAAAGATAAAGGAATATGGTACATGAATAACCTTCAACCTTAGATGGAAATCCTAGCAAATAAGGGTTTGTGAAAGTTTTTAACTTTTTAATTACCATAAATTTCTAAAATCATTTTTATCTTTCCAAGATATAAAACATGAGTCCTTTCATAGGGAGATATTTCAGTGTGAGCCACAGATGGTCATTAAAATTATATAAAGAGTGGTTAAAATTATGGTGGAGGGTGCGGACAAGAAAGCTTCACTATTGATCTTTTGGCACAGGACTGAGAGGGCTGGTTGAGAAGTGGTTAAGTTAATGGACTCAGATTTATATAGCTAGGAAAAATACAAAATAATTTTAAAATTTGTGATTAGTTCCTATATGACATACAAACCATTGTCCTTTAATAGGGAGACTCACTGCTTGGTAGTTCCCAGATTACTAGCAGTGTTTCCCTGAGCTATATTTGTTATGTTTTTCATTTGGCACATGCTAGAAGTAATCTTTGTTTTTGTGAGTTTCATTTAATTCACATTCCTTAATTATATCATCCAAGAGGGAACAACGAAAGCGTGTTAATTTCAGCTGTTCGTCTTTATGTTACTCTAGATGTTGGGCATATTTAGTAGGCTAGTAGCCTATACAACTAAGTATGATTTTGCTTGATTTCATTCTTCAGGAAACATATTTTCGATATAAAGAATTATCAGCAATAACAGACACCCCTTCCCAACAATTAGTCCTTTATTGTGACGTTCAATAGTACCTAAGCTCTTTCAATGGCTGTCAGAAAGCAGTAGCTTGGCCAAGGCACCATCTACTCATCGAGACACTACTGCTAGAGTTAATGAGTTCTTTGACTGGCCAGATAGTACTACATTGGATCCCTCTCTAGGTATGGCTTATTTTTCTTTCCTTTGTCTACCCGTACACAAAATAGTCTAGCTTCCTGGCTAGTCCCGTGTTAACGTATTTGCCTAGCACTCGTATGGCAGCAGATTGATCCCAGCCTGGGGACCTGAGTTTAAGCTGTTTACTGGGGAGGTTATTGCTGTGGTTGGGCACCACAGTGGGGGTTAGGCTTGACTGGCTGACGTTCTGGTGAGCATCTATTCTCATGAAACTAGAACTAAAACCAGACACCTTTAACCTTTACACATTTTCCTCTTGCCTCATACACATTATATCAAGCTTACCAAACAATTTTTCTTTGCTCAGGGGGATTAACTACAGCACTGTAATTGCTTATTGGCTGCTTTTCACTTGGTAAGGGTAGATGAGACTTTAGCAATGGTAAGCAGCTCTTCCAGGAGAAGGACAATCCAAAATTAAACCGTTGTTCTCCAATTTGGAATAGTGCCAAAGCCTCTGTACCATGATCTTCCAATGTCTTGGGTTAAGAGTTCTTGCTTGAAGATACAATCAGGTATACTATTCTGTTTCCATATTTCCCATCTTCACAGGGCTACTTTCCCTGCTAGAGCACTTGAGTTTATAGCATCCTGCTTTTCCAACTAGGGTTGTATCATAGCTAGTAATAAAAATAAAAAGGGGTAACCAAGGGAACACAAGTCATGGCCCTACACATCGACCTCAGGGGGTCATAGCACAGAGCCAGAGACCACCCAGTATGGTCCACCACCCCCAGGAGAGGTGATGTCATCTAGAGCCCTATTCCTGTAACTATAAATGACATTCCTAGACTTTCTGGACTTCATTAACTTATTAGAAGTGTCAAGATCAGAATTGTAAGAGGACAAGCAGGAGGAAAAGCTAAAACAGAAGCAAATTTGCTTCTTCCTCTCACCAGCACAGAAGTCGAGGTCAGAGCAACCATCAAAGACAAAGCTCTCCCAAAGCAAGAAGCCATATGGGTGGCTCCAAAAGGAACTGCAACATTAGGGAACACAGTCACAACAAAGCATGAGGCACACTCACTGAAATACGTAACAGAGAGACACGAGCGGTGAGGTCACAGCCACAGGCCCAAAGGTAAAGGGCACAGGGTTGATGAACACATGGGTGAGTGGTACTGTAGCAAATAGTGCAGGTGACGGATACTGGCACTAAACAAACAGGATTAACAACTCTAGGGTAGCTTTTGCCCAACTTTGGGCTTTATCACTACAACCACCAGTGCAGAAGCTTTCTTTTGCCCTATGGCACCAGCAAAACCAAACCACAATCACAGGTGTGGAAGGCCTCTGGGGTGTCGTCCAAACTACAGGAATCACCACAACTCACTGGTGCTGGGGTCACTAGGGAGAGGTAGCCTTAGCTACCAGCTCCATCATGAAAGAAACTGAGAGCCTATCTGTAACGCCTAGGGAAGGCCAAGCCTTCCTTATATTATTCGTCATAAGTGATCTACAAGGAAAAGCTTCCAGCACTTGGAGAGTAATGATCAACTCAAACTCAACAAAGACTAAAAAACTCCCTCATGTAGATCAGAGCTCTCCCTACTCTTAAAGCATTAACCCTAGGAAAACAAGGGGTATATACTAAGAAACTTCAATGAACGGCTAATTCGATAAGGAGCACAAAGTACAAAACAGTCTTTCTGTCACTGTCATTGGCCTTGTCAAGAATGATGCTGGAGAAAACTCGCTCATCAAAGATTAAGCCCTCTTTAATGGGAGGCCACACTTTACACTCAGTAAATGGGGATAATTGTGAAGTCACGCCCCTAGGTCCACAGTGAGTGTCCGACCAAAACTCACAATCCTGATTTGTTTCAATATTAACACAAAGCCAAAATCATCCATTCAAACTTATAAGTATGATAAAAAGATTAAACAGCCACGGATAGGACGCAACAGTACAAGCATACTTATTGAGGGTGAAGATGAAAGTGAAGTCTTTGCTCACCATCTATCATTAAATAACTCCTTACAACAGCACATGTCTGGCCGCAAGAGCCAGGTAATCTACAACAAACTTGTATATAATTTCAACAGTTGTTCAAGCTCCGGTGAAGAAATTTCTCTTTCCAAAGGTCGAAAGGTTTGTATATGCGTAGGAACACAGGTCTGTTGATAGTTTCTAGCCATTGACTTTGAGATGACATTGCTAGAGGCATCTACCTAGAACATTTAAAAGATAAAAGTAGCCTCACTACTAAATCAAAGAATAAATTACAAACTACTTAAAAATTTACATTTAAATGGACACTTACCACATCTTGGGGCATCTGGAGACCCTTTCATAAATAGCATACACTTTGCTGAATTGATTAATCTCTTTAATCTGGTATTCAAATCTTCTGCAGGAACTGCGGGAGCTGTTGACACCAAGGAAGTTTTAGCTGCCTGACAAGAAATGGGACAATTAATTAAAATGATAAGAAATGAAACCTTAACCCAAAAATGAAGGACAAATTAAATCTTCCATTCATGGGGAGACCTTTAATACTTCCAAAATTCAAATACAGTATACAAAATCTGCAATCTGGAAAATTATTTGCTCTCTTTCAAGAACATACAACTTTTATACAGAATATCTTCTTCAGTAAAACTAAAATGACCATGTATAGCTTGTAGACAAGTGCCTGGGAGAGTACACTAGCAGGAGCATACAGTGTGTGCTTACTATTATGGTACCAGCAACCAGTTTCATTACTGGCACTATGGAAAAGTGTTTAGTTTAACATTATATCATAAAGGACTCTACAATGGATTTCAAATAGTATTCAAGCACATATTTTGGGAAAACTTATAACAAACGCACACATCAGTACAAGATTTTGCTCTAGTGTATTACACAATGTGAGAATTTATATCAGTAGAGGACTGTATCACAAATCACTATAATTGAAAAGAATAGGTAGGTAGTAGGTTGGCCAAGACACCAGCCACCAGTTGAGATACTACCTCTAATTGGGTGCTTTGACTGGTTAGACAGTACAGTACTACTTTGGATCCCTCTCCCTGGTTATGGCTAATTTTTCCTTTGCCGACCCATACACAGAACAGTCTGGTCTATTCTTTACACATTTTCCTCTGTCGCCATACACTTGACAACACTGAAATTACCAAACAATTCTTCTTCTCTAAAGAAGTTAACTACTGCACTGTAATTATTCAGTGGCTACTTTCCTCTTGGTAAGGGTAGAAGAGACTCTTTAGCTATGGTAAGCAGCTCTTCTAAGCAAAGGACACTCCAAAATGAAATAATTGTTCTCAAGTCTTAGGTAGTGCCATAGCCTCTATACCATGGTCTTCCACTGTCTTGGGTTAGAGATCTCTTGCTTGAGGGTACACTCGGGCACACTATTCTATCTTCTGTCTCTTCCTGTTGTTATTTTGGAGTTTTTATCCTTTTTCTATTTTCAAGTTTTTATAGTTTATAGATGAAAGATTTATTTCAATATTATTGTTCTTAAGCTTCTTTTGTAGTTTATTTCCATTCCTCACTTGGCTATTTTCCCTGTTGGAGCCATTGGACTTACAGCATCCTGCTTTTCCAACTAGGATTGTAGCTTAGCAAGGTATAATAATAATAATAATAATAATAATAATAATAAACACCTGTCCCTGTACTAAGAAGGAAAAAATGGTTTTGCCAGACATGGAAACTATCAAGGAAAAGCTTTGCCTACCCTCTCCTCCCTCCTCCTCACAAACACACACACTATCTCAGTTTACCATACGACACTGGTTTCAAACTGTTAAGAGAGTCACCCACATCTACCAAGGGATCGGGACACACACACAAACAAAGAGATATAGAGTGAGAATGACTGTGTTAGGGATTACAAAGACTGTGAAAGTACAATTTTTGGGTATAACTTTATACAAAGCAACTCACCCCACAAAAACAAAGTTATTCTGGGGTTACTTCAAATTACTTTTTTTGCATTCGATTTCCTTCATTTAAAAAGATTTTGAAAGATAATTTTATATACAAAAATTTGGAAATAGGAAATTTTCACAGAACTTCAATTTTTTATATGTATCATTTTATCAATGTATAAAAAATACTTTCCATTGTGACTATTTTTCATATGGAAGTTTTCTGTTTTTTTATAAAAGTACTTTTACAGATTGTAGGCATTAAAATTCCCCCATCTCCTCCTGTTTAAATGACAAAAATTTGTCAATGTTAATAAAAGTAGATGAAATTTTCCTCCAAAAAATGTCAGTTTTGAGAAAACGGGCATTAAAGTTTTATCATAGAAATTGATTGAAGACTTCACTATGCATAAGTACGGGCTTTTAGTGGTAATTTTCCTCAACACTGGGGATCATAAGGACATAATCATCATACTTCAGGGTAACTTACTAACCAGTGGTGCAACCCTTCCCACAAATAAAAAATTATTGCTTTTCCCACACACACACACACACAATATATTCTACATAAACAAAATGTACACACAAACAAGATGTGCCTAGCATAATATATTCTCGTTTGTGTATTTTTAAGGGCAAATTTTATGCTTTTGGCCTACTTAGATATCGCTACTTATGAGAAGAGAAATTGCTGAGCCACAGGAGAATTGTTGCAATTAGTTTTCCTGAACTTCTACTTCTTTTTTTCTTCTTTGAAGCAGCAGCATTAGAAAAATCAAACGAAGATGAGGAAAAGGAGCTAGTGGTCGTCTTCTTGCCAACCTTCCTCAGGGTTGAAGTCTGGGGACCAACGACGATGTTCCATTGGTGTAAGAAACCAAAGATGCTTCTTCAACAGCAGTCTAAAGTACATCAGAAGTTGCCACATCCTCCAGCTCCTATACAGATGTCGGAATTATCAGAAGTCAACACGGAGGCCAAACCTCAAGCAGCTTGCCTATTGACGGAGTACCAGCAATGCACAATGAAAGTCAAACTTCCTTAGGTTCAGGTTATCACTGAGTCTGCAAAGGCAGAGGAGTATTACTTCCACTAAGGGAAGGTGATACTACCATTTTCCCTGAGGAATTACCTTATGACACGTCAAAGTCTCTTCCTCACAAGAATTTCTGCCAAAAATCATAACCCTTGCATAAAACAGAACGATGGGGATCAATGGAAGGTTTGGGCATAAATCTGCCACACTTCTTTCTGGCTTTTCCTCGATGCAACTACACATCCTTGCTCTTCATTTACTCTGGAGGGAGAAAAAAAAAAGAATCAAAAGCCAAAAGTTAAAAGGCAGTAAAACTACGTTCGTACTTCTTGTGGATCAAGTCAAAAGTGCAAGTGGGTGGGGCTTTCATTAAACCATCTGTCAGTAGTTATAACTACCATATTTACATTTTAAAGGCAGCTCTAGCTTCACAGAAGTCATGTTCTTATTAAAGAAGGATTGTTTGTTTTTATAGAGGAACAAACATCAACAAATTAATACGATATATTTTTGAGATGCTTCAACAACAGTGGGTAATCAAAGTTGGATTTTTGGTGCGGAGGAAGCCAAGGTAACAGTGACGATTTGTAAACTGGCGAGTAATCATCCATCAAGCCTCTGTGAAGTGCTTCCATTCCATCCTGGAAGTAGTGTATCAGTCCAAAGATCTGTGCTTTGGACTGGCCATCACTATCACCGTTCTCTTGCCTACAGCCAACGAACTACTATACCTATTGATCGGTCTTCCTAGACATCTTTGAAGAAGTCTTCTACTTGTTGTTCTTCTCTAAGTTGCAGCAGATTCTTAATGAAGATGAGGCAAGGTGAAGGAAGAACCTGAAGTTTGTCCCTTTCAGTCATGCAGGTCAATAATGACACAAGAGCACAACTAGGTTACACATCCTAAGCACCTTCTAGAATTGGCAGGCACTGAAGGAGAGAAGAAAAGCAGCACTCTTTCAGGGTAGCAAAATTATTCCTTCAGCGGGAGCACCAACCATGTCTAAAGAAAACCAACTTCTTTAAATAAACGTTATTGTCGTCATTATAAGGCTACACATAAGAGGGATAGAACAGCAACAGACATGCCAACCGACAAAAATTAGCAGATAGCACAGGAAACTGTCACACAATGACACGTATCAGGCAAACTGCATATCTTTGGCTTTTATCAATATCCCTTCAGCACAACTCTCTGCAAGAATATTTATTCAATCTGAAAGAAAATGCAAAATATAAAAGCCCAATGCAGGCACCAAAAACTTTGTTTGGCCGGAAGATGAAGTCTGAGGTTTACTCTGTCTGTTGGGTGGGAGGAGCCTACCTCCCCCTCAACGGATAACCACAGTTTACCTTGTCAAGTTTAAATGACCCTTCCAGCTTTGCTGAAGCCATACTCCTATTAAAGGTCGATGGTTTGTATCATATGTAGAAACAAAGGAAGTAAAAGTGCACTTCAGTGGGTAATCAAATTTTGCAGAAGGTAGTTTTCTACATAAGCACATACGACTGCACCATTACACTACAGTATACTATAATGAATCAAATTTTCATCTAAAATTCTAACCTGCACCTTGACTTTTGAAGTCAAGTCAGCTGCATTGGCACCATCTACTCTATCAACTACTTGTCCTCCACGCAACAGCACAACTGTCGGTACGGCAGAAATGTTGAATTTCAAGCTGACTTCGGGCAGGTCTTCTGCTGGTACGATTGCAAAGGTCACATCCTAAAGTAAACATTATAAACTATTAGAAATGTAAATACGATCTTAGACTTTATTCTCATAAAATAATTTCCCTAATTCTACAACACAAATAATTTTTAAAAAGTAATTTGTATTTTGCCTACACATACAAACCCGAGTCCTTTGATAAATATGTCCTCAGCGTGGGATAGAACAGCTGTTGATTTATTAATAAGGTAGTTAGTTAACCTTAAGTGGGTGCTGGAGAGAAGACTCACCCACCTACCTGTCACTCTAGCCAAGCTGACTTTTGGTGCAAGACTGAGAAGGGTGGTTGAGGTGGAAAGTTTAAATTAAAAGACTTGGGCTTGTAGAGCTAAAAAAATATTTTCCAAATTTTCTTTTTGGTCATAAGCTTTTAGTGCTCAAACCTTTCATCCTTTAATATAGGAGACTAACTAATTGATGTGAGCAAGTTCCGTAGAATCAAAACTGGAAGATTCCTGATCCTATATGGGAGCAAGGAAGATGCTTCCAGCAACCTCGTAACATCTATCCACTGGGACGAATGAGTTGTTAGGGACTGATAAGTATCATTTTAAGAAACCTGGCACTAAGTCTTGGATGACCCTTTCTCCCTATACACGGGAGATGTTGGAGATTAATAATACCTTACCAGCATCATCATCCAAATAAGCATGTAACAGCCATGGATGCTGTAACCCCAAGAAAGGGAGGAAGAAACAATAAGCAGAAAAGCCAGTCATTCTACCTTTTAATCTATGCTTATAACAGGAATACTAGCTTAGACCATATGCTTTGTGTCCAGTGAGGGAGCTGGGATGTCTATACAACTTGTTGAGCAGCCATCACAGGACCAAAGTAAAGGTAACCAAGGATGTGGTATTCTATCACAGATAGAGATATAAAGGTATCTGGTAATTCCAGCCTCCTGCCTTCAATATCTGGTCCAGCAACAGGGTCTTCCTTAAGGTTACTGTTGGGCCAATACCCCTGACCTCTTATTGGTCCAGATGTACAGTACACTCCCTTCACTGTCTCATGAAGCCTTTAAGACAGAGTTCTTGAATACTTCTTTCTTGATCCTGCCAGTGCTAATGTAGAGTCCCTAGTACTCAGTCCCAAGTCACTGAGTGCTCTTCAAAATACTCTCAAATGATAAAAAAGCAGTTCATCTTTGTATCCCTTATATTAGACTTTCAGGGGAGGGATGGAGAAGGTCCCAAACTGCCTTCCAAACTTCCTTGTGTCCAGTTATTACAGTAATATTATGATTATTATTATTATTATTATTATCATTATTATTATTATTATTATTATTATTATTATTATTATTATTATTATTATTATTATTATTATTATTATTATCATTATTATTACAGTACAGTGTACAATCAAAGTTACAAGCCTAACTGTAAAAGCAGGATGCTACAAGCACTAGGACTGTAACAGGGCAAAATAGCCCATTGAGGATAGGAAATAAACAATATATGAGAGGTAATAAATTAATTATAAAATATTTAAAGATCAGTAACAAAGTTAAAATAAATATGTCACATAAAAACCAAGAAGAGAAACTAATGTCAACATGTTCAACATATAACATTTACTGAATGTTTGAACTGAAGTTCCACCAATTCAACAACGAGATTACAAAGATCATTTCACAATCTGATCACAGTTCGAATAAAACTTCAAGAATATTCTGTAGTGTTGAGTCTTGTGATGGAGAAAGTAACACTGTTGGAATTAACCATATACCTAGTACTGTATTATATACATATAGCATAGTACAGTCTCGGAAGATCTGAAAGCAAAGGATGGTCAGAATTCTGAAAAATCCTATACAATACAGTAATACATAAAGTACTGAACAACAGTGCCAAAGATTAATATCAAGAACAGGAATAAGCAACTTGATAGACTGCAAGTTTTTTCCAACATATTAAGGTGAGAGTCAGCATCTGAAGACCAGATTTGAGAATAATATGTTATTTTCCTTAGTAAAATAAATTTTTGAATATACTTACCCGATGATCATATAGCTGTCAGCTCTGCTGCCCGACAGAAAAACCTACGGGCGGAATACGCCAGCGATCGCTATACAGGTGGGGGTGTACATCAACAGCGCCATCTGTCAAGTAGGTACTCAAGTACTCGATGTCAACAAAGAACCAATTTTCTCCACTGTCCACTGGGTCTCTATTGGGGAGGATGGGTGGGTCCTTTAATTTATGATCATCGGGTAAGTATATTCAAAAATTTATTTTACTAAGGAAAATAACATTTTTCAATATTAAACTTACCCGATGATCATATAGCTGATTCACACCCAGGGGGGTGGGTAGAGACCAGCATTACAAATTGACATTATTATGAGCTAAGTATTCCGTATTTCATTTTAGCAGTTATTCAAAATAACAAACATAAAATAAATAAGTACCTGGTAAGGAAGTCGACTTGAACAATTACTCTGCCTTTTTAAGTACGTCTTCCTTACTGAGCCTCGCGATCCTCATAGGATGCTGAGCGACTCCTAGGAGCTGAAGTATGAAGGGTTGCAACCCATACTAAAGGTCCTCATCAAAACCTCTAATCTAGGCGCTTCTCAAGAAATGACTTTGACCACCCGCCAAATCAAGTAGGATGCGAAAGGCTTCTTAGCCTTCCGGACAACCCAAAAACAATAATAAAACATTTCAAGAGAAAGATTAAAAAGGTTATGGAATTAGGGAATTGTAGTGGTGGAGCCCTCACCACTACTGCACTCGTTGCTACGAATGGTCCCAGAGTGTAGCAGTTCTCGTAAAGAGACTGGACATTCTTAAGATAAAAGACGCGAACACTGATTTGCTTTTCCAATAGGTTGCGTCGAATATACTTTGCAGAGATCTATTTTGTTTAAAGGCCACGGAAGTTGCGACAGCTCTAACTTCGTGTGTCCTTACCTTCAGCAAAGCTTGGTCTTCCTCATTCAGATGGGAATGAGCTTCTCGTATTAACAGTCTGATAAAATAGGATAAAGAATTCTCTGACATAGGCAAAGATGGATTCTTAACTGAACACCATAAAGCTTCAGACGGGCCTCGTAAAGGTTTTTAAATAGAACTTAAGAGCTCTTACAGGACATAATACTCTTTCTAGTTCATTTCCAACCATACGATAAGTTTGGAATATCGAACGATATTGGTCAAGGCCGAGAAGGCAGCTCGTGTTTGGCTAGAAAACCAAGTTGAAGAACATGTAGCCGTTTCGGATGAGAATCCGATGTTCTTGCTGAAGGCATGAATCTCACTGACTCTTTTAGCTGTGGTTAAGCATATCAGGAAAAGAGTCTTAAAGGTGAGATCTTTCAGGGAGGCTGATTGAAGCGGTTCGAACCTGTCTGACATAAGGAATCTTAGTACCACGTCTAAATTCCAACCAGGTGTAACCAAACGACGCTCCTTCGTGGTCTCAAAAGACTTAAGGAGGTCTTGTAGATCTTTATTGTTGGAAAGATCTAAGCCTCTGTGACGGAAGACTGATGCCAACATGCTTCTGTAACCCTTGACAGTGGGAGCTGAAAGAGACCGTTCTTTCCTCAGATATAAGAGAAAGTCAGCTATTTGAGTTACAGAGGTACTGGTCGAGGATACGGATACTGACTTGCACCAGTTTCGGAAGATTTCCCACTTCGATTGGTAGATTCTAAGGGTGGATGTTCTCCTTGCTCTAGCAAACGCTCTGGTTGCCTCCTTCGAAAAGCCTCTAGCTCTCGAGAGTCTTTCGATAGTCTGAAGGCAGTCAGACGAAGAGCGTGGAGGCCTTGGTGTACCTTCTTTACGCGTGGCTGACATAGAAGGTCCACCCTTAGGGGAAGTGTTCTGGGAACGTCTACTAGCCATTGAAGTACCTCGGTGAGTTATTCTCTCGCGGGCCAGAGGGAAGCAACTAGCGTCAACCTTGTCCCTTCGTGAGAGGCGAACTTCTGCAGTACCTTGTTGACAATCTTGAACGGAGGGAATGCATATAGATCTAGATGTGACCAATCTAGTAGAAAGGCATCTATATGAACTACTGCTGGGTCCGGGATAGGTGAGCAAACTATAGGGAGCCTCTTGGTCATCGAGGTTGCGAAGAGATCTATGGTTGGCTGGCCCCAGGTGGCCCAAAGTCTCTTGCATACATCCTTGTGGAGGGTCCAATCTGTTGGAATTGTTTGTCCCTTCCTACTGAGACAATCTGCTATGACATTCAAGTTGCCTTGGATGAACCTCGTTACTAGTGAAAAGTTTAGACCTGTTGACCAGGTGAGGAGGTCCCTTGCGATCTCGTACCATGTCAGAGAGTAGGTCCCTCCTTGCTTGGAGATGTACGTCAAAGCCGGGTGTTGTCCGAGTTCACCTCCACCACTTTGCCTTGAAGGAGAGACCTGAAGCTTTTCCAGGTCAGACGTACTGCCAGTAGCTTCTTGCAGTTGAAATGCATTGTCCTTTGACTCGAGTTCCATAATCCCGAGCATTCCCTACCGCCTAATGTCGCACCCCAGCCTACGTCCGAAGCGTCCGAGAAGAGAACGTGGTTGGGAGTCTGAACAGTCAGGGGAAGACCCTTTCTAAGGTTGATAAAGTCCTTTCACCAAGTCAGACCAGACTTTATCTTTCCGGAAACCGGGATCGAGACCGCTTCTAGCGTCTTGTCCTTTTTCCAGTGAAAAGCTAGATGATACAGAAGAGGACGGAGGTGTAGTCTTCCAAGTGACACAAATTGAACCACGGATGACAGTGTCCTTACCAGACTCATCCACAGCCTGACAGGGCAGCGTTCCTTCTTCAGCATCTTCTGGATGGATAGCAGGGCTGGGGGTTGATCGTCTTGTTCAGCAACGTCCTCATCAGAGGGTTCCTCATCCGAAACTGATGAGGAAACGGCAACGGAGTGGGCAACGTCTGACTCGCTGAATCCGGTCGCACTAGTGGATGCGTGACGGAGCCGGACGCAATATCATGGTACTGCTGCACAGTCTGTGAACTGTCAACCATGGGGACGCGAGGAAGTACAGCGTCAACCCGAAACTGTCTAGACTGTCTGGGTTGTGCAGTCAACACCCTACCGGGTTGCTGAGGTTGACGCACTGCGTCACAACAAGTCACCTCTGCTGGTTGTTGAACGTCTTCCTAGTGACACACTGAACGTCAACAACCACCTCCGAGCGTCGCTTAACGTCAACGTGCGACTGGCAACCCACACTGGGTCGCATCGGTGGAGGAACCACCTCAACTGGCGGACGCGAGTAGGATACCTCAGTGTCAACAGGGCGCACAACCAACCGGTAGGAAGGTTGTTGGCCAGAAGGTTCTTCTCCGTAAAAAGTCCTCTATCAAGGACACAAGCTTGGACTGCATGTCTTGCAGCAAAGCCCATTAGGGTCTACGGGAGCAGGTGTGGCAACAGACGGGGTTAGCGACTGAAGCGGAACCATTTACCATCCCTGGAAGCCTTGTTATGCTTTAATTAAAGTCCATAGGAGGCTAAGCAGCTTAAGGCTCCTCTCCAAATGACAGAGTCCTCAAAGGAATATCAGTAGGAGGGAGAACAGCACTTTCTCATCTACAGGAACCTTGTCCGAGAAAAGCTAGGTTATCTCAGTGAGGGTCTCACTGGTGCATAAGCAGCAGACCAGAAGGCAACGTTATGTAACTTCTTGACAGTCTGTGAACTGTCAAAAAACTGAACTGTCAACCACAACAGGTGCGTGAGGACATACAGCACTGGTGCATTAGTAGCAGACCAGAAGGCAACGTCCTGTAACTGCTTGACAGTCTGTGAGCTGGCAACAACCAAAGCTGTGTGGGGAAGCCTCAACTCCTGACTGACTAGTCTGCTGCGGGCGAGTGGCGGTAACCACAGTGTGTTGCGGAGGCTGACGCACCGTGTCAAAACACGGCAGCTTAACTCCACCATCCTGTTGTTGTGGTAGCTCACGCACGGCAACGGAGTGCTCCGTGCGTCTGTGGGAGTCAGCATGCGTCTGGCAGGGTCGACTGCGCATGGGTGGAGGAGCTCTCACAGCCGGAGTGTGGGAGCAGGCAGCCTCAGCGTCTGCTGGGCGCACAACCGTGGCAGGTTGTAGGCTAACGGGTGCAGCGCCAACCTCTCCGCAGCCGGAGTGTGGGAGCAGGCAGCCTCAGCGTGAGCTGGGCGCACAACTGTGGCAGGTTGTAGGCTAACGGGTGCAGCGCCAACCTCTCCGCAGCCGGAGTGTGGGAGCAGGCAGCCTCAGCGTGAGCTGGGCGCACAACCGTGGCAGGTTGTAGGCTAACGGGAGCAGTGTCAACCTTCTCCGCACGAAACTCCTGCATAACCGCAGCTAACTGAGTCTGCATAGACTGCAGTAAAGACCACTTAGGGTCTACAAAAGCGGCAACAGACGGAGCTACTGTCCGTTGTGACTGAGGGTCTAAAACAGCGGGTGCGGCAACAGACGGAGTTACTGCCTGTTGCGGTACCGCTTTACCTCTCTTAGGAGGTGTGCAGTCATCGGAAGACTGCAGCGAGTCCGAACTGACCCAGTGGCTACACCTGGGCCGTTGGACTTGCGCGGAAGGGACCGACTTGCACTTAATAAGCTGCGAGACCTTGGTCCAAGGTTTCTCACGAGAAACCTCTTCCGCAGACGAGAAGTAAATGGGCTCTCTCGTCTTTGTGTGGGTGGGGCGATCTTGGGTAGATACGCCCGAAACCACGGAGGGAAACGTCTGTTCGTTGATCAAGGCCTGAGGAACCCATAAGTCGTTCGACATTACTTCTCCCCTGGGCTTGGGAGCTTGCAAGAGGTCCCGGACTAGGTGAACGACAGGCACGAACAGACGAACCCTCGGACGCAACACTGTAACACTTTGCGCATATCACTTTATCACTTTGATTTTCTGTTTTGCACTTATTTCACTGAAATCGAAACTTTTACTGATTTCTACCTGAAACACGCAATCCTACCCTTCATTAAAAGGTAGTAATTGCGAAAACAGTCGTATAATGCAACAGAAAACATATATAAAGATAAAGAATTCAGTGGCTGGGAAAGAGACTAAACACTAGTTCAAATAAACTACGTTTACAATCTCTCACCGCACACAGCCTGGGAACAAGAATAAAACCCTAGAAACGTTTTACCTTCTTCCCCTACAGCGACTAGGGAGGAGAGTAAAACGAGAACAACGTTACCCGCTTGAACGAAACGTTTTTTCTCCTCTCTCTCCCTCCGTCTCTATCTCTCTCTTTCTCTCTAGATTTCGCACCTGAGAGAAGAGCCCAATTATATATCGTCAAAACATGATATATGCTAAAGGAAAAAACTGAAAGGTTTTCCAAATAAAAAGTTCCTTTAATTTAGAATTTAAACCATTAAAGCTAAGAAAGAATGAACGAAACGCTAGAATCGGTTTACTCTTACTGCAAAGTGAAACCGTGATACACTCTCTCTCTATCGTAACGATAGAGCGCATGTTGAACATCCTGAACGTCAACAACTGCGTAGACTAAAAAACTAAACGTTAGTTCATCTTTGAAAACAGTACGAGACTATCAAAGAAATTCTTTCATAAAACATTAAATTTAAAAAGTTCTAAATTCTTTAAAGGTTAAATACGATATAACGGGCTCAACGTTGATTAACTTCGGTTCCAAGTTAGGACCGCCTACTATCAGGAAAGGTCGCAAATAAACAAAACATAAAAATTTATTTTTATATGTTTATAATAAAAGGAAAGTTAATCGAAGCGGCCTAATAAAGGCGGAGAGATATAAAATATAGATCTATAACGTGTTAAGCAAAATTACTAAAAACCTAAACACACTTCCGTCTAAGGGAAGGGTCGGCCATTTAAAAGTGAAAGAGAGTCCATACTCTCTTTGTCACCATAATTAAATCTATCCAAAACGAGTTCAAGTTTTGAAATGAAGATAAAACCCCTGCATAGCGAAAGCTCAAAACTGGAATAGTGTACTTCACCAAATAGTTGTGAAAACAAATCCAGTTAGTAACAGCGTATTTAGTAGGTCTTGCCAGTGGCACGACAGAGAGAAAATTGGTTCTTTGTTGACATCGAGTACTTGAGTACCTACTTGACAGATGGCGCTGTTGATGTACACCCCCACCTGTATAGCGATCGCTGGCGTATTCCGCCCGTAGGTTTTTCTGTCGGACAGCAGAGCTGACAGCTATATGATCATCGGGTAAGTTTAATATTGAAAAATTAAAATCAAGGTACGATAGAATGAAGATCTTAAAGATTTCTTCAGGTTAGATTGATCACCAAAATTCTTAAGAATTTCTCAGTAAACCATTTTTTCTTTTTGTGCATTTGAAGAAGAAACAGACCAAATTTGTTTCTCAAAGTAAATCTGCATTAAAAATCACACATAAAATTTTATGGCAGTTGTATAATTAGGGCAATCACCTTCACGCCCCATAATTTGCACCATGGACGTATTTTAGCTGGATCTCTATTAAGGGATTCAGCAATTCTAGATCTACAGTCAGGAGTTGGAATTGATGTAAAGAGAGTAGTATCATCTGCATTTGTAACAAGCTTCTTTTCTTCGGCAAATCACTTATCATGTGTATATACTGTAGTATGAAAAGGAACGTAGAGAGTAGAGGTCCCCTTTTTTGTTTTGTTTCATTGTTGATGTCGGCTACCCCCCAAAATTGGTGGAAGTGCCTTTGGTATATGTATGTATGTATGAAAAGTAACAGGCCAAGAACACTACCCCGAGGCACACCAGATATCACATTCTTATACTCAGTATGGTGACCATTAAACATTACTCCTTGCAATCTATTAGTTAAAAACTCAATAATGATGCTAAGAATAAAGACCCACCTGCTCGCAACTGTGAAAGTTGGAAAACAGAAATCTCATAATTAACACGTTCCAAGGCTGTACTAAAATCAAGACCAATCATACAAACTTCCTGATCACAATCAAGGGATTTCTATTCGACATTGGAAACTGTAAGAAGGGCATCACATGCTCCAAAGCCCTTAAGAAAGCCTAACTGCAAACTAGGGAACAGATTATTACCTTCAGCATACCTATTTAGACGTTTGGCCAAAAGACATCCAAAATTTTACATAACCAATGACAAGACTAGCAAGAAAACAGTCTTGAGAGTCAGATCTCTATCCAAGGATTGTGGTAGCCTACTGGAAACCTTCCTGTCTCACATTTGGTAAATGGGAAGTTCAATTATTAAGTAGTGTCTGCAGTCTTATCATCCTTGTGAGCTATGGATGTTGGAGTTTTTGGGAGACTTTTGGTCTATTTGGTGAATCACCAGTAGTCCTCACCTGTCCCTCTCAGGTCATAGTTTGAGTGGATAGGGGCAGGGGGTTGCAGGCCAATTATATGGGTATACAGTAAGGTCAGTCAGTGACTTTTCCCTTGCTTCTGCCACTCATAACAACCTTTAAACCTTCACAAGGGCCCATATAGGGAACAAGTAATGGGCATGTGAAAAAGGTCCCTGTTCCAATTCAGGAACCTAAGGTTTAAGAGTGGGCAAGACTGTTTGAAACTGCATACCAGCAAACAACTCCCATGAAGAGGAGAGGTATATGCCCTTCTCTCTAAAGATTTGGTTGAAGACTGAGCAGTAGCCTTTCAATGTCAAGACTGATAGGAGCTTCTTTCAGCAAAGGTAGACAAAGAAGTCGGCAAACTGCTTAAAAAGATATTTCAGCAGAAGCGCCCCTTCTACGATCTCAATTGTAAAGATGGACCACTTTTGCTGATAGACAGCTACAAAGGATTGTCGCAAATATCCAGACTTCTCATGTGCAGTGCCTAGCAAAAAGTCTTTCAGTCAGAGGACATACTTGATAGTATCCACTCATGAAGTGCTAGCAACTTCACAGAGAGGTGGTACCTCTAGTTTGTAGGCTGATGCGCCAAGAGGATGAGAGACTTGGTACCTGACAAGGCCAGGCTTGTAAACTACTAATTTTCAGGATTTTCCAAGGCCTTGGGAAGTGGCAAAGTAGGCTACGGCTCTTGACCAGTGGTCTATCTATGAAGTCACTTACAGGCTTGCCATGGAAGCTAAACTCAAACGCTGAGAACAAAATTCCCTTCGTCTTATCTCTCCCTGCAGGGGGTCCATGGTGTCAATGTTGTAACTGTTGTCTTGATCTGAGAATGCAAGAGACAAGATCTTGTTTTTCATACGGCTCGAGCGCAGCAAATTTCTTGGACTAAAGATCTGAGAATTTACACTATCTGGAGCCCCTCAAGCTAGCTCCAACCAAGAAAATTTAAGGGAGGGCTTTGATTCTAGAAAGATATGGAAGTGCTGATCAATATATGTCATACTGCACTTCATGAGGCCATAGATGCCTCCCAAGAGTTACTGAACTTTCAGATGCAAGCTAATACCTTAATGAACAGAATTTATCAGGGGATTATTCGTCTTCGCAGTTAAGGGTCTAGAGTAGGGTCCCGAAGGGCTGATGTAGTCCCAAGATTTCTCTTTTACGAGGGTAGGTATAGACGTGTTCAGTAGGTAGATATGACTGTTTCATAGACTTCTATTCCGAACCTAAAATGAAGCCAGGTTGGTAGTTCAATGAGGCAAGGACTATCCTGGGTGACAAAGCACCAAGTGTTTGTACCATTGAAGAACGAACAGGAAAATAAGATGTCAAGAAGAGCATGGGTGCATTCCTTGTAAGTCTATCAGTGGATGTTGCCTCAATGTATCCTGATGACACTTGAACGAGTTATTAGAATGATCCCGTGATGACCCTTGCCTCAACTTATCGCTTTGACATGTTAGAAGAGCCCTGCCACGTCATGTAGAAAGGTCTCACTTAGCAAGAAGGTCCTCAATACTGTACAGTAGTTTATTGCTCTCTCTGTGTCAGATGATTTTTTGTTTCACTTGTTGGAAAATTGGTAAAGTTACTCCATTAGGTATATGTGTTTATGGAAACTCTGGCTCTGCTGATTACCACCCAATTTAGACAACTCCCATATTATCTAAAGTTTTACTAATAGTTTATGGGAAAACATCTCAATACATTTGTAATTTGGCTTTCACAAAGGCCTTGGAGCATTTGATACCTTTCTTATGATTTACCATGATGTACAGCAATCCCTTGATTGTGGTCAGGGGAGTTTCACAAATAATAAATGGAAAACCTGACAAAAAAAGACAATGATGTAATGATAACGATGCAATAACTTTATACAATAATGGGATGGCAAAGAAAGTGAACTGGGGAACCACTGCCACCAACCACCACACAATTGTAGAGTGACACCAAGAACATTAATGCAAAAATTAGCTAGTGATCTGCAGGCCTTACCTGAGGAGAAAAGATTAATTTGGTTAAAACATACACAGTATTTAGTTGACATCTTTCCTGAACTTCTGCATAAGAGAAATCACATGTTTGTTGCTTGCATTTGTATGTTATTGCATAAATACATGAGAAAACATATATCACTAAATCATCAACCTCTTTTTTTCTTCAACCTTATCAATCCCATTGTATAGCAGGGTCCACCGCCCAAGTCAACTCTATTTCTATTTTTTGCCACTTCTGCTCCCCGTCCCACCTCACCCCATCCATCTGATCCCCCAAACTGCTCCCCATCATTATCATGTTCCAGCTACTCTCTTCTCATTACATAACCACAGTATCACAGACGACCTTCCTTAGTCTTTTCCTTTACATTACATATACCACACATTCTTTTTATATCTTGACTCTTCCTCCTTCTTCCCAGTGGTAATATGCCAGCAATCCATCTCCCCATCTTCATGTCTGTTCTTTATCCAAAAGTCCCTCCTCTTTCCTCATAAGTGCCAAAGTTTTTGTTCCATATAATAGTACGGACTTTGTCTTTCCAAAATTCCCCTTCAATCCTTTCCCTTTTGGTTATTTTTTCCATGCTAAAAGGCTTTCTTGCCATTTTTCTACAATAACTATATCATTAGCAAACATCACTTTCCATAATTCTTAGTTGTTCCTTAATTCAAAAGTCAAAGGAACAGGAATGGACTCAGCTGATCCCTGATGGAGAGCAAACTAAAGAGGGAATTCCTGTCTCTACATATTTTATCTTTACAATGGTTCTTAACGCTTCCTGCATCATCCTCACTAGCCATACCAACTTCTCCCTCAAACACCTGTCATACACCTTTTCATGATCCACATAACACATGTAAACTTTCCTATTTCCTTCTATATAACTCTCTTGGAGTTGTCTTATTATAAATATAGCATCCACTATGCTCTTTCCTTTCATAAATCCAAACTGGTTCTCATGTATATCTATTAAATCTCTTTCCTCCTTTCTAAATTATCCATAAAATCATAATCATCACAGGTAAAGTTAAAAGGCTAAAAGAAAAATCAGGAAGCACATTTACCTTCAATTCTGATTGTTTGGCAAGTTCATTGAGAACTTCATTCATTTGTCCACACTGTGGTGCCCAGTCAGCTGTGAAATGGACCACCGAAAGGCCGCCATTCCTGTAATGAAAACCAAATAATTAGTGACAATATAACATAACATATAAAGACAAGTCATAAAAATCATTTCCTATAAACTAATCAAATATAAAATATTTGTTAACAATTGCCATAGAAATTTTGCTAGATTTACCATTAACTAAATACTGTAATTTGAGCAAAATTTGTTTGCAGCAACTATTATCAATACAGTACAAAGAATAGTGTTAAACATACGGTCAAGGCATCAATTTTAGATGATCATCATACTATATCATGTACCTTATCCTGATTCAGGCAAGGCTACTCTAAATATACAGTGCTACATCTTATCCTTAAAATTTCCATGTGTGAAAAAAAAAAAAAGGCAAGTCAGTAGAGCAGTAAGAGTGGGCTCTGGAGAGAGACGAACGTCTACTTTCAAACGAGTCAAAAGCAAATGACGTGACAACACTGGTGTGTGTGTATGAGCGAGGTAGCTGGTACGAAGCCCCCTATCCCACCACTAACTAGCTGTGGAGTAGTTACAGCTTGCTAAAAGAGGTATGGCTAATTTTCCAGCTTTGCTGAAAGTATATTCCCTAATAAAAATTGATTGATTGATTTGAGGTTTTCTGGTCACTAATAAAGAGCAAAAGGGTTCGTATTTAGTGTCAGATCAAATAATTATTCATAGCTTCAACTTTTCCTTTATCATTAGAACTGGGATGCCATTGCAATCATCACCTAAATGACCAACCAGCACCTCCTTACTCATCTTGTGACTTTTTTCTGGACCAATCCCCCCCTTCATAGTGGCACCGATTCTTTCTTCATTTCTTCATTGCGAAAGACTTCTTAGTCTCCCGTACAACCCAAAATAAGATTAAAAATTTCAAGAGTAGATTAAAAGGATATTGGGATTAAGGGAATGTAGTGGTAGAGCCTTCACCCACTACTGCACTCGCTGCTACGAATGGTCCCAGTGTGTAGCAGTCCTCATAAAGAGTCTGGACATCTTTCAAGTAATATGAAGCGAAAACCGACTTGCCTCTCCAAAAGGTCGCGTCCATAATACTTTTAATGGGTCTATTTTTCTTAAACGCTACAGAAGTTGCTATCGCTCTAACTTCATGAGCCTTGACTTTAAGTAAATTATGATCCTTCTCACTTAATTGAGAGTGTGCCTCCCGAATCAAAAGTCTAATTAAATAAGACCACGCATTCTTAGACATGGGCAAAGAGGGCTTTTTAACGGAGCACCATAAAGCCTCTGAACAACCTCGTCGCAGTTTAGTTCTGGATAAACAAAATTTAAGAGCTCTAACGGGGCACAGCACTCTTTCAACTTCATTCCCCACAATCTCAGAAAGACTGGGGATTTCAAATGATTTAGGCCAAGGACGAGACAGAAGTTCATTCTTGGCCAAAAAAACCAAGTTGAAGAGCGCATACTGCTTTATTAGCGGAGAAGCCGATGTTCTTGCTAAAAGCATGTATCTCACTAACCCTTTTAGCCGAAGCCAAGCTCACCAAAAAAAAGTGTCTTGAGGGTAAGATCCTTCAGGGAGGCTGAATTTAAAGGTTCAAACCTGTCTGACATAAGGAACTGTAGGACCACGTCCAAGTTCCAAGCAGGAGTCGAAATATGACGCTCCTTGGAAGTCTCGAAAGACTTAAGCAGGTCTTGGAGATCTTTGTTATTAGAAAGATCCAAACCCTTATGCCTGAAAACAGAAGCTAACATGCTTCTGTAGCCTTTAATCGTGGATGCAGAGAGGGAGCGACCGTTTCTCAGATAAGGCAGAAAATCCGCAATCTGCGCTATAGAGGCACTTGGAAGCGGAAATAGAGGAGGACTTGCACCAGTCTCTAGATACCTCCCATTTCGACTGATAGATCCTGATGGTAGAGGATCTTCTAGCCCCCGCGATCGCTCTAGCTGCCTCCTTCGAAAACCCTCGAGCTCAAGAGAGTCTTTCGATAGTCTGAAGGCAGTTAGACGAAGCGTGGGGAGGCTTTGATGAAATCTCTTTACGTGAGGCTGTCGCAAGAGATCCATCCGTAACGGCAGACTTCTTGGAACGTCTACCAGCCATAGAAGTACCTCTGTGAACCACTCTCTCGTGGGCCAGAGTGGAGCAACCAATGTCAACCTGGTCCCTTCGTAAGAGGTGAACTTCTGCAGCACCTTGTTTAGGATCTTGAAAGGTGGAAAGGCATAAACGTCCAGGTGAGACCAGTCCAGCAGGAAAGCGTCTATGTGAGCTGCCTCTGGATCCGGAACTGGAAAGCAGTAAGTCGAGAGCCTCTTTGTCAGTGAAGTCGCAAAAAGATCTATGGTGGGTTGACCCCATGTCATCCATAGCTTCTCGCACACAGTCTTATGCAACGTCCACTCCATGGAGATGACTTGTCCTCTTCTGCTGAGGCAGTCCGCCAAGACATTCATTTTTCCTTGCACAAATCTCGCCAAAGGAGAGATGTTACTTGCCTTAAATGGAGTTCCTTCTGATCCGTGGATCAAAGACCCGAGCATTCCAGACTGTCCAGTGGAGCTCCCTAACCCAAATCCGATGCATCTGAATACAACACATGGTTTGGGTTCTTGATCGCAAGAGAAAGACCTTCTCGAAGTCTGATGTTGCTGTCCCACCAAGTCAGACATGTCTAGACTGAGTTGGAGATTGGGAAAGAGATACTCTCTAAGCCCTTCTCCTTGTTCCAATGGTTTAGGTGAAATTGGAGAGGGCATAGGTTGAGTCTCCCCAGAGAGATAAACTACTCCAGCGATGAAAGAGTTCCCACGAGGCTAGTTCAAACTCTTACAGAGCAACTGTTTTTCTCTTGCAAGTGAAGGACTTTTAACAGAGCTTGTTCCATTCTTGTGGGAGACGAAAAGGCCCGAAAAATCAGACACTGTATCTCCCTTCCCAAATAAAGAATAGTCTGGGATGGGGTACTGTAAGTTACGACTTCTCTACGTTCACTATGAGACCTAGCTCCTTGGTTAGGTCTAATGTCCATTAGAGGCTCTCCAGACAGCGATATAATGACGACGCCCTGATTAGCCAGTCGTCAAAATAAAGGGAGGCTCTGAATCCTCAAAAAATGTAGAAAGCTTGCTACATTTTGCAAGGGCCTTGTAAAAACAAGAGGAGCAGGAATGAGGCCGAAGTACAGTGCTCGAAATTGGTACATTACTTTCCCGTCCACAAACCTCAGATGTTGTTGAAAGTTTGGATGAATCGGGATGTGGAAGTATGCATCCTGAAGGTCGAGAGAGACCATCCAGTCGCCTTCCCTTACTGCTGCCAAGACAGATTTGGTAGTCTTCATCGTGAAGTTTGTCTTGACAATGAACACATTGAGCGCACTTACATCTTAAGTACTCCTGCAGTGAACGTGGCTGCCAGATCATTGGAGCCATCCCTGATAGCCTTGTTCCTGCAGTGAACGTGGCTGTCAGATCATTGGAGCCATCCCTGATAGCCTTGTTCATGCATGACATAATTGTACAGCAATACATTGACAGCTGGAGAGACCTTCTTACTTAAGGCTCCCAGGGACCAATCCAACAAATAAAAACTTCAAACGCTCAAAAAAACTCCTAACAGGAGATGGTCTAGCTCTGAAGCCGACCATAAAATCTTGGAGCGTCTCATGGCTAGACGACGAGGAGAGTCCACAAGGCTTAAGAAGTCTCCCTGGGCAGAGGCAGGTACTCCCAAGCCGAGAACTTCTCCTCGAGCTTCTCCCGTGTCACACCAGATGCCCGAGCGAGAAGCTAATTAAGAAGGAGGAAAAGCAAAAGCAGACTTTCCTAAACTTCTCCTGGATTCCAACCAGTCTCCCAGTAAGAGCATGGCCCTCTTGGAAGAACAAGAGAGAACTGACTTCGTAAAAGCAGGCGTCGAAGAAAGTCTAGGACAAAATTTCACTAAAGAAATTCATAATTAAAATACAAGGGATTGTTGGACCACCCTAGGTTACTCCTCTTCTGAATGACTCCCCAAAGGTACATTAGTTGAAAGGGGGTCATCAACTTCTTCAGAAGGCACATCATCTGATAAAACTAAAGTCTTGCGAGAAGGAGATTTATATTCAGAATGACGTGAAGGAAAAGCCTGACAGGCTACATCCACTTGTATATGAACAGAAGTTAAAGTTGGAGGGTCGATGTCACGTTGTGACTGCAGAGAATGTTATTCTACTACACGTCGTGACAGAAGTAACTGACGTTCAAACGTCCCATAGTAACAGCGGTGACTGCTGTTCGATGCTATATCGTGACTACGATGATTGACCCTCGACGTCACGTCATGTCTACGGCGTCCACCGCTCAACGTCACGTTCTGCATCTCAACGTCACGCTGTGACTGCGGTGGCTGACGTTCAAAGCGATCAAAGTTACATCGAGATTTATGCTCTGCATCTCGCTTAACAGCAAAGCTGTCACTAGAGATAACGTCAGCGTGGCGTAAAAAAGCTCGTTTAGAAGGTTGAAGACCCGAATCACGTATCCCAGAACCGTGACGTACAAAAAGCAAAGGATCCTTTCGCACAGGAACAGGATCGAAAGCTTCTATTGAAGAAGAAAGCTTTAACAGCATATCTAACTTCGGATCAACCTGTGACTGCAGTGGCTGACGTTCAAACGTCACGTAGTAAATCGATGCTATATCGAGACTACGGTGACTGACACTCGACGTCACGTTGTGTCCACGGCGTCCACCGCTCAACGTCACGTCGAGTCTGTGGCAGAAACGTCTGTACATGAACGTCATCGCTATGAACGGGACTCTTATCATGACTACAGCTAGGACGTTGAACTTGTTCTGAAGGAACTAATAAACGTTTCAACCGTCTCGAAACTATACGCCCAGGCTTTTAAAGAGACGAATCATCGGAAGACGAGGAGAAACTTCGTCTCTCCTGTCTTATGGCAAGGACGTGCTTGCCGAGCAACATCTGATACCTTTGAGGGAACGTCTGTTCGTTGGTTTACACTCCTCACTCCCGTAGGTCCTACGACATTCCTTCTCCCTGGTGCAGGGGAGCCTGAAAGAGGTCTCGGACTAGGCAAGTGACAAGCACGAACAAACGAACCCTCCGCAACACAGAACATGTTTTTTGCACTTACTTCACTGATATCGTATTTTTCAATAATTTCACATTAGACATGAATAAAACTGATTTCTACCTGAAGCACGCAATTCTACCTTACATCAAAAGGTTAGAATTGCAAAATGAGTCGTATAATGTAAGCACATTAGTACAAAATGAAACACACATGCAAAAATCAATAAACATATACATATACAGTATATCGAATAAAACGGAAATATATAAAGTTAAAAAGATCAGTGACTGGGGAGGAGACTAAACACTAGTTCACTAAGGACTACGTTTTCAATCTCTCACCGTACAGTGCCTTGGGACGAGAATAAAAACTAAAACGTTTTATCCTCTCTCCCCGTACAGAGACTTGGGACGAGAGTAAAAAACTGAAACGAGAACGTTACTCGCTCCCAAACTCCTTGTACAGAGACTTGGGACGAGAATAAAGATCGGATCGTTCTCTCTTTCTCTCTCTCTCTCTCTCTCTTGTCACACACAAGAGAATGGCCCACTCACTTTTCGTCAATAACAGGTTATTTGACCAAAGGAAAAAACTGAAAGGACTACGAATTTGAAAATTAACAAGTTCCTTTAAATTAGTATCTAAAACACTTCAGTTTGAAAGAAGAATGAACAAAACGTCAAAATCGATTTACTCTTTCTGCAAAGTGAAACCGTGATTCTCTCTTTCTCTATCGTAACGATAGAGCGCAAACTGCGTAGCATAAATAAACAAAACGTTAGTTCATCTTTGAAAAAGCAGCACGAAGACTATTCAAAGAATATATTGCTTAAAATATTTTCTAAAAATGTTATTTTCATTAGTAAAATAAATTTTTGAATATACTTACCCGATAATCATGTAGCTGTCAACTCTGTTGCCGACAGAAATCTACGGTCGGGATACGCCAGCGATCGCTATACAGGTGGGGGTGAACACAACAGCGCCATCTGTGGTCAGGTACTCCAGTACTTCTTGTCAACACCACCTCAATTTTTTCCTCGGTCCACTGGTTCTCTATGGGGAGGAAGGGTGGGTCAATTAAATCATGATTATCGGGTAAGTATATTCAAAAATTTATTTTACTAATGAAAATAACATTTTTCAATATTAATCTTACCCGATAATCATGTAGCTGATTCACACCCAGGGTGGTGGGTGGAGACCAGCATACATGTTAACAAAGAAGCTAAGTATCCCGTATTTTATTTTATTAGTTATTCAAAAATAACATAAAATAAATAAGTACCTGGTAAGGAAGACGACTTGAACCATTACTCTGCCTTTATTAAGTACGTCTTCCTTACTGAGCGTAGCGGTCCTCTTAGGATGCTGAACGACTCTTAGGTGCTGAAGTATAAAGGGCTGCAACCCATACTAAAGGACCTCATCACAACCTTTAACCTCGGCGCTTCTCAAGAAAGAATTGACCACCCGCCAAATCAACAAGGATGTGGAAGGCTTCTTAGCCGACCGTACAACCCATAAAAAGTATTCAAGAGAAAGGTTAAAAAGGTTATGGGATTATGGGAATGTAGTGGCTGAGCCCCCGCCTACTACTGCATTCGTTGCTACGAATGGTCCCAGGGTGTAGCAGTTCTCGTAAAGAGACTGGACATCTTTGAGATAGAATGATGCGAACACTGACTTGCTTCTCCAATAGGTTGCATCCATAACACTCTGCAGAGAACGGTTCTGTTTGAAGGCCACTGAAGTAGCCACAGCTCTCACTTCATGTGTCCTTACCTTCAGCAAAGCAAGGTCTTCTTCCTTCAGAAGAGAATGTGCTTCCCTAATCAGGAGCCTGAATAGGTAAGAAACTGAGTTCTTAGACCTTGGAAGAGAAGGCTTCTTGATAGCACACCATAAGGCTTCTGATTGTCCTCGTAAAGGTTATGACCTTTTTAGATAGTACCTAAGAGCTCTAACTGGGCAAAGTACTCTCTCCAGTTCGTCCCCCACCAAGTTGGACAGGCTTGGGATCTCGAACGACTTAGGCCAAGGACGTGAAGGAAGCTCGTTTTAGCAAAAAACCGAGCTGCAAGGAACATGTAGCCGTTTCAGATGTGAAAACTATGTTCCTGCTGAAGGCGTGGATCTCACTTAGTCTTTTAGCTGTTGTCAAGCACACGAGGAAAAGAGTTTTTAATGTGAGGTCCTTAAAAGAGGCTGATTGGAGAGGTTCAAATCTTGATGACATAAGGAACCTTAGGACCACGTCTAGATTCCAGCCTGGAGTGAACAACCGACGTTCCTTTGAGGTCTCAAAAGACCTAAGGAGGTCCTGTAGATCTTTGTTGGTGGAAAGATCCAAGCCTCTGTGGCGGAAAACCGCTGCCAACATACTTCTGTAACCCTTAATCGTAGGAGCTGAAAGGGATCTTACGTTCCTTAGATGTAACAGGAAGTCAGCAATCTGGGTTACAGTGGTACTGGTTGAGGAAACTGCATTGGCCTTGTACCAGCTTCGGAAGACTTCCCCTTTAGACTGATAGACTCTGAGAGTGGATGTCCTCCTTGCTCTGGCAATCGCTCTGGCTGCCTCCTTCGAAAAGCCCCTAGCTCTTGAGAGTCTTTCGAAAGTCTGAAGGCAGTCAGACGAAGAGCGTGGAGGTTTGGGTGTACCTTCTTTACGTGAGGTAGACGTAGAAGGTCCACTCCTAGAGGAAGAGTCCTGGGAATGTCGACCAGCCATTGCAGTACCTCTATGAACCATTCTCTCGCGGGCCAGAGCGGAGCCAACCAACGTCAGCCGTGTCCCTTTGCGAGAGGCGAACTTCTGAAGTACCCTGTTGACAATCTTGAACGGCGGGAATGCATACAGGTCGAGATGGGACCAATCCAGCAGAAAAGCATCCACGTGAACTGCTGCTGGGTCTGGAATCGGAGAACAATACAACGGGAGCCTCTAGGTTATCGAGGTAGCGAACAGATCTATGGTTGGCTGACCCCACAGGGCCCAAAGTCTGCTGCAAACATTCTTGTGAAGGGTCCACTCTGTGGGGATGACCTGACCCTTCCGGCTAAGGCGATCTGCCATGACATTCATATCGCCCTGAATGAACCTCGTTACCAGCGTGAGCTTTCGATCTTTTGACCAGATGAGGAGGTCCCTTGCGATCTAGAACAACTTCCACGAATGAGTCCCTCCCTGCTTGGAGATGTAAGCCAAGGCTGTGGTGTTGTCAGAGTCCACCTCCACCACCTTGTTAAGCTGGAGGGACTTGAAGTTTATCAAGGCCAGATGAACCGCCAACAGCTCCTTGCAATAGATGTGAAGTGTCCTTTGCTCCTGATTCCATGTTCCCGAGCATTCCTGTCCGTCCAAAGTCGCACCCCAGCCCGTGTCTGTCAGAGAAGAGACGGCGGTCGGGTTTCTGAACAGCCAAAGGTAGACTTCCTTGAGAAGAAAGCTGTTCTTTCACCACGTGAGAGTAGACCTCCTCTCTTCGGAAACAGGAACTGAGACCGTCTCTAGCGTCATGTCCTTTATCCAGTGAGCCGCTAGATGATACTGAAGGGGGCGGAGGTGGCGTCTCCCTAACTCGATGAACAGGGCCAGCGATGAAAGTGTCCCTGTTAGACTCATCCACTACCTGACTGAGCATCGGTTCCTTCTCAGCATGCTCTGGATGCATTCTAGGGCTTAGTAGATCCTTGGGGCCGACGGAAAAGCCCGAAAAGCTCGACTCTGAAGATCCATACCCAGGTAGACAATGGTCTGGGATGGGACGAGCTGGGACTCCTCAAAATTGACCAGGAGGCCCAGTTCCTTGGTCAGATCCATAGTCCATCTGAGAATCTCCAGACAGCGACGACTTGTGGGAGCTCTTAAAAGCCAGTCGTCTGACGGAGCCGGACACAAGATCATGGTACTGCTGCACAGTCTGTGAACTGTCAACCATGGGGAAGCGAGGAAGTACAGCGACAACCCGAAGCTGTCTAGACTGTCTGGGTCGTACAGACAACTCCTTATCGGGTTGCTGAGGTTGCCGCACTGCGTCACAACAAGTCACTTCTGCTGGTTGTTGAATGTCTTCCCAGTGACACACTGACTCCGTAAACAAAAAATCCTCTAACAAGGACTAAGCTTGGACTGCATGTCTTGCAACAAAGCTCAAGGTCTATGGGAGCAGGTGTGGTAACAGACGGGGTTAGCGACTGAAGTGGAACCATTACCCTCCCTGGAAGCATGTTATGCTTAAATAAAAGTCCATAGGAGGCTAAGCAGCTAAAGGATCCTCTCCAAATGACAGAGTCCTCAAGGGAATATCAGAAGGAGGGAGAATAGCACTTTCTCATCTACAGGAACCATATCCGAGAAAAGCTAAGTTCTCTCAGTGAGGGTTTCACTGGTGCAAAAGCAGCAGACTAGAAGGCAACGTTATGAAACTGCTTGACAGTCTAGTGAGTTGGCAACAACCAAAGATGTGTGACTGAGGAGCATGCGGTAAGGTATGCAGAGCATGCTGTATGCAGAGCATGCTGTATGTAGAGCATGCTGTAAGGTAAGCAGAGCATGTTGCATGGCGTGCAGCTTATGCTGCATGGGATGAGGCTCATGCTGCATGGGATGAGGCTCATGCTGCATGGTATGAGGCTCATGCTGCATGGGATGAGGCTCATGCTGCAAGGGATGAGGCTCATGCCGCATGCGTTGAGGAGGATGCCGCATAGTATGAGGCTCCTGCCTCAAGGGTTGAGGCGGTTGCCGCATAGCATGAGGCTCCTGCCTCATGGTTTGAGGAGGATGCCGCATAGCATGAGGCTCCTCATAGCATGAGGCTCCTGCCTCATGGGTTGAGGAGGATGCCGCATAGCATGAGGCTCCTGCCTCATGGGTTGAGGAGGATGCCGCATAGCATGAGGCTCCTGCCTCATGGGTAGAGGAGGTTGCCGCATAGCATGAGGCTCCTGCCTCATGGGTTGAGGAGGATGCCGCATAGCATGAGGCTCCTCATAGCATGAGGTCCCTGCCTCATGGGTTGAGGAGGATGCCGCATAGCATGAGGCTCCTCACAGCATGAGGCTCCTGCCTCATGGGTTGAGGAGGATGCCGCATAGCATGAGGCTCCTGCCTCATGGTTTGAGGAGGATGCCGCATAGCATGAGGCTCCTCATAGCATGAGGCTCCTGCCTCATGGTTAGAGGAGGTTGCCGCATAGCATGAGGTTCCTGCCTCAAGAGTTGCGTCTGCCTCAAGGGTTGAGGAGGTAGCTGCGCAGAGAGAGGCTCTTGCCTCAAGAGTTGAGGCGGTTGCCGCATAGCATGAGGCTGCTGCCTCAAGGATGGTGAAGGTTGCCGCAACGCATGAGGCTGCTGCCTCAAGGATGGAGGAGGTTGCCGCAACGCATGAGGCTCCTGCCTCATGGTTAGAGGAGGCTCCTGCCTCATGGTTAGAGGAGGCTCCTGCCTCATGGTTAGAGGAGGTTGCTGCAAAGCATGAGGCTCCTGCCTCAAGGGTTGAGGAGGTTGCCGCATAGCAAGAGGCTCCTGCCTCAAGGAAAGTGGAGGTTGCTGCATAGCGCTGGTACCTGGCAACTCCCAATGCGGCAGCTCACGCATGGAGGCAGGAGGAGCCTCAACATCATACGTCTGGCAGGGTGGACTGCGCAGAGGTGGAGGAGCGCTCGCAGGAGGAGGTGTGCTAACCTTCTCTGCCTGAAACTCCTGCATCAAAACCGCAAGCTGAGACTGCATTGTCTGCAGCATAGACCACTAGGGTCTATGAAAGACAACAACAAACGGAGCTACTGTCCGTTGAGACTGAGTGTCTAAAACAGCTGGTGCGGCAACAGACGGAGTTGCAACGTGAAACCGTGAATATTCTCTCTCTATCGTAACGATAGAGCGCAAGTTGAACGTTCTGAACGTCAACAACTGCAGAGACAAAACAAAACGTTAGTTCAACTTTGAAAACAGTACGAGACTATCAAAGAAAATCTTTCAAAAACATTAAAATAGCATAATATGTTAACAGGTAAAAACGAAATGACGGGCTCAAAGTTAATTAACTTCGGTTCCAAGAAAAGACCGCCTACTATTAGGAAAGGTCGAATATAAACAAACATAAAAATTAATTTTAATAAGTTTATAATAAAAGGAAGTTAATCGAAGAGGCCTATAAAAGGCGGAGAGATATAAAATAAATCTATAACTTTTGTTAAGCAAAATTAAGAAAGAGAGTCTATACTCTCTTCGACACCAACACTTCCGTCTAAGGGAAGGGTCGGCCATTAAAAAGTGAAAGAGAGTTCATACTCTCTTCGTCACCAAAATTAAATCAAAAATTAAATCAAATTAATTCCAAAAACTTGCTAAGCTAATGATAAAGCTTCCTGAATAGCGAAGGCTAAACTCTAGAGCAAATACATCACCAAATCGTGAGCAATAACTCCAGAATCAACAGCGTATCCATGTAGGTCTAGCCGGAGGCACGACAGAGGAAAAATTGAGGTGGTGTTGACAAGAAGTACTGGAGTACCTGACCACAGATGGCGCTGTTGTGTTCACCCCCACCTGTATAGCGATCGCTGGCGTATCCCGACCGTAGATTTCTGTCGGCAACAGAGTTGACAGCTACATGATTATCGGGTAAGATTAATATTGAAAAAATATTCATCTCATAACTCTTACAGAGCAATTGATTTAAACATAACAAAAATAAAAGTTGAATGGGCTCAACGTTGTTTAACTTCGTTTTCCAAGTTAGGACCGCCTACAAGGAATAGGTAAAGGCCGCATATAAACAAAACATAAAATTTATCTTGATGTTTAGTATAAATGGAAAGCTAATCGAAGAGGCCTAATAAAGGCGGGTGAGATATAAAATATATAGAGGAAAATCTATAAATATGAACAATAATTTATAAAGTGATAAAATAATTACTAAAAGCCTTAAACACACTTCCGTACACTGAGGGAAGGGTCGGCCATCTTTTCTCTATGGAAAAACCAGAGATTAAAAAAAAAAAAAAAAAAAAGCAAGGGCAAAACACTTTTCCTCTCCTTTCAAAAGCATTTCTTTTGAAGATAGTATTGAATAATCCAACACGACGAAAGCAATAAAACCAAAACCAAGTACTTCACCAATTCGGTAGAAAACTCGAGGTCATAAAGCGAGCGGAACCAACTTGTCGACAAGACCGACAGAGAAGAACTGGAGATGTTGACAAGTATATGCGGTATCTGGCCGATAGTCGGCGCTGGTGGTCACACCCGCAACCTTCACGGCGATCGCTAGCGAGTTTTTGGAATCTGTCGAGCCGTCGGAGACGTCAGCTATTATATATTCACCGGCTAAGTTTAATATTTAAAAATACCTCCTTACCTTTAGCTAAATATTTCTCACATATCTACCTAACTAAAAAAATCTAAACAATACATCCCTTACCTCCTCTAAAGCCACCCTACACTTCTAAGATTACAAACTCTATTTTATAACTAATCCTATTAATCATACCATACACTTTTCCAACCACACTCAACAAACTAATACCTGTAGAATTACAACACTCGTGCACATCTTCCTTACCTTTGTATAGCGGAACAATGCATGCACACGCCGAGTCCACTGGCACCATTGACAACATAAAACAATCTCAGCAACCATTCCAGTACAATTATACCCTCTTCTTATAACATCTCAGCCCTCACACCATCCATACCAGATGCTTTTCCTACTCTCGTTTTATCTAGTGCTCTTTTCACTTCCTCTCTTGTAATCTTTCTCTCATTCTTATCTCCCATCACAGGCCCCTCAACACCTACAACAGCAATTATAACTGCTTCCTTATCATCCTCAACATTGAGCAACCTTTCAAAATATTCAGCCCATTTTTTTCTCATCTTATCTCCTTTCAACAACCTTCCATTTCCATCTTTTACTGTCTCTTCACTACACGATCAGTCCTTCCTTACTCTATTTCTTTCCAGAACTTCTGTTTATTCTCTTCATATGAACTACCCAATCCTTGACCCCCACCTTCACATGTTTTAAACACAAAGAAGCAACTGATAGGTCATTGTTTAGTTGTAAATTGTGTTAATTTCCCAAACTGTGGAGTTACTGTATGTTATAGGTGCCCAAACTGTGGAGTTACTACATGTTATGGGTGCCCAAACTGTGGAGTTACGGTATGTTAAAGAAATACATAAGGTTTGGAGGGGCTACAAGATACTGTACATTTGATGTTGTTCCTATTGTTTCTGACCAAAAAGGCACTTTTTTCTCTTAACAAAGATGTTTTGAGCCACTAAAAATCGATCCTTTCATTACTCACTTCCACTACCATAACAAACTCTTAGACTGAAGTGGATAAGCTCAGATTTACACGAACCAAACAATATGGGGGTACTGTATATGTATAATGACAGCCCAGCCCCATGATTCCCTTATTTTAAACCATATCGTAAACTTGCATGGAATGCAAACTGTTCAGAATGTTCTAAATGCCCCAGGTAAGTATTCACCAGATAGATATAGAATATTTTGGGAAATCATCAAGGGGGCCGGCTGGCTAATGCCGTTTTTAAGGACAGGACTTTGACATTCATACCACTTTATGAGGTGACTAAGGACATCAAACTGGAAGGGTTTTTTGCCTCTGACCTTCAGTTTTGCAACACCAGGACAAATTATCCTGAAAATTAGTGTTTTTCAAAATGCACTATCTTCTCCCTTCATAATTAATATTAAGACTTGGGATTACTACCCTATACAGTATAGACCTGATGTAGGCCTCCAATAAAATGAGGAGCTTTTGTTCTAAAAGTAATTTTTTTGCTGGATATGATTTTTTTCATTATGGGAAAAAAATAAATCCTAAAAATCGGGGAAAAAATAAAAAAAAATATGAAGAAAAAATTGGTAAAAAGGGCAACATTTGACAGTTATAAATTGTCTTTCTAACTTATATAACAAGTTTCAATGCTATATCTTTAAAACTAAGCGAGAAGATAGAATTTGAAGGTCAATAAGTAGAGTTTTGAGATACAGGCATTCAGGTTTTCTATGTATTTTTGCAAAGATAATATAAATAAATCTTGATTATTATGAATTTCATGTTCTATTTTTTGGGTATTGATAAACAAAAACAAAGTTATTTATCACAATTTAATCATAAATGAAGATCCTTTAGCTCAATATCTTGCTTCTTTAAGCATATCACTCTCTCTCGCTCTCTACACTACGATTTATTACCCTCTTCTGAACTCTTAATAGAGCAAATTTTCTTCTTCCTTATGTTAGCAAAATGCTGAAATTAACTTTTCATCTTTGAAATGATAAAATTCTTGCCAAAAAGGAGAAAATCAAACATAAAAATGAGTGAATGTCAGAGGGCATTCAAAGTTTTTCTTTGTATTTTTCCATGGACAATAACAATAAAACCTAATTATTATGAATTTTATGTTCCTTTATGAATATTAATAAACAAAAATGACAAATTCGTAGATAATTTGTATTTTTCCTAATGATACAAAACTTAGCTATTTACACGGGGTAATTACTTTGGCGGCAGCCGATGACAAGCCATAAAGTTTTAACAAGGGTTTCTTACCCCACCGCTAGTTAGCTAGCTACCCCTCCCCCCTCACACACACCGGTGAAGATCCACTTTACTTAGAGGTAGGACTTATCTTGGGGGACAGGGCTGGCGGGCACATAACTGTAAATAGCTAAGGTTTGTATCGTTACGAAAAATACAAATTATCTACGAATCTGTCATTTGTTCCATAACTGAATACAAACCAACGCTATTTACGTGGGGTGACTCAACCCTTAGGAAGGGAGGTAAGTCCCCTGCCATACTGGCTTTGGCTTGCCCGGGGGCTCCCAACCCGGGTCCATAAAGGAACTCAAGGGTTGGGGCCCCTGCGCCTCGCCGACAGCTGAGGGGCTGCTGCGGCCTACGTAAGTCGTGTGTGAAGGTGAGCAGTGCCATGTCCTAAGAAGTTGGCCTGGAGTTCTTTAGAGGGAAATCTAGGCTAGGACTACCCAATACCACCTCGTCAGAGTATGGGGACATGACAGTATTACAACTTAATATTAGGAACACAAGGGAGCATGGCTTACCTGCAGAGGTTCGAGGTCAACTGTGCAAAGGACCCAGGATGCTGTTTTTCTCCGAGGAGGAGAGGATGAAGAAAATAAAAGGGCCAGACAGATCTTTTCATTCACACAGACTAAAACCGGGTAACAATGCCCTCAACCTTCTGCTACTTGTCCAATAAGGAGCCTGAGGTTAGACCAGCTGTTGTGCAGCCACCACAGGGCCGATAGAAAACGTATCGAGCCTCCTGTGTGTCACGTCTTACAGGTAGTGGGCCGTGAAGGTGGTCTGACGCTTCCACACCCCAGCTTGCAGGACCTGCGTCACCGAAAAGTTCTTCTTGAAGGCCAGGGACGTAGCAACGACCCTGACTTCATGCGCCCTAGGGCGCCGTGACGGAGGAGGGTCAGAACTCAAGGCCAGGTGGATCACCTTGCGGATCCAGGCCGAGATGGTATTCCTGGTGACCCTCCTCTTCGTTTCCCCGGTGCTGACGAACAAGTTCCGCACCTGGGGGTGGGCTGCAGCTGTTCTTTTGAGATACAACCTCAGACTCCTCACTGGGCACAGTAGGAGATGGTCTGGGTCATCTGTTACAGAACGAAGACTCAAAACCTGGAAAGAGTTGAACCTAGAGTCCTGCACTCCCGGGTTCTGAGTCTTAGCAACAAACTCAGGGACGAAGCCGAACGTTACCTCCCCCCATCCCCTTGAATGGGCGACGTCGTAGGAGAGACCATGCAGTTCACCGACTTGCTTGGCCGAGGCCAGAGCTAGCAGGAACACCGTCTTCCAGGTAAGGTGGCGATCAGAAGCCTGGTGCAATGGTTCGTAGGGAGACCTCTTAAGAGACCTGAGAACCCGAACCACGTTCCAAGGAGGAGGTCTCACTTCCAACTGAAGGCAGGTAAGTTCGTAACTCCGTATGAGAAGAGACAGTTCCAGCGAGGAGGAAATGTCCATTCCTTTGATCCTGAAGGCAAGACTTAAGGCTGAGCGATAGCCTTTCACTGCTGAGACTGAAAGGCGCATTTTTTTCCCGCAGATACACAAGGAACTCCGCTATTGCTGGTAAAGTGGCATCGAGGGGAGAAATACCCCTTCCACGGCACCAACCACAGAAAACTCGCCACTTCGCCTGGTAGACTCCTGCAGATGACCTGCGCAGGTGGCCAGACATCCTTTCCGCAACTTGTTGCGAAAATCCTCTCTCTTTGAGGAGATGCTGGATAGTCTCCAGGCGTGAAGTCGAAGCGAAGCTACGGCTTTGTGAAAGATGTTGGAGTGTGGTTGTTTGAGTAGCTCGTGACGTGGAGGGACTTCCCTTGGGATCTCCGTGAGGAGCTGCAGAAGGTCCGGAAACTACTCTGCGTGATGCCATAGCGGAGCTATCAAGGTCATCGAGAGGTTGACCGATGTTCTGGTCTTGTTGAGGACCCTCCTCATCAGACAGAACGGGGGAAAGGCGTACACGTCGACGTTGTCCCACCGTTGTTGGAAGGCATCCTGCCAGAGAGCCTTGGGGTCCAGGACTGGGGAGCAGTACAGCGGAAGCTTGGTGTTCAACGCTGTAGCGAACAGGTCCACAGTCGGGGAACCCCACAAAGTCAGGACTTTGTTGGCTATCCGAGGATCCAAAGACCACTTGGTACTCACTATCTGCGTCGCTCTGCTCAGACTGTCGGCGAGCACATTCCTTTTGCCTGGAATGAAGCGAGCCACAAGTGATATCGAGTGGGCTTCGGACCATCTCAGGATCTCTACTGCAAGATGGGACAGCTGTTCCGAAAAGGTACCTCCCTGCTTGCTGATGTAAGCCACCACTGTAGTGTTGTCGCTCATCACCACTACGGAGTGGCCCGCCAGGACTTGGTGGAACTTTTGAAGGGCCAGAAAAACGGCCTTCATCTCTAGCAGGTTTATGTGAAGGTACTTTTCTGATTCTGACCACAGGCCTGAGGCACTGTGGTTCAGAACGTGGGCACCCCACCCCTTGTTTGATGCGTCCGAAAACAGCATCAACTCGGGGGTAGAGACGAGAAGATCCACTACCTTTCGCAGGTGCTCGTCTGCCACCCACCATCTGAGGTCCGCTCGTTCTGCAGATCCCATGGGGATCAGGATGTCCGAGGAGTTGATTCCTTGACTCCACTGGGACCTGAGTCGCCACTGAAGGGATCTCATCCTGAGACGACTGTTGGGAACGAGGCGGGTTTGGGAGGAGAGATGGCCGAGGAGACGAAGCCACGAGTGGGCTGAGAGTTCTTCTCGAATGAGGAAAGGTTTCGCAACCTTCCTCAGCCTTGCTATCCTTTCGTCTGATGGGAAGGCTTTGTGGAGATTGGTGTCTATGATCATGCCTAGATACACCAGCTTCTGAGAGGGCTGCAGAGAGGACTTCTCGAGGTTTACCACGATCCCCAGATCCCGGCAAACTTCGAGGAGCTTGTCTCGGTGGCGAAGAAGGGATGTCTCCGAGTCTGCCAGGATCAGCCAGTCGTCCAGGTAACGGAGGAGACGGATGCCGATCCTGTGAGCCCATGAAGAGATGATGGCGAAGACTCTGGTGAACACCTGAGGGGCTGTGGAGAGACCGAAACACAGCACCTTGAACTGGAAGATCTTGTTGTCTAGGCAAAATCTCAGGTACTTCCTTGAAGACGGATGGATTGGGATCTGGAAGTACGCGTCCTTCAGATCCAGTGTGCACATTAAGTCTCGCGGTCTCACTGCAAGCTTGACCGTGTCTGCCGTCTCCATACTGAACAGGGTCTGCTTGACAAACCCGTTCAGTGTCGAGAGGTCGATGACTGGTCTCCAGCCTCCAGACGCCTTTCTCACAAGAAAGAGTCGACTGTAAAAGCCTGGGGACCCGCCCACGACCTCCTGGAGAGCGTCCTTCTCCAACATGGTCTGGACTTCAGCCCGAAGGGCCTGCCCTTTTGCCGATCCCATGGCAAGAGTTCAACGACACTGGATTCGCTGTCAGGGGAGGGAGAGATGCTGTGAACGGGACGCGATACCCTAGAGATATCACGGAGACCGTCTATGCATCCTCCCCGAGTTGCTGCCACCTTGCTGCGCAACACTGCAGGCATCCCCCCACTGGTGGACACGCGGGGGAATGACAACCCTAGCGCTTCCGGCCTCGGCCGCAGCCTCTAGGTCTCTTGCCTCCCCTGGAGGACTTTTTACCCCTCCTGCCCTTGGCAGGAAAGGGCTTAAACACCTTGGGCTTCGCTGCTACGCAGGAGGATGGTCGGGAGTGATGGTGCGATGGCGCGCAGGAGCCTGAGCGGGAGCATGCCCGCGAGCACGAGTGGGCAATGGCGTGGGCGTGCGGCGAGCTGGAACAGGAGGCGGCTGAACGAGCGATTTGATGCAGCCCCGGAGGGCGAGAGATAACAGGAGCGCCCGAACAACTGGCCGAGGGAGCGATAGTGCAGGAGCAGGGTCGCGAGCAACTTGAGAACGAGAGGTCTGATGACGGTCTGGCTGGACCGGTTTACTCGCCTGTGCAAACGCTAGGTGCACTGGCGATCGTGGGCGCGCATGGCACGTATCAGGAACAGGTCGCGTCGGGGTTCGCTGCTTCGGGGGTCGCGAGGTTCGAGCCGCGTGTACCACCGCTGTCTTAAAGATAGGCATGGGTCGTGAAGCAGGAACAGGGTGCGATTGAGAAGCGTCGAGCGCAATCGTAGCGTTAACAGATTCGCGCAGTTCCAGAGGTGGCCGTGAGCGCCCGTGCGCTGACTTGGCAACCTCTGGGGCGACGAGCGATTGGGGCGCGTCGAGCGCGATCGTAATATTAACAGATTCGCGCGGTTCCAGAGGCGGCCCTGAGCGCCCGTGCACTGGCTTGGCAACCTCTGGGGCGACCAGCTGAGTCATCGCGATGGAGCTATAGCAGGAAGTGCGCGCGGATGCGCATCGCGAACCTCTCTCGTATCACGAGACTCCCTAGTATTGCGAACTTCCTTAGGTGGGAGCGATGGGGTGCGCGTGAGCGCTGGTGCTGGAATCGCGAGGGGACGCGTATCACGTCTCTCCCCCGCAGGGCGCGACGAGTCCGAAGGAACCTCTGGCCGCCTGTGCGCCAACTCAGGAACCTCCTGGATCGCGCGCGGTGATACAGGAACCGGGGGCCTGCGAGGAGCCGGAGGGCGCGCGAGCGCTGAAGGCCACTGGGGCACCGGTGGGTGCGTAGGCGCCTTATCAGGAACTGGTTGCAAGTGCGCAGAAGAGTGAGGTGACGCTATAACAGGAGCAGGGCGTGTTTGCGCAGTTGGGCGCTTACGCGCTACATCAGGAACTGCAGAAGGGTGACGGCCATCAACAGGAACAGCGGCGCGAGCGCCCAAGGGTGAGCGCCGAGGCGCTTTGTCAGGAACAGCGGGAACAACAGCAACAGGTAGTGCAGGTGGAGCCTTACGCTTAGGGGCAAGCGGCGCAGTTGCGCGTTCAAGTCCCTGAGACCCCAAAGGGTCAGGAGGTTGCGCAGTGGCAATCTCCGGCACATAAAGCGCGTCAGCAGCAGTAGATGTAGACGGCTGAGGTGACAGCTCACATTGTCCTGAAGGACGACCATCCTCTGACGGGGATCGCGAACGATCAGATCCCTGGAGAGGTCAAGGGTGGTAGCAGGTAGATCAGGAGAATGGCGAGTCGTCTCCTCCACAGAGGACTGTGATGACGACGAGCCAAAGAGACGCCTTCTAACCCCTTTGAAGGGGGAAGAAAGGCCTCTACGGCGAAGGGGAGGACGAGCCTTCCGCCTTAAACACCCACGAGGGGCCGTGGGATCAGCAGGCTGACCATCAACAGGCCTCCGAAGAGGCGTCTCTTCCAGAGAACTCCCCCGAGAGGAAGTCTCAGCGGAAGGAGAGACCATGGGACTAAGCTCCTCCCTCGAAATATATTCGGAGGGAGAGACAGAGCCTTCAGCTACCGCAGCCACAGAAACAGGAGTTTAGTCAGACCCACAGGATGTTTCCGACACAACAACGTCAACCACAGACAGAGGAGAGGATCTATGTCCGCTGAGGTTGACGATTGTTCGGCAGCCGCACCCCGTTTGATCATACCAAACAAGACTTCCTTGGAGGGCAAACCCTGTAGCCCCAAGGAAGCCCAAAGCTGAAAAAGGTCATTGTTAGAGACAAATACCTCCTCCGAGGGGGGAGGGGCAGCCGTCTCGCTATGGTAGGCAACGACCTCTCCCTCGCCACGGGATCGGTTAATGACATCAACATTACGGTCTACGCTACCTCTCGCCGGCCTCTCGGAAGAGGCCGCCCGAGCGGGAGCTTAGGAGGAGGAATGGGCGGCGGAAGAGGAAGACTTAGGATTTTCTCCCTTCCGAGAAACCTCGGAAGGAGAACGATCCCTCTTAGTCTTCTTCTTACGTTGCCGGGCAAACCTCTCCCACTGGGAGGTAGACCACTCCCTACACTCAATACACAAATTCGAACTATCACACCGTTGGCCCCTACACTGGGGGCATAAGGAGTGCGGGTCCGTTTCCACAGCCGACATAAAAGTCCCGCAAGGGCGGCCGGGATATCCAGGGCAGGTACGCATTGTCAGTAGAGGCCAACTTCACACACACTACAAAAGAGAGAAAGCAAAAACAGATTAATATGGCGGTCAAAGCGAGGGAGAGCACAGACAAGTCTGTTCTCTTCCCGAGCCAGAAGTAAAGTGGATCTTCACCGGTGTGGGTGAGGGGGGAGGGGTAGCTAGCTACCCCTCCCTAGCCCCCGCTAACTAGCGGTGGGGTAGGAAACCCTCGTTAAAACTTTATGGCTCGTCATCGGCTGTCGCCAAAGTAATTACCCCATGTAAATAGCGTTGGTTTGTATTCAGTTACGGAACAAACAAAGTTATTTATCATAATTTAATCATAAAAGAAGATCCTTTTACACAATATCGTGTTTCTTTTGGCTCGTATCAGGGAAGGCCGTTGCTCCTCCATAGACACCACTCTCTCTCTCTGCACTACCGATATTACCCTCTTCTGAACTCTTAATAGGGCAAATTTTCTTCTTCCCTATGTAAGCAAGATGTTAAAATTGTCTTTTCCTCTTTGAAATGATAAAATTCTAGCTGAAAACAACAAAAACACATGTAAAAATTACAAATTCGAAGATAATTTGTATTTTTCTTAACCATACAAACCTTAGCTATTTACAAAGGGTTACCTTTTAGCGCAGCTGAAATGGCGAGCCATTAGAATTTAACGAGGGTGTATTACCCCCGCGCTAGTTAGCGGGGGGGGGGGGGGTAGGGGAGTGGTAGCTAGCTACACCTCCTCCCCCTCACACACAGGTGAATACTCACTTTCACTTAGAGGTAGGACTTGTCTAGGGGGACAGGGCTGGCGGGCAAATATGTGTAAATAGCTAAGGTTTGTATGGTTAGGAAAAATACAAATTATCTTCAAATTTGTCATTTGTTCCGTAACCGAAATAAAAACCACGCTATTTACAAAGGGTGACTTACCCCTTAGGTAGGGTGGAAAGTCCCCAGCCATACTGGCTTTGGCTTTACCCGGGGACTCAGAATCCGAGTGAGTCGCACTCGAGAAAAGGAGTCCCTGTACCTCACAAGTTCCTTGCTCCGCAAGGAACCACGTGGCCTACGTAAGCTTGTGTGTGAAGGAAGAAGTGTGACCCGTCCTAGGCAGTTGACCTGGAGTTCCAGAAGGAACTCTGGGTTAGGACGTTCCCAATACCACCTCGTCAGGGTATGGGGGACGCGACAGTATTGACTCAATACTCGGAACACAAGGAAGCATGGTTTACCTGCAGAGGTTCGAGGTCAGCTATGCAGAGACCAGGATGCTGCTTCCCCGTAGAGGGGATGATGAAGAAAGAAGTAATGGCCAGACATACTTCTTTCGTTCATGCAGACTAAAACCTGATAACAATGCCCTCAACCTTCTGCTACCTGTCCAAAAAGGAGCCTGAGGTTAGACCAGCTGTTGTGTAGCCACCACAGAGCGATAGAAAACGTATCGAGACTCCTGTGGGTCACGCCCTGCAGGAAGCGGGCTGCGAAGGTCATTAGACGCTTCCAGACTCCAGCTTGTAGCACCTGCGTCACAGAGTAGTATTACTCGAAGGCGAGGGACGTTGCGATGTATCCAACATCGTGCTGTATGGCGACGTGACGGGGGAGGGTCTGGAGACAGGTCGAGATGAATGTCCTTGAGTCCAGGGTGAAGAGGTATACTGGTAACTCTCCCCCATGTCCTCCTTGTGCTCCCAAATCGGCTGCAACTGAGGACAAACTGCAGCTGTTCCCAGCGCTAACCTCTCTATTCCTTTACTGGCAAGAAAGAGAAGGTCTTGGGACATCAGAAACAGAATGGAGACTCGAAATCTTGAATGAATCGGACCGAAGGGCCGGGACCCCCAGATTCTGAGTCTAGCCAACAACTCAGGAGCGAACCTGAATGTTGCCTTTCCCTCTTCCTTAGAAAGGGGGGAGTCGTAAGAGACCAAGAAGATTGCTTACACACTGGCCGTGGCCAGAGTGAGCAGGAGACCCAAGGCGGAATACAATCCGAGGCCTGTCGTAAAGGGTCTTGAGAAGATCTCTTAAAGGACTAAAAGTCCGAGCCATGCTCCAAGTTGGAGGTATTCCTCCGACTAGGGCAGGGACGATCGTAGCTTTGCATGAGCGAGGATAGATCCAGCGGGCAGGAAAAAGTTATTCCTTTAAGCCTGAAGGTCAGGGAAAGGCTGAGCGACAGGCTTCATTGCCGAGAGCGGAAAGGAGTTTCCTCCCTCCGAAAGGCAATAAGACCGTTATTGCTGGAGAAGAGGCCTCAAGGGAAGAGGTATATCTCCCACGGCACCCACCACCTTAGACTCTTCACTTTGCCTGGGAGACCCCTGTGGATGACTATCGCAGATGACGCGACCTCCGTACCGCGACTGTAGCGGGTTGTCTCTTTTTGAGGAGGAGGCGTAGTGTCTCCAGGCATGAAGCCGAAGCGACGCCCCGGTTCGGGAGAGATGTCGCAGTGTGGTTGCTTGAGTAGTCTGCGCCGTGGGAGAAGCTCTCCCGGGAATTCCGTCAGGGGAAGCAGAGGGTCCAGAAACCGTTCTGCGCATAGTCCCAGTGGAGCTCTCCCATTGAAAGGTTGACAGACAACCTGGTCTTGTTGAGACCCATTGCCCACAGACAAAAAGGAGGGAAGACGCAGGCGTCGAAGTTGTCCCACCATCACCGGAATGCATCTTGCCAGAGTCTCGGGGTCTGAGACTGGGGGGGAAGAATAGCGGAAGCTTGAGGTTCCAAGCTGTCGCGATCAGGTCCCCCAGACCAGTACTTGCTGGTTACCCAAGGTCAAAGACCCCCAGGTACACTCTCTCTACGAGGCTCTGCTCGGATAGTCTGAGAGAACATTCCCCTGCCTGGAATGAGAGAGCCAATGGTGGTATTGAGAGAATCTCAATCATCCCGGTATCTCTACTGCAAGATGTGATGGTGTGAAAATGCGTCCCCTGCTGGTTAGAATACGCCAGAATCATGAAGTCGACGCGCACGGGGCGACTCGGCAGGAGCTGTAGGATCTGTAGAGGGGCCAGACTAAGGCCCCTAAGCCTGCCTGAATGATGGAGAGGTATCCTTCAGGTCTTGACCATAGGCCTGGACCGGAACATGCCCCCCCCCCCTTTCTTTTGATGAGTCCGAGAACCGCATCAAGAATGTGGGGAAAGGACGAGAATATCCACTACCATCAAGAGGCTCCATAAGTCAACACCCATTGCAGGTCTAATAGTTCTGCTGGTCCCATAGGGGCCAGGAAGTCCGGTTAAACATTGCCTGAAGCCACCGGAACTTGGATCGCCCCACATGGAACTTATCCTGAGGCGACCGTTCGGACTATAGACGGGTCAATGAGGAAAGGAGAACTAGGAAACGTTCCAAGGTAGGGCTGAAAGCTCTGCTTGACTGAGAACAGGTACTGCGACTCTCCTCAGTCTTGCCACAGTCAACCAAAAGGATGGCTCGGAGGATGTGGTAACAGAATCTGGCGTCCCCAGGTGGTCACCCATCCAAGTACCGACGTTGCTTAACCTCGCTGGACGGAGGAGAAGCGGGGTTTCCAATGTGGTAAGGCGGTTGACTCAATATCATAGCCAGATACTCCAGATGTTGAGGCAGAGGAAGAGAAGGCTCCAAGCAAAATGCCATGAGCCCACACTCATGGTAAGCATCCGGAAGCTTGTCCCGGCGCTGAAGAAGGTCGAACCCGAGCCTCCCGGAGTTGACCAGCCCTTCAAACAGCAGAGGAGGCGGAAGCCTGCACCCGAGCGGCCAAGAGGAAGGCAGGGAGAGTTCTCTGGGGAAACAAACCTGCTATGCCACGGCGGGATAGCCACACTGCATCATAAGCAGGAATACTTGCAGTCTAGGCTGAATTCGACGAGCACCCTTGAAGATGGATGGAATGGAAACAAAGTACCCGTCCTTCCGATCCAGGGTTTAAGGAGTCCTGTCGCCTGGTTACCAGTCTGATCGATTCTGCTGGTCTACGCTGGCCGAAGTTTGTTCTACAAACTTGATCAGGGCTGAGAGGTCGACTACGGACATCCCCTCTCAGATCCTTCCTTACAAGAAAGAATCGACTGAGGGGGCCGGGGGTGAAGCCGTCGATGATCCTAAGGAAGACCTTCGCCTAAGGTATGGATCATTCTGCCCAACCGGGAAACTCTGCTGACGCTATGGCATAGAGGTTCAGAGACACTGAATTCGCTGACAGAGACGGCAGGGGCGATATCCTTGGCTAATCACAGAGATTGTGCGGGAATGGGCATCGGGAAGCTGTCATTCGGATGAGTAACCTTAAGCATCCTCCCAGCGAAAAACCTGCAATCCTAGAGTTCGTGAACTCCTTTTAGGACTATGCCCCCCCGGGGGAGTCTCCCGTGCCATCTGTTCCTGACAGGAGGAAACTGCAATTGGACACCTTGTCCCAGTTGTCGTAGCCGATAACTTAGGCCGACGTGGTTGAAAGAAAAGGGCGCTGGAGCCCTGCAGAGTCTGGAAGAAAGCGCCTTGGAGGAGTGAAACCGGAAATCGATTTCCTCCGCACAGCAGCTGTCTAAGTCTCTGTCCTTGGGCACAAACAAACTCTTCTCAAGGATGGAAGGGTGTCTGAGGTCATCGACCTCCACAGATGAGACACCCGAAGGAAGCCCTTAGTCAGCGCATCCAGATGGTACAACATCGAGCTTGTCCGCAAGTTAGATACTTAACGACGAAATGCCAAGGTGCCTGAGCTCGAGAGGAGGAAAGTACCCCTGATCTTCCTGTAGCTTCCTTGAACCAAACCTCGGGCCGTAACCGAGGAGGGAAAGAACCTGGTAAGCTCCCAGAGGAAGGGGTAAGCAGTCACCCCTTGTCCGATGGAGAAATCTCGAACGGAAAGCCCCCCCCGCCAAAGATCCTTCCAGGGAATGACGGGGAAGGGCTAACCCAGGTTCAGGAAAGAGGAGTGTTGCTCAGATCTCCCTTAAGTTTCTCCTATTCTTGCAATTGCCATGCTCTGCGTTTACGGGGTGAGCCCGTGTTCTGGAAATACGCTCCAGAAGAACTCGCCAGGCTGGCCATGCTGCGAAAACCCCGTTGGGAATCGTGGTCGCAATCGGCCTGGAGCTCGCGCGACGGTAATTCAAAGATTTTCGCGTGGGCGAACGTGGAAGCGCCCATGCGCGGTAACGCAAACGAAGGTGAGCGAAGGAGAGCAGAAGGAGGGCGAGCGTGGTAGGAAGGGCGAGAGCTGGTGGTCGGCGAGCGATAACCCATAGACGAGCAATGAATACTGCAAGAAATAAGCCGACGTTTGTGCGAAGAAACACTGTAGGTTCGCGCGACGGAAGACCATCCGTCCGCGCGATGGAAAAACCGTTGGTTCGCGCGTGGGCGAACATTGGAGAGCATGGGCGCGGACGCGCATGAGCGTAGACGTGCAGGCACGTGGGCGTGTGGGCGCGCAGGCGAATGGTCACGCGGGCGCACAGACAAGCAGTCGCGCAGGCGAACGGGCGCGCAGGCGAGCGGTCGTGAGGGTGGGCAGGTGGATGAGAGCGAGTCCGAGGCGGCGAACGCAAGCGTTAGCGCGATGGCAAGGAAACGCGCTGCCGCGTGGGCGAGGAAGACCGCTGGCGATATGGATCAACAAGCGATCGGTAGTGAGCTGGTGAGCGCTAATGCGCAGGTTGGCAATGGCGCGTTGTGTTATGCCGACGCGATGGTCGAGCAGCATGCGCAGGTGAGCGATCGTGTGTTGGCGAACAGTATGCGAAGGTGAGCGATCGCGAGCAGCATGTGCAGGAGGGCGATCGCGCGATGGTGATCAGCATGCGCCGGGTCGCGCGATGGTGATCAGTATGCGCAGGGTCGCGCGATGGTGATCAGCATGCCAGGGTCGCGCGATGGCGATCAGCGTGCGCAGGTGGGCGGTCGCACGATGGGGAGCAGCACCTGCAGGTGGGCGATCGCGCGATGGCGAATAGCATCCGCAGGTGTGCGGTCGCCCGATGGCGATCAGCATGCGCAGGGTCGCGCAATGGTGATCAGCATCCGCAGTTGAGGGTCGCGCGATGGCGATCAGCATCCGCAGTTTGAGGGTCGCGCGATGGCGATCAGCATCCGCAGTTGAGGGTCGCGCGATGGCGATCAGCATCCGCAGTTGAGGGTCGCGCGATGGCGATCAGCATCCGCAGTTGAGGGTCGCGCGATGGCGATCAGCATCCGCAGTTGAGGGTCGCGCGATGGCGATCAGCATCCGCAGTTGAGGGTCGCGCGATGGCGATCAGCATCCGCAGTTGAGGGTCGCGCGATGGCGATCAGCATCCGCAGTTGAGGGTCGCGCGATGGCGAGCAGCATCCGCAGTTGAGGGTCGCGCAATGGCAATCAGCATGCGCAGGTGAGCTAGTAGCTGGCGAACCATGTTCCTTCAGAAGTGTTGGAGAACGTTGGCGTGCCGGCTGTAACACACGCGGGCGATCCGGAGATCGCCGAGAGACAGGTGATCGCTGGCGAGCTGATGATCGCTGACGAGCAGAAGGCTACGCGTGGAAGCCTGCGCATAGAAGAAGAGTCCTTGACCCTGACCTGAACCGAAGTTCTAGATCGCGAAGGCGAACGTGGGCGCGTAACAGGAACCAACAGGAACAGCAGGGATGATCATCTTGAAAGCGCTGACGAACAGGAGAGCGCTGATGAGCAGAAGAGCGCCTGTGCGCTAACACTGAGCAGGAGCAGGAGAGAACACAGCAGAAGGGCGCGCAGGGAAACCCTGACACGCAAGGGAAGAACCCCCGTGGGGGCAACCCTTTGCCCCGAAGGGATCGTTGTCCGCCGGGAGACTGATGTCCGTCGGAAGACCGCTGTCCGTCGGGAAGACCGTTGTCCGTCGGGAAGACCGTTGCCCGTCGGAAGACGAGATCAGACTGCTGTCCATCTGCACCAAGGTGGAAGATTGAGAAAAGGAGTTGTAGGCTGCAAACGGAGATCCAAAAAGGCGCCTCAAGCACCCTTATAGGAAGATGAGAGGCCCTTACGACGAGGCGGACGGTGGGCCTTACGGCGAGGGAGGCCAACAGCAACAGCAACAGAAGAAACCTCCGAAGAGGAGTCTCTATGAGTGTACTCTCTCGCGAACGAAAGAGAAACACTTCGTAGAAGAGACTGGTCAGCCAGTGACCTAAAAGGAGCAATCCTCCGAAGAGGAGCTCCTGCAGTTGCCCAGCCCCTTGAGCGAAACTGCAGGTGCGACCGCTCAGCACCAAGAGCATAGTCGCACGAAAAAAAAAAGGCAAGAGAAGAACCCCCCAAAAGGGGAAAAACTCAAGCCTGGACAGGAAAAACTTCCCTCGGAAGGAAAGTTACCCGCCCAAGGAGGCAAACCTCCTGAGAGTTCTAAAATGAACTGGAGAGCTGTCCGTCGTCACGGGAGTACTTCCAGTAGAAGGAGACACGCCCCTGACAAAAATACAAGGGGGGAGGCAGCAACAGCCGAATCCCCAGGACTCAACCAGACAGCTCACACCGTTGCCATATTACAGAAACGAACTAGATCGGTAACTGTAAAAAAATAAAACAAATAATATTAGTACACATTCATTCCCCCGGGAAGGCTCCGAAGAGGAATCCCGAGAGAAAGGAACAAGAATTACACAACAGGCACGTGCCCTCACAACCACTTACACTCACGGAGGGAGAGCTGTAACCAAAACAGAATTATAACAATTATAATTATGTAACTATGTAATTATGTAATTTAAAAATGAATGAACACTAAAGAAAGAACGAAAACCCCGAAAGGAATCGTTCTACAAGCTGAAAAACAAAAAACAACTACAATTAGATTCATAACTAATTGAGACAAACGTACGGCGTAGCAACCCCCCCACGGAAAGGAAGCTACAAGGGCGTAGTAACACGTAGTAAAAGGGTGAACGACCTCAAGAGAGAGAAAGAAAGACATAAGTCAAACTCGATCGCCACCCATAAAATTACGCCGTGGTGGCCTAACTGCCGAGGACTCCACGTAGATATCGTACACTACACACACAAATCTGAAAAGGATACTTACTTATTTCTATACTCAAATATATATACAAACATGAAAACATGTTTACATATATATTGAGTAAATGAAAAGTAAGCGATTAAGTAAAGACAAAACAAACAATGGCTGCCAAGAGAGGACCAAGACAGAGACGTCTGTCACAGTCCGAGCCAAAAGTGAAAGTGAGTATTCACCTGTGTGTGAGGGGGAGGAGGGGTAGCTAGCTACCACTCCCCCCCCCCCGCTAACTAGCGCGGGGGTAATACACCCTCGTTAAATTCTAATGGCTCGCCATTTCATATGCGCTAAAAGGTAACCCTTTGTAAATAGCGTGGTTTGTATTTCGGTTACGGAACAAATGAGTGAATGTTAGAGGTCAAACTCGGGCACGTACTCTCTCTGAGGTTTGTGGTAGGGGTGAAGGTTGTAATTTACTGTGTAATAGATAGTCTTGTGACTCATGGAAGCTATACAGATTCCATTGTTCACAATTTCTTTTACATTAAAATGTAATAACTATCAAAATTCACGATACAGTAACAGAAGAAATGCTGCATTTTCTTGTAGGGGACGATGTTTTAGGCTTATTGAGTTACTTTTACTAATTACCCTGTAACTATGAAAGTAGGAGGAATTTTGACAAAATATTTCGTATACACATTGCTATACGGAGTTCAGTGAATTTTTTCAGTATTTTGTGTTTTTCTTCCTATAGCCCCATATACAGTATTGGCATTCCGACCAGGCCCCTTAAATTGTCTTAGAATTTCTGTCGAACGAGCTCTTTCCCCCCAACATGTTATTTTTATTAGTAAAATAAATTTTTGAATATACTTACCCGATAATCATGTAGCTGTCAACTCCGTTGCCCGACAGAATTCTACGGAGGGATACGCCAGCTATCACAATACTAGAAGGGGGTGTACTCACCAGCGCCACCTGTGGCCAGGTACTACAGTACTTCTTGTTGACACCTCCTCAATTTTTCCTCGGTCCACTGGTTCTCTATGGGGAGGAAGGGAGGGTCAATTAAATCATGATTATCGGGTAAGTATATTCAAAAATTTATTTTACTAATAAAAATAACATTTTTCAATATTAAACTTACCCGATAATCATGTAGCTGATTCACACCCAGGGGGGTGGGTGAAAACCAGTGTACAAGATTAAAGGATAGCTAAGTATCCCATATTTCATATAACAGTTATCTCAAATAACAATGAAATAATAAGTACCTGGTAAGGAAGTCGACTTGAACCGTTACTCTGCCTCTTCTTTAAGTTCGTCTTCCTTACTGAGCGCAGCGTTCCTCTTGGAGGCTGAATCAACTCAAAGGTGCTAAAGTATATAGGGCTGCAACCCCTACTAAAGGACCTCTACACAACCTCTAACCCAGGCGCTTCTCAAGAATGAATTGACCACCCGCCAAATCAAAAGGATGCGGAAGGCTTCTTAGCCTACCGTAACAACCATAAAAACAACAATAAAAGTATTCAAGAGAAAGGTTAAAAAAGGTTATGGGATTAAGGGAATGTAGTGGCTGAGCCCTCACCTACTACTGCACTCGCTGCTACGAATGGTCCCAGGGTGTAGCAGTTCTCGTAAAGAGACTGGACATCTTTAAGATAAAATGATGCAAACACTGACTTGCTCCTCCAATAGGTTGCATCCATTATGCTCTGCAGAGAACGGTTTTTATTAAAGGCCATCGAAGTAGCTACGGCTCTTACTTCGTGGGTCCTTACCTTCAGCAAAGCAAGGTCTTCCTCCTTTAAGTGAGAATGGGCTTCTCTAATCAGAAGCCTTATGTAATACGAAACCCCGTTTTTGGACATGGGCCTTGAAGGTTTCTTGATGGCACACCATAAGGCTTCTGACTGTCCTCGAATAGGTTTTGACCTATTAAGATAATATTTGAGAGCTCTGACAGGGCAAAGAACTCTTTCTAGCTCGTTACCTACCATGTTGGAGAGGCTAGGTATATCAAACGATCTAGGCCAAGGACGCGAAGGAAGTTCATTCTTAGCTAAGAATCCGAGCTGTAAAGAACATGTTGCAGATTCGGTCGTGAAACCAATGTTCTTGCTGAAGGCATGAACCTCACTGACTCTTTTAGCTGTTGCAAGGCAGACGAGAAAAAGAGTCTTGAGGGTAAGGTCCTTGAAGGAAGCTGACTGGAGAGGTTCGAACCTAGGTGACATAAGGAACCTTAAGACTACGTCTAGATTCCAGCCTGGAGTGGGTAGACGACGCTCTTTAGAAGTCTCAAAAGACTTAAGGATGTCTTGAAGGTCCAAACCTCTGTGGCAGAGAACTGAAGCCAACATACTCCTGTACCCTTTAATCGTAGGGGCTGACAGGGATCTCTCATTCCTAAGATGTAATAGGAAGTCAGCTATTTGGGTCACAGAGGTATTGGTAGAGGATACTGCATTGGCTCTACACCAGCTCCGGAAGACTTCCCACTTGGATTGGTAGACTCTACGAGTGGAAACCCTCCTTGCTCTGGCAATCGCACTGGCTGCCTCCTTCGAAAAGCCTCTAGCTCTAGCGAATCTTTCGACAGTCTGAAGGCAGTCAGCCGAAGAGCGTGGAGGTTTGGGTGCAACCTGTCTACGTGAGGTTGACGTAGAAGGTCCACTCTTAGAGGGAGAGTCCTGGGGACGTCGACCAGCCATTGAAGTACCTCTGTGAACCATTCTCTTGCAGGCCAAAGGGGAGCAACCAGCGTCAGCCGTGTCCCTTCGTGCGAGATGAACTTCTGAAGGACTTTGTTTATTATCTTGAACGGTGGAAATGCGTAAAGGTCGAGATGGGACCAGTTCAGCAGAAAAGCATCCACATGAACTGCTGCTGGGTCTGGAACTGGGGAACAGTACAACGGAAGTCTCTTGGTCATGGAGGTGGCAAACAGATCTATGGTCGGCTGACCCCACAAGGTCCAAAGTCTGTTGCACACGCTCTTGTGGAGGGTCCATTCCGTGGGAATGACCTGATCCCTTCTGCTTAGGCGATCTGCTGAGACGTTCATGTTGCCCTGAATGAACCTCGTGACTAGGGTGAGGTTTAGACTTCTTGACCAAATGAGGAGGTCCCTTGCGATCTCGTATAGGCTCCTCGAATGGGTCCCTCCTTGCTTGGAGATGTAAGCCAAGGCTGTGGTGTTGTCGGAGTTCACCTCCACCACCTTGCCTAGCAGGAGGGACTTGAAGTTCAACAGGGCTAAATGAACTGCTAGTAGCTCCTTGCAGTTGATGTGGAGCGTTTCCTGTTCCTCGTTCCACGTTCCCGAGCACTCCTGTCCGTTCAAGGTCGCGCCCCAGCCCGAGTCCGATGCATCCGAGAAGAGATGAAGATTGGGGGTCTGAATCGCCAACGATAGGCCCTCCCTGAGAAGGAGATTGGTCTTCCACCACAAGAGAGTGGTCTTCATCTCTTTGGTGACTGGGATAGAGACTGCTTCGAGAGTCAAACCCTTGTCCCAATGAGCTGCAAGATGGAATTGAAGAGGGCGGAGGTGGAGTCTCCCTAGCTCGACGAACAGGGCCAGCGATGAAAGGGTCCCTGTGAGACTCATCCACTGTCTTACCGAGCAACTGCTCCTCTTCAGCATGCTCATGATGCAATCTAGGGCTTGGCTTATCCTTGGGGCCGATGGAAAAGCCCGAAAATCCTGACTCCGAATCTCCATTCCCAGGTACACAATGGATTGAGAGGGAATGAGCTGAGACTTTTCTAGGTTGACTAACAGACCCAGTTCTTTGATTAAGTCCAAAGTCCAGTTGAGACTCTCCAGACAGCGACGACTCTTGGAGGCTCTCAACAGCCAGTCGTCTAAGTAAAGGGAGGCTCTGATGTCCGATAAGTGGAGGAATTTTGCTATATTCCTCATCAGATGCGTAAACACCATAGGAGCTGTGCTTAGGCCAAAACACAGGGCTTGGAATTGGTACACAACCTTTCCAAAAACGAATCTCAGGAAAGGTTGGGAGTCTGGATGAATAGGAACGTGAAAGTAAGCATCTTTCAGGTCCAACGAGACCATCCAGTCCTCCTGCCTGACCGCTGCTAGGACCGACTTCGTCGTCTCCATCGTGAACGTCTGCTTGGTGACATAAGCATTGAGCGCGCTGACGTCCAGCACCGGTCTCCAACCTCCTGTCTTCTTGGCCACCAGAAAGAGACGGTTGTAGAAGCCGGGGATTGATGGTCCCGGACTATAACCACTGCCTTCTTCTGTAAAAGGAGCGACACCTCCTGGTGCAACGCTAGCCTCTTGTCCTTTTCTTTGTAGTTGGGAGAGAGGTTGATGGGAGATGTGGTCAGAGGGGGTTTGCGGCAGAATGGTATCCTGTAACCCTCCCTCAGCCAACTGACAGACTGGGCGTCTGCACCTCTCTTTTCCCAGGCTTGCCAGAAGATCTTGAGTCTGGCTCCTACTGCTGTCTGGAGATGAGGAGAGTCAGTTTTTTCCTTTAGAAGCCTTGGAACCTTTCCTAGACTTGCTCCTGGAAGAGTCTGGACGGGAGCTTCCTCGGCTGGGGGCTCTACCACGAAAGGGCGGAATAAACCTCGTAGCAGGAGTATCAGCCACTGGGGTGCGATAAGTCCTGGGGACTGAGGTAGCAACCTTAGTCTTACGAGCTGATGAGGCCACAAGATCATGGGTGTCCTTTTGTATCAGGGCCGCAGACAAGTCCTTAACAAGCTCTTCGGGAAAAAGGAACTTCGAGAGCGGAGCGAAAAGGAGTTGAGACCTTTGACAAGGTGTAATGCTGGAGGAAAGGAAGGTACAAAGCTGCTCCCTTTTCTTAAGCACCCCTGACACAAACATCGATGCAAGCTCGCCAGATCCATCCCTAATAGCCTTATCCATGCAGGACATTAAGAGCATGGCAGAGTCCTTGTCCGCAGGGGAGGTCTTCTTGCTAAGGGCCCCCAGGCACCAGTCTAGGAAATTGAACATCTCAAAGGCTCTAAAAACACCCTTCAGGAAGTGATCAAGGTCTGAGAAGGTCCAGCAAACCTTAGAGCGCCTCATTGCTGTTCTACGAGGAGAGTCTACCAAACTTGAGAAGTCAGCCTGGGCAGAGGCAGGTACTCCCAAGCCTGGTTCCTCTCCTGTGGCATACCAAACGCCCGCTTTAGAAGTGAGCTTAGTCGGAGGAAACATAAAGGAAGTCTTTCCTAGTTGCTGCTTAGACTGCAACCACTCCCCTAAAATCCTTAACGCTCTCTTAGAGGACCTTGCTAAGACGAGCTTAGTATACGTAGACTTAGCTGGCTGCATGCCCAGCGAAAACTCAGATGGCGGAGAGCGGGGGATAGCAGAGACAAAATGGTCTGGGTATACCTCTCTGAAAAGAGCCAAGACCTTACGAAAGTCAATAGGAGGCGGAGAAGACTTGGATTCATCCACGTCTGATGAGGGATCCAGGTGTGCAGCCTCATCATCAGAAACCTCATCACCAGAGTGTAGCGAAGTGAGAGGTAAGGTATGTTGAACAGCAGAATCAGCACGAGCTGGAACAAAAATACTTGTGGTTTCCTCCTCAAGTCTCTGTTGAGGGAACACCTGAGGCTCACGCTGCAAAGGCTGATCAAAAGAAGTAGCAGAAGGTAGGCGCATGGGTGGAGGGGGCTGACTCCTGGCATGAGTGTCTGAACTCAAGAGTTGCGCTTGCTGTAAGGTTGGTGGATGCGCAGTAGCAGGTTCCTGAGGAACGAGTTGAGGTTCCTGAGGTGTGAGCTGTGAGCGATGAGGTAGTGGCTGCGCAGAACGCAGTAATTGTCTCGCGAGTTGAGGTTCCTGAGGCGCAAGGCTAAGGTGTTGAGGTGCTTGCCTTGAGGAGGGTTGAGGTCGCTGCAGCGAGAGCTGAGGAGTCTGACTCATGGATGGGAGAGGTTGTTGTACCTCAAGAGAGTGTTGCCTCACTGGTGGAACTGCAAGTGGAAGCGGAGGAAGCAAGGTATAAGTTTCCTGTTCCCATTGCTGAGGTTGCCTTAAGGAAGGCGGAGGTAGCTGCACACCACTGGAAACAGTCAACTCAGAACGTGGTAAGGTATCCTGAGGAGCCTCAACATCGTACGCCTGGCAGGCAGGACTGCGGTTAGGCGGAGCGATCGCAGGAGGAGGTGTAGCCTTCTCAGCCTGACACTCACGCATCAAGACCGCAAGTTGTGACTGCATGGACTGCAGTAGAGTCAACTTGGGGTCGGCAGACACTAAGGTCTGCTGAGGTAAAGCCTTAACAGCAGAGATCTGTTGCGGCAGCACCTTACTCATCTTAGGAGGTGTGCATTCAACTGATGACTGCGGCGAGTCAGAGCTGATCCAATGACTGCAGCCAGGTTGTAGAGCTCTTGAGGTCTGGACTCTGCGTTTGAGTGGTCTTGAGACCTGAGTCCAACGTTTCTTGCCTGACAATTCTTCAGCAGACGAGTAAAAGACGGGCTCAATCGTCTGCAGGTGGGAGTGACGGTCTCTGGAAGACACGCCCGCAACCACCGAGGATACTTCTGTGCGCCGATCAAGGCCTGCCGAACCCTTTTGCCCTTCGACATTGCTTCTCCCCTGGGCTAGGGAGCTTGCAAGAGGTCCCGGACTGGGAGGACGACTGGCACGCACAGAAGTACCCTCACGCACCACACTGACACTGACACTAGCACTTGGCACTGCACTGACACTAGCACTCGTCACAGCACTGGCACTATTACCACCCACTGCACTCTTGACCTTAAGCTCCTTGACTTCGGCCATAAGAGACTTATGATCACTAACCACCGACTCCACTTTGTCACCTAAAGCCTGAATGGCACGCAAAACAACAGACATATCAGGTTGAGGGCAAATAGTAGGGTCGGGGGTAGCCACTACAGGGGGAGGAAAAGGTAGGGGATCATGAGGTGAGGAAAAAAGTGAAGAGCGAGAAGAACTCCTCCTAACTCTCTCTCTCTCTAACTTGGTTGAATACTTAAGAAATCGGACAAAATCAAGTTCCGAAAGTCCGGCGCATTCCTCACATCGATCTTCCAACTGACAGGGCCTTTCCCTACAGTCAGAACAAGCGGTGTGAGGATCTACCGAGGCCTTCGGAATACGCCTATTACAAGACCTACATCGTCTATGGGGTGGGGCTTGTGAAATGTCAGACATCTTGAATCAAAAGAGTTAGCCAAGTGGGGATTCCAAATCAAGCAAAAAGATCGTTAACCATTAATCAGGACTAAATAATAGCTATCTAAGCTAATATAGAAGTTTTCCAGTAAAGCGACAGCCGAAATCTGAGAGAAATACTTCACCAAAAGCCATGAAAATACTCCAAGATCATAAGCGTATCCCAGAACGTCTTGCCGGAAGCACGACAGAGGAAAAATTGAGGAGGTGTCAACAAGAAGTACTGTAGTACCTGGCCACAGGTGGCGCTGGTGAGTACACCCCCTTCTAGTATTGTGATAGCTGGCGTATCCCTCCGTAGAATTCTGTCGGGCAACGGAGTTGACAGCTACATGATTATCGGGTAAGTTTAATATTGAAAAACGCATTTTCTCACTTTTGTAATTTCTGGGATTCACTGTAGATGACAGTATGATCATTTCAGCAGCACTTTTGTGGAGGAACATTTAACTAATCGGCAGGCGCGGTAATTTGAAATGACCAATTAGAATTCAATAATTAAAAAATTCAGAGTAACGAGAGCAGTCGAGGAGAGGTCAAAAGGCAGTGTAAGCCCCCAGTAGGTAAGGACACGGCTCGTAGGTTAGGTTAGGTGGTGTTCTTGCGTAGGGGATTCACAGTATGACGGCCAAGAACAACCATAAAATTGGACAGAAATTTCCATTTTCTATGGATGCAGGAGACCCTGGCCGTCGATATATAAAAGTCTCCCAATATGTTAAGACAATTTGATTAAGGTAAGGACACAGCATCCTAGAGGAGGCCCCATGATATGCAAGGACACAACATCAAAGTTAGGTTAGGTGAGAAACCTTAGGTTAGACCATATTTCTATCTTTGTTTCCCTGAAAAATAGGTTTTTTCAAGCAACATCTGGAAATGGAAAGGGCAGCCATGTTTTGATGTTAAGGTAAAATGTGAAATTAAAAATTATTTTAAGGGGGAAAACTTTGACGGTAATAAAAGTTGTGAAATTAAACATTATTTTAAGGGGGAAAACTTTGTCGGCAATAAAAGTTGTGAAATTAAACATTATTTTAAGGGAGAAAACTTTGTCGGCAATAAAAGTAGTGAAATTAACAATGATTTTAAGGGGGAAAACTTTGTCGGCAATAAAAGTTGTGAAATTAACAATGATTTTAAGGGGGAAAACTTTATCGGCAATAAAAGTTGTGAAATTAACAATGATTTTAAGGGGGAAAACTTTGTCGGCAATAAAAGTTGTGAAATCAAAAATAATTTTAAGGGGGGAAAACTTTGTCGGCAATAAAAGTTATGAAATTAAAAATTATTTTAAGTGGCGAAAACTTTGTCAGCAATAAACCTTGTGAAATTAAACATTATCTTAAGGGGGGAAACTTTGTCAGTAATAAAAGTTGTGAAATTAAACATTATTTTAAGGGGGGAAACTTTGTCGGCAATAAAAGTTGTGAAATTAAAAATTATTTTCAGGGGGAAAACTTTGTCGGCAATAAAAGTTGTGAAATTAAACATTATTTTAAGGGGGGGAAAACTTATGTCGGCAATAAAAGTTATGAAATTAAAAATTATTTTAAGGGGGAAATATTTACGTGGTATATGAATGATGACAGCCAAGCCCCATAACTCCCTTATTTTTAACCCTATCACTAAGAATACGGCAATCTAAGCGGGGTCGCAGGGGAGCATTTTGTGAGTAGGTAGGGACGCAGTTCGTAAGTTGGGTTAGGTGGGGAAGTTTAGCGGTTTCATTGTAGTGTATTACAGGGCAATGTAACCTAGGAAAACAACTACTGTTTCTTATAGAAAAAATTACGCTCTCTTCGAAAATGACACTCGTTCCCGTCGCAAATTAATAGTTTCAGAAATATATATACATCTATATCCTCCAATAATGGGGGACCCCCAGTGGGAACTCGGGGTTTTGGGTGGGGGAAAACATACTGGGGAATCGATATATAAACGTAAAACAAGCCTTTTCTTCTCTATACATTACCTTCTTGAAATTATAATAACCGGACGAAAATACAAAACAGTATATCTGGATAAACTTTGGAGGCGCCGTTACAAAGATTGTGTCATGAAAAAAACTTTGGAGGTGCCGTTACAAAGATTGTGTCATGAAAAAATACAGTAACCAGTGCTGCCAACGTCCGATGTAGATCAAATGTTATTTTGTGACCTGTCATACTACTAGGCTAGGTTAGGTGGGTTTGTTAGGTTCTGTGCCCTTTTTGTACATTTTATATATTGAGTAAAACTTATATGGAGAAATTATTTAAAATACATATGGAAATATCTATCATTACTATCTTTAGTAATGTCAGCGTGCCGTTGGTAACTCTGTGTATTATTGGTAACGTTGCTAATGTTATCATTCGTTCGTAAGAGAAGTGACACCGTGCAACTCAAAGTTATCCGAATTGGTTGATCTGTTTGTTTCCAATTGAAATGAACATCAAATTCGCTTAATTCACGTTATTTACTATAGGAAAACAATTATACCTATATCGTTTCCCCAGTATGTTTTCCCCACCCAAAACCCCGAGTTCCCACTGGGGGTCCCCCATTATCGTAGGATATAGATGTATATATATTTCTGAAACTATTCATTTGCGACGGAAACGAGTGTCATTTTTTAAGAGAGCGTAATTTTTTCTAAAAGAAACAGTAGTTTTTTTCCTAGGTTACATTGCCCTGTAATTCACTACAAAAATACCAGTTTAGCTTAGTTGGTGTTCTAACTTCTATGCATGTGGAAGGTCCTGCCCGTTGTTATTAAAAGGCTCCAAATTTACAAATAACAATAGATTGGTAAATTTTTAGTTTCAGCCAAATTTGGAAAAATGCAATAAAAATATATTTGTTGCATCAGAAATAGTGTGGTTTCAATGAATTTAACGTTTATTTTGACTGCAAACCAACCGATTTAGAGATTTACTATGTATACCCTAGTTCATCCCACCAATTATGGGGGACACCCTTAGGGAACCGGGGTTTTGGGTGGGGGAAGGTGTTGGGGCATTGAATGATATTTGCAATAAATGAATAATTAATGTTCCAGCACCCCTCCCCCATACCCCTAACTAGGCCTACCGGGGGGAGGGGGGTAGGGCCCCCCAGCGACCCCCCCTTAAAGCCACAGTAATTTTCAGGGCACCACAGAACCTAACAAACCCACCTAACCTAACCTAGGGGCCCTGTACCCCTACCGGGGGGGGGCTTTGCCCCCCCCCTGCGACCCCCCCCCTTATGGCCACAGTAATTTTCAAGGCACCACAGAACCTAACAAACCCACCTAACCTAACCTAGGGGCCCTGTACCCCTACCGGGGGGGGGGGCCTTCGCCCCCCCTACGACCCCCCCTTAAGGCCACAGTAATTTTCAGGGCACCACAGAACCTAACAAACCCACCTAACCTAACCTAGGGGCCCTGTACCCCTACCGGGGGGGGGGCTTCGCCCCCCCTGCGACCCCCCCTTTAACCAGGGGTAAATTTGAATATATATATTTTGTTAAATCCCTTCTTACCTTAAACGGAAGATGACGATGAAGATGTGGAAGATTGTGGTTGACCCTCTTCTGAATCATCAAGTACTGGAATACGTTCAGCCTCTGATTGGGGAGGATACAATTTACTGGCTGGGTAAATTTTTAGTTTCACGAAAATGTAAAGGCGAATCACATTTACCACACTGGACACTTAAAGGTAATACGGAATGCTCCCTTAGAAAACGATTCACTACTTCAGGAGTTCCATTATAATTCCCATGAAATCGGCCGATCACATCAAAATAGGAATAACGACATATTTCACACAACCGTACCGGAGGATCCATGACAGTTAAGTGACGTGTGCTGAAAATATAGAAACCGGAACTTTTGAAAACCGAAAACAAACGACAATCACGGGTTTCTCCCATAATGAAATAGGGAAAAAAACAAAATACTATCGTTTACAATGTTATATTGCACGAAAAACAGATACTTGAAACAAGACTGAGAGACCAATGAATCGTCCAATAATAACCCTTGAAAAGAACCCAGTAGTATTTAGATTGGAGGAGCGACATTAGTGGGAGGAGCAAATGCGCATTCAAGCAAATATTGTCACATTACGCAATGGGGCGGAGCCAAGTAAGATGAAAACAGACATACAAACGAACAAGAGCTAGGTCCCGTGGCAGCGTAAAGGTATACAGAACACTTAGAAATAAAATGCAGACCTACAATAACTGAAATAATTATCGGAGCCTCTGCCGTTTATGGGGACAGCCCTTCGACCGGCCGAAAATCGAGGTAAAAAGTCCGAAATCGGCTCTTTTTTTTTTACGGGAATGATTTGTTAGATAATGTAGATTGACGGGACAGTATTAAATTGTAAAACTGAATGTTTATTGAAATCGAGTAAAAAAAGTCCGAAATCGGCTCTTTTTACGGGAATGATTACATGACGCGTCCTTAAAAACTACAAACTTAACGAAGGGGTAAATATGTAGATTGACGGGACAGTATTAAATTGTAAAACCGAATGATATTATGACGTGTCCTTAAAAACTACAAACTTAACGAAGGGGTAAATATGTAGATTGACGGGACTGTATTAAATTGTAAAACCGAATGATATTATGACGTGTCCTTAAAAACTACAAACTTAACGAAGGGGTAATTATGTACATTGACGGGACAGTATTAAATTGTAAAACCGAATGATATTATGACGTGTCCTTAGAAACTACAAACTTAACGAAGGGGTAAATATGTAGATTGACGGGACAGTATTAAATTGTAAAACCGAAGGTTCATGGATGTCGGAAATGTGCGAGAAAAATGGACAACTAACCCAAAATTCCCCTCCTAACCTGTCCTACAAGCCATGTCCTTACCTTCATCGTGAACTAAACGGGGGGGCTACGCCCCCCTGCGACCCCCCAAACACTGTTGCTAACATACAAACCTCACAAACCAAACCTAACCAATCCTAGTAGTTCCCAGGTCACTACCCCTACCCGGGGGCAAGCCCCCGGACCCCCTTCGTAAGTCTCTCACCTACAGAAAAGAAGCTTTGGGCAGCACTCAAAATTATATCTAATCCACATGATCATATTCTAGGTTATTCAGGCTTACCTTAAATTTCCTTGCAGCCATCACGCATGAGGGCCACATCACCTGTTTTACACTTTTTACATGTACCTCTAAAATCCCCTAAGAGGCCTTCTCGAAATAAATAGTGAAAGAATTCGGGGGTAACACGAGTGAAATCATGTAGCTGTAAAACTCCGAGAGTCTTAATTGCATCAAGCTGATCAATACTGGAGATAAACTCGAAAATATCACTCACAGAGAAACTATACGGAACAGGTCTATCCATCACGGCGGTTAGAGCTGGAAAGGGTCGGCTGTAGGTCAATCTCGGGTCATGGGGGGGGATTAAAAATTTGAAATCACGCGGCCCACGAAAGGGTTAGTTCGGTTGCTTTGTTTGACACTGGCTTTATCTGACGAAATATGTAAACTAGATGCTGGATAACCTAACCTTTGTTTGTATATAAAACAAAATAGTATTCAGCATAATTTTGGGACGATTTCGAAAGAAATAACAATCTTAACAAGAGATTAAAATGAAAATTGTTGGAATTAGCGAAAACATACGTACGAACATCGAAAACTGTTCATGCTTGCGCGACCAGCTGATATGCGAATCGAGCGCCGCCAAACGGGTGTTATTATAATCAGGCAGGAAACAATGATTGCGGGAAATTTTACGACCGAGTAAGTTGGCCGTGGCTTCAGCGTACGACGCATTGTAACGGCCTTTTTCTAACATAACATTTCATGATAAATATCCAAGCAGTATCAAATGTCACTAAACATGACGTGTCCTTATAAACTACATACTTAACTAAGGGGTAAATATGTAGATTGACGGGACAGTATTAATTTGTAAAACCGAACGTTTCTTAGACTGGGATGACACGGGCTCTGTCTATCGGGAAAGTTGGAAACTAAGCAGGAGCTACCCGTGACTTGCGTACGGACCATGCTGAACTTAGAAAATATTGCCGTGGTAAAGGTAAATTGTGTTATTAGTCAAAACAATAAATTAACATCATATTATGGTAAGTTAGGAAATTGTAAAGAACATCAACCCCATAATGAAATACGATTTGGCTAGTAATAAGAAAGATATCCCTGTCCCCATAAACGGCAGACACCCCTAATTATCTCTGTAAGTAGACATCAGCGTCAATAATGTATTGAGAGAGTTTTTTGTTATCACGTGCTTTACTAGGAAAATATATTAATATAATACATTTCCCAATTTGGTTGAATCTAAAACTTTACCCAATAGATTTTGCAAGACGAGCATCTAGATACGAATATAAATATAGTATTATATCTTGACGTTGGTGTTAATACTTACAAAAAAAATTGCATTTCCCTTAAAGACTATTAATTGCCAGACATATACACCTCATAATCGCGGAAACAACAATTTCTTTAGGATTTGAATTTTATTATTGAGTCATATGTCCCTGCAATGAGACCAGGAAGTTATTCAACAAGGGCCAAAGACACAAGCCCCTGTGACCTAACTCCTCTTTAACCAGCTAAAGTAGCCTAACGTGGCTTTCTAAAACCACCCTCAGCAAAAATAATGGTTTCTTACTTCTCGACTCCGGAGAACTCTTCCTGAGTGGCAATCGTTTTTACAGACATGTTTCTGTAAAACTTGGAGGTATTGTTGACAAATAGTGTACGTGACTTGTGACTGCTGCTCCAGCCGCCAATAACATACAGATGATACAGCTGCACGACCCGGTCAAAAACATCACCCAAGACCCGGTGGAACAGACAATAATAGTAGTGTTCTTTACTACAGCAAATTAAATTAATGTTAGTATTGTAAATAAATATATCAATTTCAATGAAGCAATTATTAAAGATATCATAAATTTAGATTAAAAAATCTATCTTCCATGAAATATCGTGTATTTTGTATTTTTCCTCTTACAGTAATTCTATTAAGACAAAAACCTAAGCTAAATGCAGTACAATGATAAACAGAAATACTAGTTCCTATTCCACATTTTAGTGAAGATGCGAGAAATCCACAACCTTTGCTTCAGAAATTAGCATCAATTTATGAAAACAAATATTTTATATGAATGTTGTTAAATTAAAAATGTATAAATGAAAAAAGTATAAATAAAAACAACTCCTTGCCTGCCCATAAAGATAAGAACAAATTAGAGTAAGATATTTCATCGCAGAAAGTTCAATTTTCTGTTTCGGTATAAGCAACTTTATTATTAATATAGCTGGCACTGAACGATCTTATATGAAGTATCGTATGACATTGTGAAAAAGCAAAAAGCAAATATCAATGTACTTATTTTCTTTCCCACCGTTATTCCTACGTTAAGGGGTCGGTTGCCAGATCCATTTATTCAAAGGTATCCTCTGCCATCAAACCTGTTCTCTCTATATCATCCTTCACATTATTTAACCATATATTTCTCAGCATCCCTCTCAATATTTGCTCCCTAGCAGATTACTCCCAAGCCCTCCCCAGTCCTCACTCCCTCCCCACCATCAATCCTCAATATGTGCCAACCCCATCTAAGTCATGGCACTCTTATCATCTCTGTAATCTTACATGTGCCATACTTCTTATTTCATCATTTTCCAATCTTTCAAGCAGTAATATTCCCATAATCCATCTAAATATTCCCATCTCTGTTCTCCCAATGCTTGCTGTCTTTCTTTCTTAGAGACCATGTTTCAAATCCATACTGGGCTTATTATTGTGCTATAGATATTGACTTTTGGCTTTAATGACATTTTCTTATCACTTACCCTGTCTACTACCTACCTCCAATTCCCCTAGGCTGCTTTTATTCTATTATCAACTTGAGCCCTTAGTATCTAAATTATTCCACCTCTTTTATAACAGAGCCTCTACTTTCATGCATGGGTATCCTGTATCTACCTTCTTTACTGCTATCCATAGTTTCAATCTTATCCACATTTACCCTCAAGCCACCCCTTTCCAAAGTCTCGCACCACTCTATAAACCATCTACGTAAGAAGGTATGTCTTCCTCGTTTCATTTTCAGAGGTAATCACCAAATCATCTGAATATAGCAACTCTCATAACTCTTCATTTCTAAGTTCTTCACATAAGACATCCATGACCAACACAAATAAAAATGGGCTTAATGCTGACCCTTGGTGTAATCCAAAAATAACTTCAAAGGTTTCTGCAATCTTTTTCCACCAACTTCTGTTATTACTTTCCTCTTCTTCAAGCACCAAATCATAATTTCTCTTTGTATGCTATCATAATCCTTGTCTAGATCTACAAAAGCACAGAGGAGTGTCTGCTTTCCTATAAAAAACGGATTTTGAGCGAAGCGAAAAATCTATTTTTGGGTGAGATAGCCATGACGTCCTGATGGAAGGTTCCTTTTTGGTAGCTTCCTTGGGTATATAACTATTAAGATATTCCCAGAGAATTTAACCACAGGTTATCACAGAATTCTAACTTCTGGAGCGAGTATCCTAAAGGTTTCCCTTTAAGACATCGTATATCAACAGGGGACGCATGTATTAACGCACCACATAGCTATCTGCACCCCACATAGAATTAACACTTCGATGTGGAGGGGCAGAGAATAGCTGGGGAGCCGTTCCACAGCTAAATTCGTCCGTGGCTACTTTTGGTACTCGAAACGTAAACAAACGGGCGCCATTGCTAAATGACGTCACGTCCGTCCTCATCCTGATATCAGTTGCTTGCCGATCACCATGATATAGGAGGACAGGGTGGGGCCTGAAAGGCTGGACAAAGTAGCAGGGAGGGTCCATCAGGACGCCATGGCTATCTCACCCAAAAATAGATTTTTCGCTTCGCTAAAAATCCGTTTTTTGGGCTCAAGCCATGGCGTCCTGATGGAAGGTTCCTTTTTGGTAGCTTCCTTGGGTATATCACTACTAAATATTCCCAGAGAATTTAACCACAGTTTATCACAGAATTCTAACTTCTGGAGCGAGTATCCTAAAGGTTTCCCTTTTAAGACATCGTATATCAACAGGGGACGCATGTATTAACGCGCCACATAGCTATCTACACCCCAAACAGAGTTAACACTTCGGTGTGTAGGGGCGGAGAATAGCTGGGGAGCCGTTCCACAGCTAATCTCGTTCGTGGCTACTTTTGGTACTCGAGACGTAAACAAACGGGCGCCATTGCTAAATGACGTCACGTCCGTCCTCATCCTTCTTCTAGTAGCTTGCCTTGCTAAGACGGATTTTCCCTTGTGCATTTTCATCAGCTTGCATCTTCGTTATGTCACTACCTTCGGCCTCGCCTTCTTCTGGAAAGTTGAGTACAAGGTTCCAGTATTGTTTAAATAAGCTCTGACCGTAAAGTAACTTTTACTTTTCGAGATATTTGATGTTTTGTGGCAGAGCTGTGCCTCGACCGGACCGGCCATTTTATGGCGTCGCTGTTGTTTTGCATGACTTATTTAGATAGCCTCAACAGCGTCTTCTGGCCTTATTAACTAACCGATACCATTAGTTATTTAATCTTCATAGCTAGGAACTTTTATATCGTGTTTTGACGCTTTTTTATCGGTCATCAACTGACCCCATACCAGTTGGCTAGTATAGCCCCTAGGCCAGAGCACCTATATCAATGTTCATGCATGATATTTATCAGTGATCCTAGGTTTATTTATGAAGATAGTGGCATTATTTTACAATACTATTGACTGTGATGCAAGTGTTTTCGCCTTCAGGGACCATATAAGGGACAGGTTAGATAGTGTGTCTTTCTAACCTAACCTACAAGTAGGACCCCTATATGGTTCCTTCATCCCCTGCCTTAGGGCACCCCCTCTGTGTAGCCTTGCTCCCCCTACCACGTAAGGGGATCAAGCTCATATCAGAGTATTATATCGCTTTTCTGCCCTCCCTAAGGGAATGATTCCCCCTTAGGGTTGCGTCCGAGAATGAGGAACGGCTAGTCCCTCCTCTATTGCTGGGGCTAGGTCTCTGACCTTTCCTGCAATAGCGATACGTCTTCCAACCTTCCTAGTTCAGGGTGTGACATCCCTGCTCTAGGTTAGGTTTTGGAGGGGTTAGTTCTGTACCTTGCTGAAACGATACCCATGCACCGTTTTCAGACAGGCTGCCTTACCTTAGACTAGGGAGTGTCCTCCCTTCCTTGGTGGCCGCTCTGGTACAGAACCCCCTCCACAGAAGACCCTTCTCTTCTCCCCTCCCCACCTATCTCTTGTATGGCCTAGCCTATGCTTAGGTTAGTCTATACCCATCTGTCCCCTGTCCTACAACTCCTCCCTAGGGTGGAGTGGTAGGGCTACCTTGAGCTCCCGTGTGCAGTCCGCTCTGGTACATATACCCTTCATAGTGTCCTATGGGGTTAGCCACTAGATCCGTTCTGTCTACAGGGGTTCTCCCCCCTCTTGGGTGTTCCCTGCCCTCCCTTGGGCTCCCTTAGCTCCCGGCCCTCTGCGGCCCCCGCTTCTGGGTGATAGGGCTAGCCTCTATCATTGGTACACCCACTCAGGTGGGATGTCTTGGGGTCCGTGGCCGGACCCCTACATCCCCCCTTCTGTCTTTTCTCTATCCTGGTGCCGGTCCCTTGCTGCCTCTACTGTCGGTGATACCCACCTCCTACCTTGGTAACTTACCCCTTACCCTCTGCGCCGCCAGTCCCCCGCGTGCCGGGGGATTTCCGCCTGCCGCCGGCGCCTAGCCGATGGCCTTCCCTCCTTCCTCATAGCCTCAGTCATCCGTCCACCGGCCGGCCCCCGGAGTGCCGGCATCCACTGCCGGCACTTCGGTTCTGCTATAACCATCCTTGTCCCTGTCACCAAGCCGGCTACCTCCGGCTGCCGGAGCCGCTGCTCCCTGCCGGCCTGCCGGCGGCCGCCACCCTGGTATTACTCTAGACTTCTATATTGTCTTCTTTAATGCCAGAAACTCTGCTGGAGCGACCTCCGGCGTGCCGGCGGTCTGCCGGAGCCTTCCGGAGGCGTCAAGACGACTTGCACCCCCTTCTACTAGCTATCATCTGATGTTGATAGCCCTACATCGCAACCAGATGACTTGATTACGTAAATGGATTGGTATTATCTTACCGTTCTATTAGTAACCATGCTGTCTTCTTGCATATCACAGATTTCCAGCATGCTGTGTGTATCTTAGCATGCTGGTTGCCGGAAACCGTTACCCTATGGGATCTTCTAGTTCCCAATTCTAGTGTCTGAGTGGCCTCAGTCCTAGCCTTATACCCTGGACAATTTCCAATAGAATTCACACTGCCCTACGGGCATTCCATGTTGAACTCTATCCTGTGCCTTCGATCACAGCAGATTGTCTATGGATGAAGGCCACAGTAACCAGCCGGGCGAGTTACACGGAGTATGTATCTATCTCCTTCTTTGCGCCCATTTTCTGTGCATCACACTTAATGTTAAGTTAAAATTAATCAATTAATATTTAACTTTAGCTTAAGAGTCATCCTTATGACTCCCCCATACTCATGTTCTCTTTCTCTTACAGGAGGAGCAACTGAAGTGCGACCACAGCTTCTGTGCAGTGAAGCGCCCGCACTTTTATGGACACACGGCATGTAGGACCCACGCCCCTTGTGCCAACAAGAAAGGGGATCTAAAGTTCTGGGACCCGCAGAACTGTACGGTCTGCCAGGATCGCCTGGTCGACGCGTTCAACAATCCTCCCTCAGCGGAGGTTAGGGACGCTTCTCGAGAGAAGCTACGCAAGGGGGTGCGTGGCTTCCAGAAGAACGCCACTGGACCGTACCTTGCCACTGAAGACATGAGGGCCTTATTGTTCCCAAAGGCATCCCCAGATTCTGTGGTCCCCAAGGATCAGATCCCTACCGTCCAGATATTGGTGGAACCCGATGTTGTCATGGCCCAGTCCATGCACGAGTGTCGCCTGGATGCCGACAACGAGGAAAGTATGTCGGATATTTCGGAGGACACGGAGAGGACCCTCATGGCCCAAGGCGCGGACGATGAAGAGGACCAGGTGGATTACATCGAGACGGAGCAGGAGGTCGCTCCGCCTTCCACCCCCACCCCTACTCCTACACCGACGGAAGTGTCTCTCCCGTCTACCTCCGCTACCCCGGACCCCATCCCATCCGCCCAGGAGATGTTCCGTATGATAGAAGCCCTTATGGAACAGAAGCTTCAAGTGACACACGAGTTCATCAGGTCCATGGGAGGTTCCAGAGAATCGAAGAAGATTTCGGTTAAGGACCTCCCGATATGCTCACACGCCAACCCCTGGAGGTATGCTGAGCATATGGTCATCGCAACGGGCAGGATCTTCATCAGCGATAAGATCGGCTCGGTTGCCCTGGAAGAAGTGGAGTTCTTCCCGAGCTTTGAGGCTTACCCGGACTGTTACGTCCGGCTTCGATCCGAACCTGCCTCTAAAGAAGAGACCGAACCTAAGGAGGTGATAGTGTTCGATCTCCCGAAGGCCCAGGCTATGCTAGCCAACGCTTTTAAAAGTAGGGGTTTTACCTGCTCAAAGCTTCCGGCATTGAGCAAGAAGCATCCTACTTACGTCTCACCCGACGACGCAGTCCTTCCCTTTACGGAAAAGGCCTTCGCTGCGTGTCACAAGGTAGTGGAAGAAGGGAAGCCCTGTCCTGCACTGGAGGAGTGCAGACCCTTCCCCATGGTGACTCCCCCCGACGTTCGACACTGGAAGGATATCCAGCATACCTTCGTGGTGGGAAAACTAGATCCTGACGTGGCTGGACGTCGGTTTAATGAAGACCTCCCGAAACTTAATGATCATCTCCTTCGTCGGGAACAAGACACGAAGGAAAGGCTCGCAGCATCCATGTCCCTCCAAGTACAGCTTGACATCATGGCTGGTGACACCAGAGTCCCCGACCACTACATGGTACTCGCCAAATCGCACATGGCGACTCTGGTAAAGGATCTGTACAACTTCATGAAGGCTCGGAGAGCCTGTCGCGAATTCGTGTTCTCAGGTGACACAGTGAGACACGAACCCCGGAGGCTGATTTCCTCCAACATCTGGGGTAAGCACCTCTTTCCCTCCGACCTTGTGAAAGAGATCACCGACAAGGCCGCCACTGAGAATAGGAACCTTCTCAACAAGTGGGGCATGTCGAAAAAGAGGAAATCCTCTCAGGACGATGGCCCTCAACTTAAGAGGAAATCCTTCAAGCCCAAACCCCAGCAACGTCAACAGAGACGGCAGTTTCCGAGACCCGCTACTCCCCAAGTGGCTGCTCAGCCACAACAGACCTTTCAGCTGGTCACCCAACCGGTTTTGTCCCAGTCACCGGTTTTCACCCCTGCCTTTGAGCAACAGACAACTACCTTTCGTCCCAAAGGTAGAGGCTCAAACAGAGGTGTAGGCAGAGACGCATCTCGCCGTCCCTCCAGAGGCAGAGGAGGAAGGGGAGCTAGCGGCCGAGGCAGTAAGCCCTCGGGACACCAGAACCAATGAAGTGCTTCCGGTGGGAGGAAGACTCCGCCAATTCCAGGATCGTTGGACCTTCGATCCCTGGGCACACAGCATCGTCAAGAAGGGTCTAGGCTGGAGTCGGACTCAACCACCCACAACCTTCCAGCAATTCTTCCAACAATCAACCCCCCTTCTGGAAGAATATGTCCTAGATCTCTTGAACAAGAAGGTGATAAGGAGGGTAAAGTCAACCAGGTTCCAAGGGAGACTGTTTTGCGTCCCCAAGAAAGACTCCGACAAGCTCAGAGTCATTCTGGACTTATCCCCCCTCAACAAGTTCATAGCGAACAACAAGTTCAAGATGCTGACTCTTGAACAGATAAGGACCCTTCTGTCTCGAGGTTCTTACACGGTCTCCATAGACCTGGCGGATGCCTACTGGCACGTTCCAATGAACCATCACGCTTCCTCCTACCTAGGATTTCGACTCCAAAGGAAAAGCTACGCCTTTAGGGCCATACCCTTCGGCCTCAACGTGGCCCCTCGGATCTTCACAAAGCTGGCGGACGCCATAGTACAACAGCTCCGCCTCCGAGACGTCCAGGTGATGGCCTACCTCGACGACTGGCTAGTCTGGGCTCCATCGCCCGAGGATTGTTTAAAATCCTGCAGCAAAGTCACCCAGTTCCTAGAACACCTGGGATTCAAGATATACAGAAAGAAATCTTGCCTCTCTCCAGCTCAGAAGTTCCAATGGTTAGGAATCCAGTGGAACCTTCAGTCACACCGCCTTTCCATCCCCCAGAAGAAAAGGAAGGAAATAGCAGGGTCTGTCAAGCGACTACTGAAATCCAAACGGATCTCAAGACGCCAGCAGGAACGAGTTCTAGGCTCTCTACAGTTCGCCTCAGTGACAAACCCAGTGCTTCGTGCACAGCTAAAGGATGCAGCGGGAGTCTGGAGACGTTCTGCATCCATCGCTCGAAGAGACCTCAAGAGACGGCTCCCAAACAGACTTCGGCTTCTCCTCAAGCCGTGGTCGGAAGCGACGGCCCTGAAAAGGTCCATACCTCTTCAACACCCACCTCCATCACTCAACATCCACACGGACGCTTCGCTGGAGGGTTGGGGAGGTCACTCCCACCAAAAACAGGCTCAAGGAACATGGTCTCCCCTATTCAAGACGTTTCACATCAACATCTTGGAGGCCATGGCGGTCCTTCTAACACTGAAGAAACTCTCCCCGCCTCCCTCGATCCATATTCGTCTAACCCTAGACAACTCGGTGGTAGTTCAATGTCTCAATCGCCAAGGCTCAAGATCGCCCCAGATAAATCAGGTGCTTCTGACAATCTTCCGTCTGGTAGAGAGGAAGAAGTGGCACCTGTCTGCAGTTCACCTACAAGGATTCCGCAATGTGACGGCGGACGCTCTATCCCGGACAAGCCCGATAGAGTCGGAATGGTCTCTAGACGCAAGATCATTCTCCTTCATCTCTCACCAAGTCCCAGAACTTCAGATCGATCTCTTCGCAACGAGCGACAACAATCAACTTCCTCGATATGTGGCCCCGTACGAGGACCCCAAGGCAGAGGCAGTGGACGCCATGTCACTGGACTGGAACAGATGGTCCAAGATCTACCTGTTCCCTCCCACCAACCTTCTGCTGAAAGTCCTCTCCAAGCTGAGAACCTTCAAAGGGACAGCGGTCCTAGTGGCCCCGGAGCAATTGGTACCCCCTGGTCCTGGAGTTGCAGCCCACGCTGATTCTCTCCCAGCAAGTACAGAAGTCGACTGTCTTCGCTTCATCATCGAAAATCAAGGACCTTCATCTCATGATTTTCTCTCCCTAGCCGCGAAGAAAAGGTTTGGGATCTCAAAGAAAAGTCTCGACTTCCTCGAGGAATACAAGACCGAATCCACAAGACGGCAATACGAATCATCCTGGAGAAAATGGGTCTCATTCGTCAAGGCAAAAAATCCTACGGAAATCACCATTGATTTCTGCATGTCCTTCTTTATTCACCTTCATGGACAGGGCTTGGCAGCCAATACGATTTCTACTTGCAAATCGGCCTTGACTAGAGCAATGTTGTATGCCTTCCAGATTGATCTGTCTAGTGACATCTTCAATAAACTGCTGAAAGCATGCGCTCGTCTACGCCCAGCACCCCCACCGAAACCGATCTCCTGGTCTTTGGACAAGGTGCTCCATTTCGCCTCCAACTTGGATAATGATTCATGCCCTCTCAAGGATCTGACTCAGAAAGATATTTCTTTTTGCTCTTGCTTCAGGAGCCCGAGTCAGCGAAATAGTGGCATTATCGAGAGAAGAAGGTCATATCCTGTTTACTGACTCAGGAGACCTTACCCTCTTCCCGGATCCGACGTTTCTCGCCAAAAACGAATTACCCACCAAAAGATGGGGCCCATGGAGAATATGCCCCCTGAAAGAAGATGCCTCTCTATGCCCAGTAGAGAGCCTCAAGGTCTATCTTCGCAGAACTTCGGACTTTGGTGGAGGCCAGCTCTTCAAAGGAGAAACATCGGGCAGCGACCTGTCACTGAAACAACTAAGAGCGAAAATCACCTACTTCATTCGCAGAGCGGATCCTGACAGTACACCCGCCGGTCACGATCCTAGAAAAGTTGCATCGCCTCTGAATTTCTTTCAGAGCATGAATTTCGAAAGCCTCATGAGTTTCACAGGCTGGAAGTCCTCGCGTGTTTTCTTCAAACATTATGCGAAACAAGTGTACGAAGTCAAACATTTTGTGGTAGCCGCAGGTAGTGTTATGAAACCTGCACCTAACTCTGCATAGAACAGTGAGTTACTTGGGACTCTAACTCTTCGGGTGCCTATGTTGACCCTCGACTGATACGTAGTGATGTCGAAAACACTTAGTGCTTTTCATATAACTGTTCTTATCCCAGGTGAAATGTCATAGTCGTCACACGAGTGCCGCATGCCTAGAGCTTGGTGTGTTTTATTTTAAAGACTGACGTTCCTCGAGAACGAGTGCCTACTAATAAATTTGAAATTCTCTTTCAGATTCAAGAGCAAGTCTTTCATTACTATGTACATTATAATTTGTTGTAAATTAACTTTACATTTATTGCAATTCATTTATATTCTCTGCAATTGTGAAATAAAATTCTTATTTTATTACTTGTGCGTCTCAATCCGCTCCTACTTATCCTATGAAATACATGTGTGTCATAGTTTTATTATCCCCTTCCTCCTATAGTTGATGAAGATACTAAGGTCTCAACCCTTATTATATATTCACCTGTGCAATGTAATATTCCAATACGAATACTTATTCTCTTCATACCTTAGAGACGAGACACTTCTCCATTAACATACAGTGCCTAACCACCACTTGTCTGCCTTTGAGAATGTTCCTATATGAATGCCAACCATTCAGTCTTGTCTCCAAGTTCTTCAGGTTCTTCTAGCAAGGTGAATAGCCCTTCGATAACCACTTTGATCTCGGCATGGCCCGTGGGAACTTCACTGCCAGGGGTGCAGGAAGGTCTCTTCCCTACGGTTCTTCTATTAAGGTTACTATGCTACCCTGTTCAAAGCCCTTGGCACTTACTCAAATAGGGGAAAATCTACCACGATACATTGATTCTTTGGTATTCTTCCATCAGGACGCCATGGCTTGAGCCCAAAAAACGGATTTTGAGCGAAGTGAAAAATCTATTTTTGGGTGAGATAGCCATGGCATCCTGATGGACCCTCCCTGCTACTTCGTCCAGTTTTTCAGGTCCCACCTGCTCTGCTGTATCATGGCGATCGGCAAGCAACTGGCTTCAGGATGAGGACGGACGTGACGTCATTTAGCAATGGCGTCCGTTTGTTTACGTCTCGAGTACCAAAAGTAGCCACGAACGAGATTAGCTGTGGAACGGCTCCCCAGCTATTCTCCGCCCCTACAAACCGAAGTGTTAACTCTGTTTGGGGTGTAGATAGCTATGTGGCGCGTTAATACATGCGTCCCCTGTTGATATACGATGTCTTAAAAGGGAAACCTTTAGGATACTCGCTCCAGAAGTTAGAATTCTGTGATAACCTGTGGTTAAATTCTCTGGGAATATTTAGTAGTGATATACCCAAGGAAGCTACCAAAAAGGAACCTTCCATCAGGACGCCATGGCTATCTCACCCAAAAATAGATTTTTCGCTTCGCTCAAAATCCGTTTTTTGGGCTCAAGCCATGGCGTCCTGATGTAAGAATACCAGAGAATCAATGTATCGTGGTAGATTTCCCCTTGTAGAGTAAGTGCCGAGGGCTTTGAATAGGGTAAGCATAGTGACCTCAATAGAGGTTCCGTGGGGATGAAACTTCCTGCCCCCCCTGGCAGAGAAGTCCCAACAGACATGCTGAGGATCAAAGTGGTCATCGAAGGGCTACCCACCTTGTGGGGAGAACATGAAGAACTCGGAGACAAGACAGAATGGTTGATATTCATATAGGAACATTCTCAATGACAGACAAGTGGTGGTTAGGCACTATGTTCTGTAACAAGAGAACAATCTGGTCTCGAAGGTATAGCGCAAGTAAGTATTCAGTTAGGAATATTACATAGCATAGGTGAGTATATAATATGGATTGAACCTTATTATTCTTCATCATCATATTTTAAAGACAAGGGGATAATGAAACTATGACAACCATGTATTTCATAGTATAAGTAGGACCGGATTGAGACGCACAAGTAATAAAATAGAAATTTTATTTCACAATCGCAGAATATGGTAAATAATTGCAATAAGGGATGTAAAAGTAATTTACAATAAATTATAATGTACATAGTAATGAAAGACTTTGCTCTAGAATCTGAAAGAAAATTTCAAATTATTAGAAGGCACAGATTCCAGAGGAACGTCAGTCTTTAATAAGGAAAAAACACATCATGCTCTAGGCATGCGGCACTCATGTGACGACTATGACATTTCACCTTGTAAAGAACAGTCTATGAAAAAACACTAAGTGTCTCTGAAATCACTACGTATCACACGAGGGTCAACATAGGCACCCGAAGAGTTAAAGTCCCAAGTAACTCACTGTTCTATGGAGAGTTAGGTGCAGGTTTCATAACACTACCTGCGGCTACCACGAAATGTTTGACTTCATGCACTTGTTTCGCGTAATGCTTGAAGAAAACGAGCGAGGATTTCCAGCCTGTGAAACTCACGAGGCTTTCGAAATTCATGCTCTGAAAGAAATTCAGAGACGAAGCGACTTTTCTAGGATCATGACCTGCGGGTGTACGTCAGGATCCGCTCTGCGAATGAAGTAGGTGATTTTCGCTCTTAGTTGTTTCAGTGACAGGTCGCTACCCGATGTTTCTCCTTAGAAGAGTTGGCCTCCACCAAAGTCGGAAGTTCTACGAAGATAGACCTTGAGGCTCTCTACTGGACATAGAGAGGTATCTTCTTTCAGGGGGCAGATTCTCCAAGGGCCCCATCTTTTGGTGGGTACTGTAGTTCGTTTTTAGCGAGAAACGTCGGATCTGGGAAGAGGGTAAGGTCTCCTGAGTCTGTAAACAGGATGTGACCCTCGTCTCTTGATAATGCCACTATTTCGCTGACTCGGGCTCCTGAGGCAAGAGCAAAAAGAAATATAACTTTTTGAGTCAGATCCTTAAGTGGGCACAAATCATTGTCCAAGTTGGAGGCAAAATGGAGCACCTTGTCCAGGGACCAGGAATAGGTTTTGGTGGAGGTGCTGGGCGTAGACGAGCGCATGCCTTCGGCAGTTTATTGAAGATGTCGCTGGACAGATCAATCTGGAAGGCGTACAGTAGTGGTCTAGTCAAGGCCGATTTGCAGGTAGAAATCGTGTTGGCTGCTAAGCCCTGTCCATGAAGGTGAATGAAGAAGGACATGCAAAAATCAATTGTAATTTCCGTAGGATTTTTTGCCTTGACGAATGAGACCCATTTTCTCCAGGATGATTCGTATTGCCGTCGTGTGGATTCGGTCTTGTATTCCTCGAGGAAGTCGAGACTTTTCTTCGAGATCCCAAACCTCTTCTTCGCGGCTAGGGAGAGAAAATCATGAGATGAAGATCCCTGACTTTCGATGATGAAGCGAAGACAGCCGACTTCTGTACTTGCTGGGAGAGAACTGGGCCCGGGAGAGGGATCAGCGTGGGTTGTAGCTCCAGGACTAGGGGCTACCAGTTGCTCCGGGGCCACTTGGGAGCCACTAGGGCTGCTGTCCCTTTGAAGGTTCTCAGTTTGGAGAGGACTTTCAGCAGAAGGTTGGTGGGAGGGAACAGGTAGATCTTGGACCATCTGTTCCAGTCCAGTGACATGGCGTCCACTGCCTCTGCCTTGGGGTCCTCGTACGGGGCCACATATCGAGGAAGTTGATTGTTGTCGCTCGTTGCGAAGAGATCGATCTGAAGTTCTGGGACTTGGTGAGAGATGAAGGAGAATGATCTTGCGTCTAGAGACCATTCCGACTCTATCGGGCTTGTCCGGGATAGAGCGTCCGCCGTCACATTGCGGAATCCTTGTAGGTGAACTGCAGACAGGTGCCACTTCTTCCTCTCTGCCAGACGGAAGATTGTCAGAAGCACCTGATTTATCTGGGGCGATCTTGAGCCTTGGCGATTGAGACATCGAACTACCACCGAGTTGTCTAGGGTTAGATGAATATGGATCGAGGGAGGCGGGGAGAGTTTCTTCAGTGTTAGAAGGACCGCCATGGCCTCCAAGATGTTGATGTGAAACGTCTTGAAAAGGGGAGACTATGTGCCTTGAGCCTGTTTTTGGTGGGAGTGACCTCCCCAACCCTCCAGCGAAGCGTCCGTGTGGATGTTGAGTGATGGAGGTGGGTGTTGAAGAGGTATGGACCTTTTCAGGGCCGTCGCTTCCGACCACGGCTTGAGGAGAAGCCGAAGTCTGTTTGGGAGCCGTCTCTTGAGGTCTCTTCAAGCGATGGATGTATAACGTCTCCAGACTCCTGTGGCATCCTTTAGTTGTGCACGAAGCACTAGGTTTGTCACTGAGGCGAACTGTAGAGAGCCTAGAACTCGTTCCTGCTGGCGTCTTGAGATCCGTTTGGATTTCAGTAGTCACTTGACAGACCCTGCTATTTCCTTCCTTTTCTTCTGGGGGATGGAAAGGCGGTGTGACTGAAGGTTCCACTGGATTCCTAACCATTGGAACTTCTGAGCTGGAGAGAGGCGAGATTTCTTCGCGTTTATCTTGAATCCCAGGTGTTCTAAGAACTGGGTGACTTTGCTGCAGGATTTTAAACAATCCTCGGGCGATGGAGCCCAGACTAGCCAGTCGTCGAGGTAGGCCATCACCTGGACGCCGCGGAGGCGGAGCTGTTGAACGATGGCGTCTGCCAGCTTTGTGAAGATCCGTGGGGCCACGTTGAGGCCGAAGGGCATGGCCCTGAAGGCGTAGCTTTTCCTTTGGAGTCGAAATCCTAGGTAGGAGGAAGCGTGGTGGTTCATAGGAACGTGCCAGTAGGCATCCGCCAGGTCTATGGAGACCGTGTGGGAACCTTGAGGCAGAAGGGTCCTTATCTGTTCAAGAGTCAGCATCTTGAACTTGTTGTTCGCTATGAACTTGTTGAGGGGGGATAAGTCTAGAATGACTCTAAGTTTGTCGGAGTCCTTCTTGGGGACGCAAAACAGTCTCCCTTGGAACCTGGTTGACTTTACCCTCCTTATCACCTTCTTGTTCAAGAATTCTAGGACATATTCTTCCAGAAGGGGGGTTGACTGTTGGAAGAACTGCTGGAAGGTTGTGGGTGGTTGAGTCCAGCTCCAGCCTAGACCCTTCTTGACGAGGCTGTGTGCCCAGGGATCGAAGGTCCAACGATCCTGGAATTGGCGGAGTCTTCCTCCCACCGGAAGCACTTCATTGCTTCTGGTTTCCCGAGGGTTTACTACCTCGGCCGCTAGCTCCCTTTCCCCCTCTGCCTCTGGAGGGATGGCGAGATGCGTCTCTGCCTGCACCTCTGTTTGAGCCTCTACCTTTGGGACGAAAGGTAGTTGACTGTTGCTCGAAAGCAGGGGTGAAAACCGGCGACTGTGACAAGACCGGTTGGGTGACCAGCTGAAAGGTCTGCTGTGGCTGAGCTGCCACTTGGGGAGTAGCGGATCCCGGAAACTGCCGTCTCTGTTGACGCTGCTGGGGTTTTGGTTTTGTGGGTTTCCTCTTAGGTTGAGGGCCGTCGTCCTGAGAGGATTTCCTTTTCTTCAACATGCCCCACTTGTGGAGAAGGTTCCTTTTCTCCGTGGCGGCCTTGTCGGTGATCTCTTTCACAAGGGAGGAGGGAAAGAGGTGCTTACCCCAGATGTTGGAGGAAATCAGCCTCCGGGGTTCATGTCTCACTGTGGCACTGGAGAACACGAATTCACGACAGGCTCTACGAGCCTTCGTGAAGGTGTACAGATCTTTTACTACGTTCGCCAAATGTGTTTTGGCGAGAACCATGTAGTAGTCAGGGACCCTAGTGTCACCGGCCATGACTTCAAGCTGTACCTGGAGGGATATGGATGCGGCGAGCCTTTCCTTCGTGTCATGTTCCCGACGAAGGAGATGGTCATTAAGTTTCGGGAGGTCTTCGTTAAACTGACGGCCAGCGACGTCAGGTTCTAGTTTTCCCACCACAAATGTTGACTGGACATCTTTCCAGTGTCTAACATCAAAGGGAGTAGTCAGGGAGAAGGGTCTACACTCCTCCAGTGCAGGGCAAGGTTTTCCTTCTTCCACTGCCTTATGTACCGCAGTGAAGGCCTTTTCCAAGAAGGGGAGGGTCGCATCGTCTGGTGCGACATAGGTAGGGTGCTTCTTGCTAAGCGCCAGAAGTTTCGAGGAGGTGAAGCCCCTACTTTTCACTGTATTGGCCAGCATAGCCTGGGCCTTCGCGAGATCGAACACTCTCACCTCCTTTGGTTCGGTCTCTTCTTTAGAGGCAGGTTCGGATCGAAGTCGGACGTAACAGTCCGGATAAGCCTCAAAGTTCGGGAAGAATTCCACTTCTTCCAGCACAATCGAGCCGATCTTTTCGCTTATGAAGATCTTGCCCGTTGTAATTGGCATGTACTCGGCATACCTCCAGGGGTTGGTATCTGAGCATGCGGGGAGGTCCTTAACCGAAATCCTTTTCGGCTGTTTCGAACTTCCCATGTTGGTCCTGAAGAACTCATGCGTCTCGCGGAGTTTCTTATCCATGAGAGCCTCAAGCATTTTGAAGATCTCCTGGGTGTTGGATGGGGTGGGATCCGGGGTAGCTGATGTAGACGGAAGTGATACATCTGTCAGTGTAGGAGTCGGTGTGGGGGTGGAAGGCGGAGCGACCTCCTGCTCCGACTCAGGGTATTCCACCTGGTCTTCCTCATAGTCCAATTCTTCACCCATGAGGTTCCTCTCCGTATTCTCCGACACTTCCGACATACGTTCCCCGCTGTCGGCATCCAAACGGCACTCGTGCATGGACTGAGCCATGACTACGTCCGGTTCCACCGATATCTGGACGGTGGGGATCTGATCCTTGGGGACCACAGAGTCTGGGGATGCCTTCGGGAAAAGCAAGGCCCTCATGTCTTCGGTGGCAAGGTATGGTCTGGTGGCGTTCTTTTGGAAGCCACGCACCCACTTGCGTAGCTTCTCTCGAGAAGCGTCCCTAACCTCCGCTGAAGGAGGATTGTTGAACGCCTCGACCAGGCAGTCCTTGCAGACTGTACAGTTCTGCGGGTCCCAAAACTTCAGATCGCCTTTCTTGTTGGCACAAGGGGCATGGGTCCTACACGCCGTGTGCCCGTAGAAGTGCGGGCGCTTCACTCCACAGAAGTTGTGGTCACACTTCACGTACTCCTCCTGTAAGAGAAAGAGAACATGAGTATATGGAAGTCATACCAATGACTTATATTATTCTAAAGTTAAATATTAAAAGGTTAATTTTAACTTAATCTTAAGTAATTAATAACCTTGTAATGTTAGAGAGTGGAGCGGGAAATGAAGTAGATAGACACATACTCCGTGTATCCCGCCCGGCTGGTTACCGTAACCTTATCCATAGGCAATTTGTTTGTGGCCGAGGACACAAGGCAGAATTCTTAATAGATTGCCAGGGAGGCAAAGGGAATTCTAGCAGGAATTGCCTAAAATACAAATCTGGGACTGAGACCACTCAGGCCATTAAAATGGGGGTGTAGAAGAACCCATAGGGTAACGGTTTCCGGCAACCAGCCGTGCTAAGATACACACAGCATGCTGGAGAATTGTGATATGCAAGAAGACAGCACGGCTACTAATAGAACGGTAAGACAATACCTATCTATTTATGTAGCCAAGCCATCTGGCTGCAGTGTAGGGCTATCAGCATGGTGTTGATAGCTGGGAGAAGGGTTGCAAGTCTCTGGGTGTCTCCGGAAGGCGCCGGCAGACTGACGGCACGCTGGAGGCCGCTCCAGCAGAGTTTCTGGCATTAGTGAAGACATATAGAGAAGTCAGGAGTAATGCCAGGATGGCGGCCGCCGGCAAAGTGGCGGGAGGCGGCGGCTTGGTGACAGGGACAAAGGATAGGCTATAGCAAAACCGGACCGCCGGCAATGGATGCCGGCACACCAGGGGCCGGCCCGATGGATGGACAACCGAAGCTAGGAGGTATGAGGGTAGGCCATCGGCTGTACACCAACGGGAGGCGGCAGCCCTCCGGCACACGGAGGACTGTCGGCCAGGGGTGATCAAGGAATGTGTCACCAAGGGGGAGGGTGGTATCGCCGGCAGTAGAGGCGGCAAGGGACCAGCACCAGGACAGTGAAAAGAGACAGAAGGAGGGATGGAAGGGGTAAGGACACGAACCCCAAAGCATCCCACCTGAATGGGTGTACCCATGATAGAGGCTAGCCCTATCACCCAATGGCAGGGGGCCGCAGGCGGCCGGGAGCCAGGGTAGCCCAAGGAAGGGCTAGGGAACACCCAAGAGGGGGGAGAACCCCTGCGGACAAAACGCATCCAGTGGCTAACCCCATAGGACACTATGAAGGGTATATGTACCAGAGCGGACTGCACACAGGGACTCAAGATAGCCCTGTCACTCCACCCTAAGGAGGAGTTGTAGGACAGGCGACAGATGAGTATAGGCTAACCTAAGTATAGGCTAGGCCATACAAGGGATAGGTGGGGAGGGGAGAAGAAGCAGGGTCTTCCATAGGGGAGGCTCTGTACCAAAGCGGCCACCAAGGAAGGAAGGACCCTCCCTAGCCTAAGGTAGGCAGCCTGGCTGAGAACGGTGCATGGGTACCGTTTCAAGCAAGGCACAGAACTAGCTCCCCCCAGGGCCTAACCTAGAGCAGGGATGTTACACCCTAAGCTAGGAAGGCTGGAAGACGTATCGCAATTCCAAGGAAGGTCCGGTAACCTAACCTCAGCAATTGAGGAAGGGCAGGCCGTTCCTCATTCTCGGACGCAACCCTAAGGGGGGATCATTCCCTTAGGGAGGACAGAGAAGCGATAGGTACTCTGGTATGAACTTGATCCCCTTACATGGTAGGGGGAGCAAGGCTACACAGAGGGAATGCCCTAAGGCAGGGGGTGAAGGGAGCATATAGGAGTCCTACATTTAGGTTAGGTTAGAAAGGCACACTATCAAACCTATTCCCTATATGGTCCCTGAAGGCGAAAACACTTGCATCACAGTAAACAGTATCATAAATAATGCCACTATCTTCATAACTTAACTTAGGATCACTGTAATATATCATGCATGAACACTGGTGATAGGCACTCTGGCCTAGGGGCTAAGCTAGCAATCTAGCATGGGGTCAGGCGATGACCGATAAAAAAGCGTCAAAACACTATATATAAAGTTCCTAGCTATGAAGACTAAATAACTTATAGTATCAATTAGTTAAAAAGACCGGAATAAGCTGTTCAGGCTAGCTAAATAACGCATGCAAAGTAACAGCGACGCCATAAAATGGCGTGTCCGGTAGCAGCACAGCTTTGCCAGAAAACATAAAATGGTAAATTTTTAGTTTCACCCAAATTTGGAAAAATGCAATAAAAATATATTTGTTGCATCAGAAATAGTGTGGTTTCAATGAATTTAACGTTTATTTTGACTGCAAACCAACCGATTTAGAGATTTACTATGTATACCCTAGTTCATCCCACCAATTATGGGGGACACCCTTTGGGAACCGGGGTTTTGGGTGGGGGAAGGGGGGGGAGGGTGTTGGGGCATTGAATGATATTTGCAATAAATGAATAATTAATGTTCCAGCACCCCTCCCCCATACCCCTAACTAGGCCTACCGGGGGGAGGGGGGTAGGGCCCCCCAACGACCCCCCCTTAAAGCCACAGTAATTTTCAGGGCACCACAGAACCTAACAAACCCACCTAACCTAACCTAGGGGCCCTGTACCCCTACCGGGGGGGCTTCGCCCCCCCTGCGACTCCCCCTTATGGCCACAGTAATTTTCAAGGCACCACAGAACCTAACAAACCCACCTAACCTAACCTAGGGGCCCTGTACCCCTACCGGGGGGGGCTTCGCCCCCCCTGCGACCCCCCCTTAGGGCCACAGTAATTTTCAAGGCACCACAGAACCTAACAAACCCACCTAACCTAACCTAGGGGCCCTGTACCCCTACCGGGGGGGGCTTCGCCCCCCCTGCGACCCCCCCTTAAGGCCACAGTAATTTTCAGGGCACCACAGAACCTAACAAACCCACCTAACCTAACCTAGGGGCCCTGTACCCCTACCGGGGGGGCTTTGCCCCCCCTGCGACCCCCCCTTTAACCAGGGGTAAATTTGAATATATATATTTTGTTAAATCACTTCTTACCTTAAACGGAAGATGACGATGAAGATGTGGAAGGTTGTGGTTGACCCTCCTTTACAGATTTGGTACAATACCACACATGTCTATCCTCACGAAAATGTAAAGCCGAATCACATTTCGACCAAACTGGACACTTAAAGGTAATACGGAATGCTCCCTTAGAAAACAATTCACTACTTCAGGAGTTCCATTATAATTCCCATGAAATCTGCCGATCACATCAAAATAGGAATAACGACATATTTCACACAACCGTACCGGAGGATCCATGACAGTCAAGTGACGTGTGATGAAAATATAGAAACCGGAACTTTAGAAAACTGAAAACAAACGACAATCACGGGTTTCTCCCATAATGAAATAGGGAAAAAAACAAAATACTATCATTTACAATGTTACATTGCACGAAAAACAGATCCTTGAAACAAGACTGAGAGACCAATGAATCGTCCAATAATAACCCTTGAAAAGAACCCAGTAGTATTTAGATTGGAGGAGCGACATTAGTGGGAGGAGCAAATGCGCATTCAAGCAAATATTGTCACATTGCGCAATGGGGAGGAGCCAAGTAAGATGAAAACAGATATACAAACGAACAAGAGCTACCTTGCGTGCCCATGGAAAGATATACACTAAACTTAGAAAAAGTCAAGACCTTCAATTCCTGAAATATTTTTTTTCTCTGTAAGTATGCATTAGCGACAATAATGTATTGAGAAGAAGTGTTTTGTTATCACGTGCTTTACTAGGAAAATATATTAATATAATACATTTCCCAATTTGGTTGAATCCAAAACTTTACCCATAAAATATCTCGAAAAGTAAAAGTTACTTTACGGTCAGAGCTTATTTAAACAATACTGGAACCTGGTACTCAACTTTCCAGAAGAAGGCGAGGCCGAGGGTAGCGACATAACGAAGATGCAAGCCGATGAAAATAGCACAAGGGAAAATCTGTCTTAGAAAGGCAAGCTACTAGTAGAAGGATGAGGACGGACGTGACGTCATTTAGCAATGGCGCCCGTTTGTTTACGTTTCAAGTACCAAAAGTAGCCACGAACGAGTTTAGCTGTGGAACGGCTCCCCAGCTATTCTCCGCCCCTCCACATCGAAGTGTTAACTCTATGTGGGATGCAGATAGCTATGTGGCGCGTTAATACATGCGTCCCCTGTTGATATACGATGTCTTAAAGGGAAACCTTTAGGATACTCGCTCCAGAAGTTAGAATTCTGTGATAACCTGTGGTTAAATTCTCTGAGAATATCTTAGTAGTTATATACCCAAGGAAGCTACCAAAAAGGAACCTTCCATCAGGACGCCATGGCTTGAGCCCAAAAATGACAACCACTGTCCTCCCCAATTATGATTCCATACTGTTGATTCCCAATCTTTTTCATTCCCACATCTAGTATTGTTTATTTACCGTACAGTAAATGTAGATTTTATGAATATATGCCCCATGTAAAAATATAGGCAGTGTAAACATTCCTTTATTAAACAGCTATATTGTAGTATTATCTAAATAACTAAATGTAACTCAAATTAAATCTTACTTCACACATTTGAACTTCAGGTATTGATTGTTTTCAGTTACTATATATTTTCAATTTTAGTACTGTATTCAACTTTTATATTTTCATTACTTTATTTATTTCATTAGCTAATCAAAGAGACATTCCCCTTTCTTTAATGGTTATCAAATTTGATATTTTCTTTAATTTTTTTAAATTTAAAGAAACTCAAAGTTTCTATACAGAGCATATCATAATCATTCTACTGATTATCAGTGGCCCCTTTACCACCAGTGACCATAAAATGTCTTGAAATTTTCTCAAGCTTGATGCTAATTCTCCCTTATACTAGGAGTGTTGACAAAACACCCTGCCTTTATCATTTTTTAATTTACTTAATCATTTGGCCCATCATCAATATCATATACATATAAACTTCCCATTTACGGCTTTATATCTTGAGAACTTTCTGCCTGAACTACCACACGTCTAGGTCCTTATCTATGAAATTTCTCCATAGTATCCTGCTTCTTCCTGACTAAATGATACCTCAGCCCTTCCACCATACGTCAAAACGATCAAAATCCATGAATTATGTTATCTCATTCAGCATCCCTACTATCACAAAATTTAGCACTAATATGAAATGGTAACATTGTAGCTAAATATCACACACCTTTTACACAGTTTTTGCTTGACTCTTACTTTGTTTCTTACAGCTGTAACAAAATGACGAAGTTATCAAGATTGCATGTCATAGGGGAAGTGAAAGCTCACAAACCACTGGATCCTAAACTAGCCTTAAAAAGTCCAGTTCTGTAGGATTTCAGGATTTTTTTTCAAGTCTTTCTATAATCTTATGTTTGACAAGAGACTTTTTATGGCGCTTGGAATTTCAATATTATGTTTAATATTGCATTTACCCTCTTTTTTAATATTCTTCTATCATCTCCATTATATATACTGTACAGTATCTATATTTATTGACATTAAGACATTCTTTAGCTTGTTGATTGTAGCAAAACTTTTATGTTTCCCCTACATACCATTCTGTACTTTATCAAACGTGAACTAATTGCGATGTAAGGATGAAAAGAAACTACAGTTATTTGTAACTATATTTTTTTTTCACAAACTTTGTTATAAAAGTGTCACTATATTGCAGGGAACTTAGCATTTTTTCTTCTTAGTCTGCAGAACAGGTTCACAATTCCTTTCTTTACTACCGTTAAAGCATCATTTTCACACACAGATTTTGGGATTATTTTAGCACAGGTCAGGACTCCTTTATTCAAAAATTTGAAACCATAAAGTTTTTGAAATGATGACAAACAGAAAATTCCATAGTGCTGGAAAGGTTCCATCAAGTATCGCTGTTACCCTTTCATATTAGTAGTTGCCAAGTAGCCTCTTCACTCATTCTTTTTTTATTACAGCCTTTTGCATGCTCTGTGGTTTGAAATATTGTATATTCAAAAACATTGATAAAGCCTGGAGAGACATTTACAGCTAATACTGAAAAGGAAGATGGAGAGCATTTACTATTCATTCAAAACAGAAAAGGTTGAATTATTGAAAACACTTGAACGCTGTGTAGGCATGAAGCACTCGACTTGAAGAGTTTGGCATTGTAACAAATATTTATAACCTAAAGAAAAAGACAACTGTTTGATGTTATATGTAATGGAATTTTTTTAGTACTGTATTTATCTTCTTTTAAGGAAATATTGTATGACTCTACCAAGTATAAACCTTCATTCCAATTGCTTTATTACTTATGTAAAACAAGTGTTTACCACAAAATATTCTAGTCAAATAATCCTATTTTCATTAGAAGCCAGAAGCACCATCGACAATTCAGCAATATATATGGTACCTTTAATCATGGAATAATTATGAGGACTGATTGAAATGAGCTAATCACAATATTTTTTTATATATGGCACCATTTAAACTTTAAAAATTGCCCGATTGATTTGGTTATTGCTTCATTTCTCTTATTTAATCACAAAAAAGACCTTCATTGCCCAACCATTCAATATCAGTCATCAATTGCAAATAAAAACTAAACTAGATAAATAGGCCTACAGTACACTTCTTTTTGAGCTCATTCACAACTCTCCTCAACTAACGTTAAAGTGTATGGTGGCCGATGTGGTAACATCGCTACTGGTGAACGCCAAACTGGGGTTCGAGTCCCACTCAAACTCGCTAGTTTCTTTGGTAGCTGCAACCTCACCATTCTTATAAGCTAAGTATGGGGGGTTTGGGGGAGCATATAGGTCTATCTGCTGAGTCATCAGCAGTCACTGCCTGGCCCTCTTTGGTCATAGCTTGGGTAGAGAAGGGGTTGGGTGTTGATCACATGTATATATGGTCAGTCTCTAGGGCATTGTCCTGCTTGATAGGGCAAAGTCACTGTCACTTGCCTCTGCCATTCATGAGCAGCATTTAACCTTTAATGCTAAGTGCCTGATGCAATACTGCACTATGTTGCCTAATAACAAGATGAAAATGGCCATAAGCTAAGACATGAAATAAAAAATCAATCAGATTTTCTGTAGTTAAACATTTTTATATGTTTAGACCATATTTATATTATTCTAGTTATAAAGGCCATTTTTTTAGTCTGCAAATATTTATTTTGCACTGGTTTACAATCAATTTCTTTTATTTAGCAGTTCAGTGCAAACACTTACATCGTAGTAACTTAGGCCTCTCTCATGTTTCCATATGCTAGAGATCCTACTCTACTAGACGAACGAAGTTTCTATGATTGTTTTGTCTTTCTATAAAGTCATGTATATTTATAAAAAAAAAAAAGTGTAAGAGCATCACTACTATAATCATATTAGTTATATAAATAATTTGTGTACAGCATTAAATACTGGCTATTTCTAAAAAAAAATTTAAATAAAATTTCTTTTTATATCACTAAGAGTATATGCCTTTTCAACGATATTTGTGGTTTAGTTTATACAATGTAACTGATTTTTTTTAAACACATCAAAGTCATTATAAACTTATCACATTTCCTCAATTCCTGGCAACCTCTAATCCTCACTGACCTGAGTTTACTTATATATTTTGTCACAAACCTCAGTTAACTTTGATATATTTTTACGTTATCCAAATTCCCGTTTTCTCACAAAGTATTCTAAAGTTTAATTTTATTTAAAACTTTGTGGTTTACAATTGGAACTGATCTATAAAAATATCTGTATGATAGCATAAATCTTCATAGTGCATAGCTTCCATTGAAATTACTACCGTACAAAGTGTTTGTATTGGTTCTTACCGTCAATGCGTGTGTTACTTCTATTGAAGAGAAATAAAATTTCTTACTACGAATAATAGAAAATGAATGTTGAATGCTATAGAATGAATCTGATGGAAAGTAACTTGAAGATGGATTTAAGGAAAAAAATATTTATGCCATTTTAGTAGTTTTATTTTTTCAATATCTAATTAACTTGACAATTATATTTTACAATTAAATAAATAGATAAACAAGATAAAAAAAAAACTGGTGTTTTATGGCAGCAAGATTGAGGTGCCTTTTATCAGTTTTTCCCCTTTATCCAAAGGATCAGCTAGCCGCTGTTTGGCGGTTTACTGTTGTCTACTTGTTTATAAATCAATTGTGTACATCAGCAATGGAAATAAAGCACTTAATTAAACCTATAACCTTCTAGCATATCACAAAATAATAATAATGTATGGTACAGTATTCTGAAATTACCAAAGTAAAAAACAGACATTCATATAGTCATTAATTTATTTACAAAAATTGAAGACTAATACTTAAAAAAAAAAAAAAAAATTATCACAAATAATATTGTACTTTACATACAAACATACTTCAAAACTTTTTAAGCGACCAAATTAATAAGAATATGCAATTTTCATCAGAATGAAATAAAAGATTTCTGAGCCTGTCATTATAGGAATATTCCAAAATCTAAATTATCCTACACACTTCTGGTCCAAGGAATTCCGGATAAGGGATTCTCACCCTGTAAAATAAATACACCTTTCTCATACTCACCTACTTTCAAAACTATGTCTTAGTTCCTCAAACATTTATTTTTTCTAAATTTATCAAACACTAGTCATAACATTCAGTATTTATCTATTTCTCATGCCAAGCTGAATTGTTTTGTTAGAATTTACAATAGATATTCCTATTACAATGCTACTATCATTTAAAAAAATACAATTACATTCCACACTTTTACATTTTTTTGCTCAAAAGCTATGTCTCCATGCAGATAATACATAATATACGTAGGTCACACTTCCCCATATATGGACTTGAAAGTCCAACACTTTGGGAGTTAGTGTATTAAACTTGGTGGTAAGTTGAGTTCTTTTAATAGAACTACCAGCAATTTTTGCAGTTTTATCGTACCGGAGAATAAATGGAACCACAAGAACTTTGTGCAGCCAGAAGAATTTGAGATTTCAAAGACTTTCACTCAGAATTTTGGGACTCACAAGCCTATAGTTAATGCTTTAATGAAATGAAGAGAAATTTGTGACTTCTTCACAGGGAGCAAAGTATTCCTTTTTACATCTTGAATTGCGTACTTATAAAAAATCTCAAGAAACAAAGCTTAAAAACTGAAATACCTAGGAAAATTACATACAAAATATGTTTGAAGACAATACTCTCACCATGGGCTTTGAACTAAAACATCACACAGCCTTGTAACAGTGACAATATTCAGTTGCATTTCATAAGACAGGAAAGGTCAAGAGGTGATTAGATACTATAGTGGATTCATGGACCATATGCAAAACTCACCATTGGAGATACATAATTTAGCATCTTACAACTCAAGTCAAGTTATTTGGAATAGTCATAAAGAAAAGAGACGTCAATTAAAAAGGTCAAAGATGTATATAAATTAGAATAATTAATACAAAACTTTTCATCATGTTTTTAAATTTGGATACCGGTTTCCAAACCATTTCAAAATAAAAAAATTATATTGCTCTGTGTAAATTATATTACCACATCCTGGGAAGTTTGTGCACATCATTCATAATAATATACCGTATGTGCAGACTCCTCTTTAACTGGGAAATCATCTTCATAAAGTATCTGCGAAAAAGAGTTTAGTGAATTAGCATATGGTGTTCACAAATGAAAAGTTTTTTTAAAAAAAAAAAGAAGTAATTTTCCATTTCCTTAGGAAACTAAATTTCATACAGATTTTGTGATATTCACAATAAAAGTGCTACAAATTCTAAAAACAATTTATATTTTTCTGGCTATACAAACCTGTGTAATTTAAATAGCTTACTCTTAATCTCAATTTCTACGACCAGATAAAAAAAATGGGGTTCAGTTGCAACAATAATAGGCTACTTGGCAACTCCACTGCTGGGCAGCATTACATGCTGCTGTGATGCAAGCTCCCCTTTATCCTGGTCAAAAACTTGTAGGGTGGTTGAGGCAGGACCTTAGCTTAAATACCCAGATTTGTATAGCTAGGAAAAATACAGATTATTTTTAAAATTTATAGTTTATTCCTATGCAGATACCAACTCCTGAGTAATTTAAATGGAAGCCTTCCTTAGGTGGGAGGAAGTATCTGATAAGAGTCAAAGATAACTAGGTGAAGACATTCCAATCGGCTTGAGAAGAGGAGAGGTGGTAGTGTCTATACCCTCTAGAATCATACTATGACAGAGATGAAGTTATATCAAAATTAGGCATCAAAATACAGTATGACATATCAATATTCATAATTACAACCTTGTTATTCTTACCTGCATTAAGGTGTGATCCAAGCAAGCACTCCAAGACTGATCTTCGAGTACCTTCAGACTTGATCTATATTTCATACCCTTATAATGTAGAGAATAACTGAAGCCATGATAAAGGATTAAGAGTCCTCTGAGACCATGAGCCGAATAATTTGTTGAGTCGCAACAATATGACTTAAAGAAAAGGTGTCAAAAGACCTGTGAATACAATCTTTCAAGTAGTGTCCTGTGAAGGTATTCTGCTTCTCCAGAGACCTGCACTAAGAACTTGGGCTACCATGTGGGTCTTGCGGAACACTAAGGTTGCAGCAAAACACGGACATCGTGTGCTCTAAGGGGGCCCCTGCTGACGCTTCCCCTAAGGATTTATATGCTCTCATAATGGTTTCATGCAACCAAAATGAAATAGTATTCTTCGATAGTTTATTTTTGAGCGGCCTGTGCTCACAAAAAAAAGTTCAAATTTTAGGTCTAAGAGAAGCTGTTCTCTTCAGATACTTTCGTATTGCTCTTACGGGACAGAGTAACGGATTACCTGGATCGACAATATCGTGAAAGAGTCAAATCTATAATCAAGAATAGCCAGACTTTGTACTGTTGTTCTTTCCACCACTTAGAATGCAACGTTAGGTAGGACAGACCGTGTAATTTGCTAACTCTCTGGGCTGATGCTAAGGCAGTGACAGCCCGATCAAAATGTGCATTGTGGTGTGGCATGACATTGTAGCCAATAGGAGGAGGAAAAGCGGATAAAGGCTTCAGTGTCCTTTACCTATCCTGAAGCTAAAAAGTAAAAATACCTGAAAAAGGTTTCTGGTTTTCCAAAAAATGTGTAAAATCTGAAGTACTGTATTATGAACAACAGGTAAAGTACTTGGTTGAGTATAGTGTGGTAAAATAACAGGTTTGTCATTCGTATGGCAAATTGCTGTTGGGTTAGAATGAGGGTCAAAGCTAGCTGATAGAAAGCTGAAGCTGATAAAGGACGACAACCACAAGGGGGTTCAACTCGTTTACAAACTTGGGCAGTGACAGCACAATCAAAATGTGTATTGTGGTGTGACATGGTATCATGCATAGCCCATTATGAGGAAGAATACCATCACATGCTGAAATGGCGACACATTCAGTGGCGTCACCAGACTTGTTTGCCTGAGAACCGGCAAGGCTGAAGGACATGAAACTAACGCGCGGAACTAAAGAATGTGTAGTTGTTACCGTCGGCTTCTGTTCACTTTGCTTGAAAAAAAAAAAGGTACAACACCACTTGAACAATTCGGCCTTGCCAAAGTTGTGATTGTGGGCACTGCCAAAGCAGTTTGACCAACTTTAACATAAGATGATGAGGAGTTCTGGGACAAGTCCAGGGAACTTATAAGAGGAAAGCAGTGCCAAGGATCCCTGGGGATACGAGGCAAGGCCAGGTGGTCATAAGTACGACCTGGTGAAAGAAATAGATCCTCCCACAGGGCTACCTCCATACAGAGGGAGATGGCAGTCTTGACTCCAAGTTGTGCCATATGTGTACAGAAATGATGGGATACTTTCAACGCTTCAACAGGAGACGTTTCTAAAAGCAAAGTCATCCCCAAGAAACTTTGCCATAAAGGGCTCATCACTCAGTACACTAGTGGGAGGTGAGGGAGATCTATGTATATCAGAATAACTGGGGACCAAAGATCGGGGCACTCGAAGCACAGCGGCCATAGCCAAGGGATCCATCTCTAAAAGTGACTTGTGATCACTTGGTACATACATAAATATACCAAGGCACTTACCCCAATTTTGGGGGATAGCCGACATCAAACAAATGAAAATAAGGGGACCTTTCCTCTCTACGTTCATCCCAGCCTGACAAGGAACTCAACAGAGTTTGGCTGGTACTGCTAGGGTACAACAGCCCACCCTCCCCCGTTATCCACCAAAGATGAAGCTTCATAACGCTGAATCCCCTACTACTGCTACCTCCGCAGTCATCCAAGGCAACCGTAGGAAGCAGCAAGGCCTACCGGAACTGCGTCACAATCGCTCACCATTCATTCTTATTTATAGCATGCTCTCTTGCCTCTCTCACATCTATCCTCCTATTACCCAGAGCTTTCTTCAATCCATCCATCCACCAAAACCTTGGCCTTCCTCTTGTACTTCTCCCATAAATTCTTGCATTCATCTATTTTCCATTCTCTCAACATGGCTAAACCACCTCGACACATTCATATCCACTCTAGCTGCTAAATCATTTCTTACACCCGTTCTCACCCTCACTACTTCATTCCTAACCCTATCTACTCGAGATACACCAGCCATATTCCTCAGACACTTCATCTCAAACACATTCAATTTCTGTCTCTCCGTCACTTTCATTTCCCACAACTCCGATCCATACATCACAGTGGGTACAATAACTTTCTCATACAGAACTCTCTTTGAATTTATGCCCAACCCTCTATTCTTTACCACTCCCTTCACTGCACCCAACACTTTGCATCCTTTATTCACTCTCTGGCATACATCTGCTTCCACCTCCAATCAACATGACATTCAACCTTGCACCACCTTCGCTTCTCGTACATCTCATAACCTTACTCCTACCCACATTAACTTTAAACTTCCTTCTCTCACATACCCTTCCAAATTCTGTAACTAATCGGCCGAGCTTCTCTTCCGCATCTGCAACCAGTAGAGTCTCATCCGCAAACAACAACTGATTTACCTCCCATTCACGACCATTCTCGTCTACCAGTTTCAATCCTCGTCCAAGCATTCACCTTCACAAATTTACAAAATTAGTATCATCAATAATCAATTAATGGCCATCAGCCTCCTTAGGAAGGAACACAGTGGGGGACAACAATCACCAAAGAGAAGAGCCTACGCTTTTTACTGTTACCAGAAGATGACGAGGAAGGGGAATGATCCCTCTTGGCTCATTTCTTGACAACAGGACCAATAGAATGATATCTCTCCCAATGGGAGGACAGCCACTCCCTACAATACTAGCATGGAAATTCCACGGAACATCGTTTGCCATGGCATGAGAGGCAGAGAGGATGCAGATCGACCACATTACGACACATGAAAGTGCCCCAAGGGCGACCATCACATCCGGGGCTGGTCCACATGACACTAGCGATACGATAAGCACAAGTAGCAATGATAAAAAAGCACAAAACACTATAAGGGTAATCTAGTGTGGATAAGTGAAGTCATGATCATAGAGCAAAGAGGGAAAACCTCTCAACGGAATGATAACTATAAAAGTAGAGCTTGCATCACAGCAGTGGAGTTACCAAGTAACCTATTATGGTTGCATTGCAAATGGATCAAGTTCTTTTTTCTTTTTATTGTCTGGCTGTAGAAAATTAACATCAGGACTAACCCATTTAAATGACTCAGAAGTTTGTGTCCACATAGAACCAACCATTAATTTAAGTTTAAATATACTAATTATTCATTTTCTAATCATGAACACAATCTAATTCAGTTATCTATTTTAGGTAATTTCAAAACCAAAGTAATCAGGTAGCTAAGTACTATACAGTAATACAGTACATACTGGTAAGTAAAAAACTCACAGAAAGCTACTCTGTATTAATAAGAGAGCAGAAGATAGGAAATGCCTTTGAAGAACTATTATAAGACAAATTCAAGTCAAGTATTTTACAATGATAGTACAATTAACTCTTCCTGTGTGCGTGTGCTTAGTATTCGGAAATTTCTTACAACCTGAAAACAATAAATTTGACAACCCATTTCTTAACAGCGAAAAATTTCCCGAGAACACAAATAAAAATGAGAAATTTACTCAGAAATTGTAAAATACTGCGTAACGTTGAAAAGTTTAAGTCAAAAAGTAAAATTCAGCATTAGAAATTGGCAAATAATATTATACAGTATTAAAAATTGCCAAAGAACACAAGTACAACAAGAAACTTAAATAAAATAATTGTCATTCACAGCATAATGTTAAAAGGTGCAAGTCAAAATGTGAAATTTAGCATTAAAAAATCAGAAAATAAAACTATATAGTATTAAAAATTGCCAAAGAACATGTGTCAAAATGTGAAATTGAGTGTTATAAATCGCCAAATACAGCGTAATGTTAACAAGTGCAAGTCAAATTATGAAATTTAACATGAGAAATCAGCAAATAATATTGTACAGTATTAAAAATTGATAAAGAACGTGAATCATAAGAGGAAATCTACTGTTACAAATTGCCAAATACAGCGTGATGTTAGATAGCGCAAGTCAAATTGTGAAATTTAGCATTAGAAATCAGCAAATTCTATTAAAAATAGAGTCACAATGTGAAATTTAGAGTTACAAATCACCAAATACAGCATAATTTTAAAAAGCACAAGTCAAAATGTGAAACTTAGCATAAAAAATCAGCAAATAATACGATACAGTTTTCAAAATCGATAAAGTACATGAGTCAAAACATGAAATTTAGAGTTACAAATCCTCAAATACTGTGTAATGTTGAAAAGCGAGTCAAATCTTGAAATTTAGCATTAGAAATTTGCTAATAATACTGTACAGTACCGTGTTAAAAATTGAAAAAGAACACAAGTCAAAACAAGAAATTTAGTTAGAAATCAGCAAATAATAATGTACAAGTTAAGAAATTATATCAATGATACACTGTTAACTATATGAGTTTATTCTTAATACTGTCACCATAAGATCAGCTAACTAAAAATAAAAAAATAAAAACCATTTGTAGTTACTGTTGTTAAAATGCACCTAAAATTGATAAAAGAAAAGTACAAAAGTGCTTAAATGAAGCTCAGTAAATATCGAAAAGCGTGATCTTTTTAGATTTCTTTCAGTACATATATGTTATGTTGTCAGGTAAAATTAGAGATCAACTGACGAAATTGAATGCCGTGTTTTAACCCTTTTACCCCCAGGCTCTTTGGAAATTTCCAACCCTTAACCCCCAAGGGGTTATTTTTTTCCCAGCACATTTTGCAGTATATTTTCTTTAAATTGCTCTAACAGCCTTAATTTTTGTCATAGAGAGGTCAGGTTGGTCTCATTCTCTTGGAAAATGCCTGAATATTCTCAAAAAATTATCAAAAATATGAAAAAAAAAAAAATTATAGCATTTTTTTGCAAGGACGTACTGGTACGTCTATGGGAGTAAAGGGATGAGTTTTGTGAAACGTACCAGTACGTCCTTCGGGGGTAAAAGGGTTAAGCTAAGTCTACTTTTGAACACAATAGATCTAATCGAAGTATAAAGTTATCTTGTGTCTAGTATCTGAGAATTTTTAAAGAAAAAAAAATTTCCTTCTGCTATACACATGTATTATGTGATATCCCTGGAGAGAGAGAGAGAGAGAGAGAGAGAGAGAGAGAGAGAGAGAGAGAGAGAGAGAGAGAGAGAGAGAGAGAGAGAGAGAGAGAGGAAATCGAATGCCATGTTTTTGTTTATGTTCCTTTTGGCGACATGAATCCATGAATCGTTCACCTCAATTCACGATATAATGAAGTTAATTTCATTCTTACACTCATAGTTAATAACTATAATGCATAGTTAATACAGTACACCTATTTATTTCAAGTAAATTACAGTTCATTTAGTTAAAATATGAAAAATGTTGGGGACTTAGGGTCTACATTAGGCAGACTAGACATGTATTCTTATGGGAAAAATTAGTTTCCTACCAGAACTTTTGACAAACAGGGCCGTTTTCATAAACTAATTAATAGCGGATAACGATAGTTGACTATAGTCAATTTTTTTTAATGAGGCACATTTGCATCGACTCGCAGGGGTGCTCTTTTCGCTCGGAAAAGTTTCCTGATCGCCGATTGGTTGGATAAGATAATTCTAACCAATCAGATAGCAGGAATCTTTTTCCAACTAAAAGGGCACCGCTGCGAGTCGGTGCAAATGCGCCTCATTAAAAAAAATGAGCATAGGTAGTTGGTTGGCCAGGGCATCAGCCAACCAATGAGATACTATCGCTAGTGAGTTATTGGGTCCTTTGACTGGCCACATAGTACTACATCTGAATACGTCTCATTTTTTCTGTGCTACATATACACAGAATAGTCTAGCCTATTCTCTCTACATGCTCCTCTGTCCTCATACACCTGACAAAACTATATATATATAAGTTTCTTCTAATAGAGGAGCTCCATTCAGGAGAGAACATAGCATTTTTTTCTCAAGTAATCAAGAGTTATCAAGGATAGTTAGTGAATGATTTCACATTTCCCAGTACTGTAGTAGAAAATGAAACCTTGATATAAATTGTTTCACACTAACATGAAACTAAATTATTAAAATTTTTCAATGTTCTTGCCACTTGCTCTAGGGTTGTAGCCCATAAAATATTTAAATACAGCATTATTAATATAAATAGAAAGGACTGAAATTCAATCATCTGAAAAAGTGTCCAGAAATAATAGTCCTGGCTATTTTATGCCGGCGTCAACCTCAAATCAGTCAATTAATCTCTTTGCATGGGTGTCCCCAATAATTTAACTAGTCATTTTTTTTTCTAGTACATAGTAGAGTATGATGATGCATTTCGTTTCCATAAAGAAGCAGGAGGTTACATTGGTGAAAATTAACAATACATAATAAGGAATTGGTTCATGGTCGCTGTCCTTAGCAGATGAAATTGTGTAAACTTCTTGTACTGTATTTCTACTTTTTACTTGCATAGGAATGCAATGGTGAAAAATAAGATAATTCCAACATGCAAGACTACTGAACATCAGAGGATAAAGAAAGATAAGAAGTGAGGTCTTTAAATCTTCCACCTAATCCTGAAGTAACAGTCATTAGCAACAGCAAGCCCTTGTGTAACCAGGCAAAAGCTAATAAAGGCTCTTAAAAAATTTACTTGCCTAATTAAGTTATGGAATCCAATTTAATTAAGCATACTAAAAATGCACAATACATTGATCTTACATTTTTTAAGCATTAAGTCTTCAAAGTTATTAGTATAAGAAAATCTTACCTGATTATCGTTGTCTGCATCTGATATAGCATATGCAGTGTAGCTGATAACTTCCTCTTCTTCGGTACCTGTACCAGTATTTTTCTCTTTCTTAATACCTGGACTGCCTTCCGTTTCAGACAATTTTAGATAGCTGAGGAAAATTATCTTAGGTTAACTGTATAATCATTAACTATAAAAACAGTTATGGTACCTGTATACTCCACAAGCTAAAAATAATCATAAGTTCAACTCATAAATGAGAATACATAGATTATAAACCTAATTGAATAGTATTGTGATACAAATTTTAAAGTATTCTGATAAAACATTTACAATAAAAGGGGCATGTAAAACATCTTATCTGCAGATTCAAAACTGATGATTTGACCATTATAAAAAGATATATGTTGAAAATTCACGTAACCGCTACCACTTAACTGGAAACACCAAGCAAAATATATAGACTGCACACCATTACACCACCACTCAGTAGATTGGACTGCTGTGAAATCATGTTTCAAGAAAATGGAATGTTAGCCTAAAGGCTAAAAGGTTTTTCCCATCCTACCTTTTTTATTTCCATTTCTATTTCATCAACAATATTTACACATTTTACTGTTTATTTCAGCCTTGTTTATTCTATAGGTACTTATTCTTTATTCCCTTCTATTCTGTATTTTCAACAATATTCTATTAATATTAATACTGTATACTGTAATTTAATACCAAAGGTTAAAAGGTTTCTCCTTTCTATTTTTTTTTACATATTTTTTCATTTTTGTTATCCATGCATTTTTACTGTTAGAATGTCAGTCTATGTTTATTCACTATATCCTTCCATATTCCTTGTTATCCTTATTCCCTTTCATTAAGCATCCCCCCACCTAAATTCTATTGGTATTATTTTATTTCAATGCGGACAAGGGGGAGGGAAATTGGAGAGCTTTGGATGCAATGACCACAGATAAGGTTTTACTTTATGTTAAAGAAAATACTGTACTGTACTATATTGCAAATACAAATAATATAAACATATAAAATTTTTTTAAGTAATTTGTATTTTTCCTAGCTATACAAACCTGAGTCCTTTAAAAAGGGAATATGTTCTGAGCACAAGCTAGAGAGCTGTTGAATCGTTTGACAAGGCAGTTGGGTGATGGGTTAGAACAAAGACGAGGAGCTCCGACACCACACCTGTCAAAAGCTCCCCATTTATGACCCTTCTGTTCAGAACTGAAATGGGTGGTTGATGAAGGAAGTTTAACCTAAACGACAAAGATTTGTATAGCTAGGGAATATACAAATTACTTTAACAACTTGGGATTTGTTCTTAAGTGAACTACAAAACATCTTCCTTTAAATAGGGATATTCCTTGCTTAGTGGATCCAAAGTCCCTCTACATCCAAATTGGTTAGTTCTTTTTCTACCTGGTCCCGTACAGGAGTGAAGAGAACAATTCCAGCAACCTCCTATTTGTCTATTATTGGGATGAATAGACTGATAGGGATTGGCCTGTCCAAGAAGATTGCTACGTGATTGAAGGAGGGATCCCTTGCCCCAACAGGAGATAGCAGTCCCGAATAACATACCTAGCATATAATGATAAACAGGTTGGTATATAATGCACCCTCATCTAGGAAGAATGAGGGAGAACTTCTCTAGGTTATAAAGAATGGAGCTCAGAAGTGTAGTTTACCACCATTGACAGATCCAGTGGGTAAGATTTTGACAGTCATTCTGCCTTTATTCAAAACTTAACCTATCTGTTACCATAGAGAAGATGCTTACTGTCCTGTAAGTGAGCCTGGTTGGTTACAAAACTACTCAAGCATTCTCCGCAAAAATAAACACAAAGTCATCAAGGAACTTTATGGTCCCATAGATTAAAGATAGTGAAAGAGGTCTAGCGCATACCCACCCCAACTTTCTACACCTGGCCCACTGCAAGATTCCTCTTGAAAGCTAGGGTGGGGCCTGGACTTTGCACATTCCAGTCCTAGCTGATACATTGATTATCTCAGCAATCAAGGTGTATGCATTATATACTGACTAACGAAGTTGTATCCCTTGTTCAAGGTGATATCTGAAAGAAGCAGTACACAGTCTGGAGCACAGAGTCCTGAACTGCTACATCATACCGCAAAGGGAGAAGGGGGATACAGTACAGTACTTTCAAATGGACTGATACATGGGTACTTAAAAGTTTAAGTGTTTTCTTATGGAACTCAGCACAGATCACACTGTTTCCATCCTGAACTTCATTTGATGCACAAAGTCCTTAGGTGGCAAGATGCTGAAAACTGGCCTCCAATCCCCAATTAACTCCTACATCACGAAGTCCAAAGACTCGTATCAAATGACTTCTAATGCGTTCCTCTCTAACATCTCTACTACCTCCTACCTCTATCCGATAAGAACTCTATCTGAAAATGAGTGGGGGGAGCAAGGGCTGAGGAGGGTAGTAAGTAACCATCCTGAAGGACTCCCACTACTCCTTCTGCTGTCACAGTGCCTGGCAGGAATAGGTTGGGTAGCTCAAAAGGGAATGCGCCTGCAGGCTGCAACGGTTCCTTCAGGGAAGTTGCGGAAGGTCCTTATCAGGGTCAACAAACCACGGCCTTTGACTCAAAGGCCAAGAAGCTGCGCCCTCTACCTTGAAGAAAGCAACCCCGTCAGAGTACACACCAACCGAAAAGGTGATGGCGCTTAAAAAGAACCTTTCTGCCTCAAGTGTGTAGGGGACAAGATCTAATTGACTTACTTGCATCTATGGAATTCTCAGATCAACAGATATGATTGTCAACTTAATCCTTGGCTAAATTAGACAGATCCAACCAAGGCAGCCCTAGGGATGGCCTGTGCACTAGTGGGGTACCAAAGTGCTGCTCAATGACAAGGTCAACTTCCAAATTTGAAGCCAAGGTTGCCTCCCTCTGACCATTGCCCCCATGAATGTATGCACAATGTCCACCAGAAACACTTGGGGTTATCTGCCTCCATTGGCACTGGTCCAAGGTCCTTTATTTTAGGGACAGATGAATCCAAAGTAGCACCAGCCACCCACTGAGATACTACCGTTAAGAGTTACTGGGTCCTTTGATTGGCCAGATAGTACTACATTAGATCCCTCTCTGGTTACAGCTCATTTTTCTTCTGCCAACACATACACCAAATAGTCTCGCATATTTTTTTACACATTCTCCTCTATCATCATACACCTGACAACAATAAAATAGCTGCCAAATCCTTCTTCACTCAAGGGGTTAACTACTGCTCTTTAATTGTTCAGTGACTACTTTCCCCTTAGTGAGAATAGTTAGTAAGAATAAAAGAGAGACTTTGGCTATACTGTAATAAGCAGCTCTTCTAGGACACTCCAAAATCAAACCATTATTCTTAGTCTTGGGTAGTACCATAGCCTTTATACCATGGTTTTCCAGTGTCTTGATGGTACCCTCAGGCATGCTATTATATCAGTTTGCTTATTTCCTTTCTTCACTGGGTATTTTCCCTGTTGGAGCACATGGGCTTATAGAATCCTGCTTTCCAACTAAGGTTGTAGCTTAGCTTGTAATAATTATAGCAAAGTATTAAAAAGAGCAATCAGCGATTTCTGGCCTCCACCAAAGGTTAATGGAGTTGTCCATGATCTAAGATCTATCTGTGGTGGAAAATCCGTCAATTCGTTTTGATGTTATCTTTAAAATGGTGAAAAATGGAAATCAGGATCTAGAATTTGGATCCGGATCTGGATCTTCTCCAAAATGTATTGGGGTCACCCATGACCTAAGATATATCTGTGGTGGAAATTTCATCAAAATCCATAGAGCAGTTTTGACGTAATCCTGCAGACAAACACAGACAAATAAATAATTTAAAAATGCAAATTCGGATCCGGTACCAGATAATCTCCAAAGGTTAATGGAGTTGACCAATGCCTAAGATCTATGTTGGAAATTTTGTCAAAATCTGCAAATTTGTTTCAACATGACAAATTCGAAGATAATTTGTATTTTTCCTAACCATACAAACCTTAGCTATTTACAAAGGGTTTACTTTTAGCGCAGCTGAAATGACGAGCCAATAGTTTTTAACGAGGGTTAATTACCCCCGCGCTAGTTAGCGGGGGGTGGGGAAGGGTAGCTTGCTACCCCTCCCCCCTCCACACACCGGTGACTTGCTTCACTTCACTTAGAGGTAGGACTTGACTTGGGGGTCAGGGATGGCGGGCACATATGTGTAAATAGCTAAGGTTTGTATGGTTAGGAAAAATACAAATTATCTTCGAATTTGTCATTTGTTCCGTAACCGAAATACAAACCACGCTATTTACAAAGGGTGACTTACCCCTTAGGAAGGGTGGAAAGTCCCCAGCCTTACTGACTTCGGCTTGCCCGGGGGCTCGATCCCTTAGTGAGCAGCACTAGAGAGAGGGAGCCCCTGTACCTCACAGGTTCCTAGCATCGCTAGGAACGAGTGGCCTACATAAGTAGTGTGAGGAGGAGAGTGTGACTCGTCCTATGAAGTTGACCTTGAGACCTTCAGATAGGAATTCTAGGATAGGACGTTCCCCATACCACCTCGTCAGGGTATGGGAGACGCAACAGTATTAAGCTTAATACTAGGAGCACAAAGAAGCATGGGTTACCTGCAGAGGTCGAGGTCAGCTATGCGAGGACCAGGATGCTGCTTCCCCAAGAGAGGGGAGAATGAAGAAAGAAGTAAGGGTCAGACATACTCTTTCATTCACACAGACTAAGACCGGGTAACAACGCCCTCAACCTACTGCTACTTGTCCAAAAAGGAGCCTGAGGTTAGACCAGCTGTTGTGCAGCCACCACAGGGCCGATAGAGAACGTATCGAGGCTCCTGTGGGTCACGTCTTGCAGGTAGTGGGCTGTGAAGGTCGTTTGACGCTTCCAGACCCCCGCTTGAAGTACCTGCGTCACAGAGAAGTTTCTCTTGAAGGCCAGGGATGTAGCAATACCCCTGACATCGTGGGCCCGAGGGCGACGTGACGGAGGAGGGTCAGGATTCAGGGCATGGTGGATAACCCTTCGAATCCAAGCAGAGATGGTGTTCCTTGTGACCCTCCTCTTTGTCCTGCCTGTGCTCACAAACAAAGCTCGCACATGAGGACGGACTGCAGCCGTTCTCTTCAAGTAGTACCTCAGACACCTCACTGGGCATAGTAGCAGCTGGTCTGGGTCGTTTGTTACAGAACGGAGACTCGCGATCCTGAAAGAGTCGAACCGAGGATCCGGCACTCCAGGATTCTGAGTCTTGGCCACAAACTCAGGGACGAACCTGAACGTTACCTCCCCCCATCCCCTTGAATGGGCGATGTCGTACGAGAGACCATGAAGTTCACTAACTCGCTTGGCCGAGGCCAAGGCGAGTAGGAAAGCCGTCTTCCAAGACAGGTGGCGATCGGAGGCCTGGCGTAATGGCTCGAAGGGAGGTCTCTTGAGAGACCTGAGAACTCGAACCACGTTCCAAGGAGGGGGTCTCACTTCCGACTGGGGGCAGGTAAGCTCATAGCTACGTATGAGTAAAGAGAGTTCTAGCGATGAAGAAATATCCACGCCCTTCAATCTGAAGGCCAAGCTTAAGGCTGAGCGATAGCCTTTCACTGCCGAGACAGAAAGGCGCATTTCTTCTCGCAGATACACAAGGAAGTCCGCTATTGCTGGAATAGTGGCATCGAGTGGAGAGATACCCCTTCCACGACACCAACCACAAAAGACTCTCCACTTCGCTTGGTAGACTCCCTCAGAGGACCTTCGCAGGTGCCGAGACATTCTCTCCGCAACCTGTTGCGAAAAGCCTCTCTCCGCGAGGAGACGCTGGATAGTCTCCAGGCGTGAAGCCGAAGCGAGGCTACGGCCCTGTGAGGGACACCGGAGTGGGGTTGTCTGAGAAGCTCGTGTCGTGGAGGAAGCTCCCTTGGGAGTTCCGTCAGGAGTTGCAGAAGGTCCGGAAACCATTCCGCGTGATGCCATAGCGGAGCTACTAGAGTCATGGAACAGTTGACCGATAGTCTGGTCCTGTTGAGCACCCTTCTCATCAGACAGAATGGTGGGAAGGCGTACACGTCGATGTTGTCCCACCGTTGCTGGAAAGCATCTTGCCAGAGTGCCTTGGGGTCCGGGACTGGTGAGCAGTACAGGGGCAGCTTGAAGTTCAAGGCTGTCGCGAACAAGTCCACCGTCGGGGAACCCCACAAAGTCAGGACTTTGTTGGCTATCTGAGGATCCAAAGACCACTCGGTACTCACTATCTGCGAAGCCCTGCTCAGACTGTCGGCGAGCACATTCCTCTTGCCAGGAATGAAGCGAGCTGATAGTGTTATCGAGTGGGTTTCGGTCCACCTCAGAGTCTCTACTGCAAGATGGGATAGCTGTTGTGAAAAAGTGCCTCCCTGCTTGTTGATATAAGCCACTACCGTGGTGTTGTCGCTCATCACCACCACGGAGTGACCCGCCAGGAACCGTTGGAACTGTTGAAGGGCCAGAAAGACGGCCTTCAATTCTAGCAGGTTGATGTGTAGGCACTTTTCTGATTCTGACCAAAGGCCTGAGGCCCTCTGGTTCAGAACGTGCGCCCCCCACCCTTCTTTTGACGCGTCCGAAAACAGAGTCAATTCCGGGGGAAGGACGAGAAGACTCACTCCCTTTCGCAGGTTCTCGTCGGCCAGCCACCACCGCAAGTCCGTCTGTTCCAGAGACCCCATTGGGATCAGAGTGTCCGGGGAATCGGATCCTTGATTCCACCGGGACTTGAGCCGCCATTGAAGGGATCTCATCCTGAGGCGGCTGTTTGGAACCAGACGGGCCAGGGAGGATAGGTGGCCCAAGAGACGCAACCACGATTGGGCGGGGAGTTCTTTTCGCCTGAGGAAAGGTTCCGCCACCCTCCTCAGCCTTGCTATCCGGTCGTCTGATGGAAAGGCTTTGTGGAGATTGGTGTCTATTAGCATGCCTAGATAAACCAGTCGCTGGGACGGCTGCAGAGAGGACTTCTCGAGGTTTACCACGATCCCCAGATCCTGGCAAAGATCTAGAAGCCTGTCTCGGTGTCGAAGAAGGGTCGACTCCGAGTCTGCTAGGATCAGCCAATCGTCTAGGTAACGAAGGAGACGAATGCCGTTCCTGTGCGCCCAAGTCGAAATCAGGGTGAACACTCTGGTGAACACCTGAGGAGCTGTGGAGAGACCGAAACACAGCACCTTGAACTGGTAGATCTTGTTGTCTAGGCAGAATCTCAGGTACTTCCTGGAAGACGGATGGATTGGGATCTGGAAGTACGCGTCCTTTAGATCCAGTGTACACATGAAGTCTTGTGGTCTCACCGCAAGTCTGACTGTGTCTGCTGTCTCCATGCTGAACCGGGTTTGTTTGACAAACCTGTTCAGAGCCGAGAGATCGATGACGGGTCTCCAGTCTCCAGTAGCCTTCTTTACAAGAAAGAGTCGACTGAAGAAGCCTGGAGAGCCGTCCACGACCTCCTGGAGAGCACCCTTCTCGAACATGGTCTTGACTTCGGCCTGAAGGGCCAGCCCCTTTGCCGATCCCATGGCATAGGAGCTCAACGACACTGGATTCGCTGTCAGGGGAGGTTGAGATGACGTGAACGGGACGCGATAACCTTGGCCGATCACCGAGATCGTCCAAGCATCGGCCCCGAGATGTTGCCACCTGCGGACGCAACGCTGAAGGCATCCCCCCACAGGTGGACACGCAGGGGGACTGCCACCCCTAGGGCTTGCGGCCGCGGCCGCCACCCCTAGAAGTCTTGCCTCCCCTGGAGGACTTACCACCCCTCTTGACCTTGGCTGGAAAGGGCTGGGGCTTAGACACCACTTTCTTAGCTGCCGGTGCCTGTTTTGGAGCCTTACGAGGCTGTTGCTGCTGTTGTGGCGGGGCTGGAGGCTTATAGGGCCGAGTTGTAAGGGCCCTGTGGAGGAGGGAGTCCGTGCTGGATTTCCTCCACCTCTCAGCCGTTCGCTCCAAGTCTTGAGGCTCAAACAGGCTCTCCCCCAGGAGGGAGGCATGTCGGAGCCTACACACATCTACGGCGGGGACCTTCGGATGGAATCTCTCGGACACAGCATCGCGACGCTTCAACACCGAGTTGGCCCACAGGGTGGTAACCTGGTGCGCCAAGAACTCGATGGAGCGGGTGCCCGAGAGCAAGAAGGTCTCTAGGGCCTTCCTATTGGTCTCCTTGGACAAGTCCTCAGATCGCAATAGGATGCCCAGAGATCCTAACCAGAAGTCCAGCCACGAAGTGGCCTGCATGGCACACTTAGCGACCTTCTCGTGGTTAAGGATCTCTGCCGCCGAGAACGACACCTGCCGGGCAGAGAGTTTCTCCAAGGGAACTCCCTTCGCCAGCTCCTCCACAGAGTGATGGAGCGGAAGAGCGAGGTTGTGCTCACCCAGGATCTCGAAATACCTCCTCTGCTGAAGGCGAGGAGGAGGGATGAGTTTGTTCCCGGCAGTGGAACGACTGGAGGAGGCAAGAAGTGCGAGCTGAGCATTGGCCCTAGCTCTGGCACTCTTCAGCCCCCGAGACCAGGGCAGAGCTGCACTGGTCTTAGGGGCCTTCCGAACGTCGAACACTTCATCCAGAATTGTGTCTTTGCCTTCACGGGGGGGGATGACTGGATCCGTAAGACTGTTAAGTTGCCTTATCAGGCTTAGGACCTGCCAGAAGGCATGTTCGGACTCTTGCTGTTCTCCTCCCTGTGGGCTGGCAGCTAAGTCTCCTGCCCCAGGAATCTCTTCCTGGGGTGATACGTGGACATTCCCCTGGGTAGTCATGGGTTCCTGTCGAATCCTTGCAGAGGATTTAGGGATGGTCTTGGAATCCTTGGACTCCCTCCTAGGAGGGATACAGGATCCCAACAACGAGGTTCGAGGGGCCCCTTCCTCACGAGACAATTCTCCTGCCTGAAGCGAAGTCTCCCCCCCTGGTGCCGGGGGGAAGACTACCGGTCCACTGGACTCACCTGAGGACGGAAAGGCCTCGTCCACGGGAGAAGGAGAGAGTACTCGTGCAGGAGAGGGGACCCTCGAGACCGACCTCTTGGGAACCAACTTCGCCCTGGGGGAAGTCACCACGAAGTCCACTCCTCTCTTTCTCTTCAGCGAAGGAGAGACAGCCGCTGGTTTGTTACCCTGGCCGGCGAGTGCTGGTTTCATAACCCTCACTAACGCCCGTGCCAGCGGACCAAACCAAGTCTGCTGCTCAAAGGACACAGAGTCCGAAATCCTCGCTAAGGTGAAAGGGATCGGGCGATCCTTTGGAGTGGACACGACGGTACCTGCCTGAAAAGAAGGTGGGGAAGAATGCTGTAATGACCTGTCCTCGTCCTGCAATACCAACCTGTGCTTGGATGGAGGTGATCCCGAGTGCCGTCTAGGAGCACGCGTCCCTGCTGCTACCACCGGCTGTGGAATTCGCCGCGAACTATGGTCGCGCGAGGGTGAACGGTCGCGCAAAGGCGAATGGTTGCGCGGGTGATCACGCGGGCGTACAGGCGAGCGGTCGCGCGGGCGCGCAGGCGAGCGGTCGCGCGGGCGCGCAGGCGAGCGATCGCGCGGGCGCGCAGGCGAGCGATCACGCGGGCGCGCAGGCGAGTGGGCGTGAGGGTGGGCAGGTAAAGGAACACGTGTCCGAGGCGACGAACGCAAGCGATGGCGCGACGGCGAGGGATCGTGCTGCCGCGTAGGTGAAGAAGATCGCTGGCGATAATGATCACGTGATGGTAAGCGATGGCGAGCAGCATGTGAAGGTGAATGATTGCGCGCAAGAGGGCGGTCGTTCAGGGTTGAGCGATGAGGAGCAGCATGCGTAAGCGGGCGATCGTTCAGGGTTGTGCGATGGCGAGCAGCATGCGTAGGTGAATGATCGCGTGAAAGGGTGCGATGGTGATCAGCATCCGCAGGAAGGCGATCGTTCAGGGTTGTGCGATGAGGAGCAGCATGCGTAAGCGGGCGATCGTGCAGGGTTGTGCGATGGCGAGCAGCATGCGCAGGTGAATGATCGCGTGAAAGGGTGCGATGGTGATCAGCATCCGCAGGAGGGCGATCGTTCAGGGTATTGCGATGAGGAGCAGCATGCGAAAGCGGGCGATCGTGCAGGGTTGTGCGATGGCGAGCAGCATGCGTAAGCGGGCGATCGTGCAGGGTTGTGCGATGGTGATCAGCATCCGCAGGAGGGCGATCGTTCAGGGTATTGCGATGAGGAGCAGCATGCGTAAGCGGGCGATCATGCAGGTTCGTGCGATGGCGGGCAGCATGTGAAGGTGATCGCTGGCGAACTGGTGATCGCTGGCGAGCTGGTGATCGCTGGCGAGCTGGTGATCGCTGGCGAGCTGGTGATCGCTGGCGAGCAGAAGGTCGACGCGTGTCCTGTGAGAGGATAGGTTCACGAGCAGGAACGGGAAGATCGCTGGCGCGTTGGCGAACATGTGTTTCTGACACACGATGGTGAGCAGGGAGTTCAGCAGGAACTAAAGGGTGGTCAGAGACCGCAGGGCGATGGTCCTCAAATGAGCGCTGACGCTCGGAAGAGAGCTGACGAGCAGGAGAGCGCTGGCGAGGGGGGCGAACCTCAGGAGAGAGCCGACGAGCAGGTGAGCGTCGGCGAGCAGGAGAGTCTTGGCGAGCAGGAGATCGTCGACGAGCAGGAGATCGCTGGCGAGCAGGAGAGCGCTTGTGCGCTGGCCCTGCTCGCGTAAGGGAAGAATCCCTTAGCCCCGAAGGGACCGTTGCCCGTCGGGTGACGAGTTCTCCAGAAGGCGAAGATCCGGCAGGAGATGGAGAGCGGTCCGCAGAGAGGTTCAAGGAGGGCGGAGTAGTCGGTTGAGGCTGACGAGGAGAGTCCCCCCCGGAGGACGAAGACCCAAAAAGGCGCCTCTTAGTCCCCCTGTAAGGGGAAGGGAGGCCCTTGTGGCGTAGAGGGCGGTGAGCCTTACGGCGGAGGCGGCCTCGGGGGAGATCGTCGGGACCATCGGTCCTCCGAAGGGGAGTCTCCTTCAAAACACTTCCCTCAGAAGGAAGCTGGGCAGCAGTCGAGACCGAAGGACTCACTTCCCCCTTCGAAGGATGCACGGAAGGAGGAGGAGAGCCTAGAGCACCATCACCAGCAACAGCACCTGCGTCGGAAGGCCCAGCCACGTCGGAGGCCTCTGTCACCACGACGTCGACAATAGACAGAGGGTCTACCTCCGCTACCACCGGCGACTGTTTAACAGCGGCCCCCAACGAGACAAGGTCAATAAGAGCGACCCTGGAGGGCAAGCCCTTAAGCCCCAGGGACGACCAAATCTGCAACAGATCATCACTGGATAAAGTATTATTATCAATAACCTCCCCCGGAGGAGGAGGGGGAACCGCCTCGCTATGGGAGGCGACGCCCTCTCCCCCCACCGAAGGTAGGGAAACAGAACAAGGGCCTGCGCTCCCACTCGGACGACTCTCCTTAGGAGGCGGACGAGGGGGAGCTTCGGAGGAGGTTTGGGCGGCGAAAGAAGAGTCCCGAGAACCTTCCTCCTTCAAGGCTAACCCCGGAGGAGAACGGTCTCTCTTGGACTTCTTCTTACGCCGACGGCCAAACCTCTCCCACTGGGAGGCAGACCACTCCCTACACTCACGGCACATGTTATCCTGGTCGCACCGTCGGCCCCGACATTGAGGGCAGAGGGTGTGAGGATCCGTACTCACGTCCGACATGAAAGTCCCACAAGGACGGCCGGCAACTCCAGGGCATGTCCGCATATTAAATAAAAGAAAATAACTGAAGGTCAACTTCCAACCAATCACACAAGCTGTAAAGAAAAAGAAGAAAATTAAAGGCTGTCAGCGAAGGCGATGAACAGACACGTCTGATCACCGCCGAGCCAAAAGTGAAGTGAAGCAAGTCACCGGTGTGTGGAGGGGGGAGGGGTAGCAAGCTACCCTTCCCCACCCCCCGCTAACTAGCGCGGGGGTAATTAACCCTCGTTAAAAACTATTGGCTCGTCATTTCAGCTGCGCTAAAAGTAAACCCTTTGTAAATAGCGTGGTTTGTATTTCGGTTACGGAACAAGTAATCTTTACAATTGTAATAAATGCAAATCAGGATCTGGATCACCTCAAAAATTTAATGGGGTTGTCCATGATATAGGAACTATCTGTGGTGAAAATTTTGTCAGAATCTGTTGAGTAGTTTGACTTAATCCTGTCCCCAAACAGAGACAAACAAATATTTAAATAAATAAATAGACTTCAAAACATAACCTCCTGCCCACTCTGTTGGCGGAAGTAATAATAATAGCCTCTTATCCAGCTAGGGAAGAAAGTAAGGCAGGTTGCTCCAGGGATTCAATCATTCCCCTCAAGAATACGATTGTTCACGACTGAAGAGGTCCCAGGATGGCTAACGTTGGCAGGAAAGAGTCCCTGACACTGAACATGGCAGAGATGGATGGAGTACTCTTATTCTTTCCTCTGCTGAACTGAGTGGAGGGATGCCACGCCTATCCCACATGGCTACTAGGATAGCCAAGAGACACGATCAATAACCCTGAGGGGCTGTGGTGGGGACATGACATGGGGTCACAACCCAGTTCCTATGGGCCGAAATTCAGGGCCATCAAATAGCCCCACCAGGGTAGCAATGGGACCTGAATCTCAGGGCCATGACGACCCAAGGGCCAAAACACAGATCCTAACACTCCTGTCCCTTCTGGCTACCAGAATAGCTAGGAACTTAAGCCATGTGTATCCAAAAGAGAGAGCCAACACCAGTCAAACTTGGCCACTAGGGTCTCGTGGCTGGGCAATCTGGGTGGTCCAGGCTCTGGGCAGTAACATGAAGTCACAGCCCTGGCCTCATACATCAGCGGCAGGGGACTGAAAAGTAGGGCTGTAACATATATCTCACCAAGCTTCCAGGATAGAAGGGGCACCAAGTCCAGGGAGGGCAAGGTGTGCAGCTGTGACACAGCGTCATGGCCCCAGGCTATTTCTTCAAAAGGGAAGTGTGTAAAGAATCTGTAGTCAAAGAAGAAGAGAAAAAGGTTGTTGGAGGAGATGGAAGAATACACAAATTTCTTTAAAACCTTCACAACAGGCTCTGCAAGCAGAGGTGTCAAAGTCTGAGAGACCAAAGACAACGATATTCCAACACCGCCCCCCCCCCCCAAGGGGAGGAACCACATGGGTTGCTCCAACAGGAACCACAACACAAGGACAAAATGTCAATGGGGAGTTTTAGGCACATTTACATGAGCAAAATCCTAGGAACAAGGGTTGGGGTTGAGTGGAAGTGCAGTGGAAGTCAAAGAGGGGACAAGGTCTGAAGAGATGCATAAGGAACCCCCTGGCATTAGAGCAACACATCCTTTCAGCCGAGGTATCCCTATGCTCAAGGAAGTGGAATCACTGCAGACATCATAGGAGTCACCAACACCAGAGACACACTGATCACTCCCTTGACCACTAGCATCACCAAGGAAGACACTGGAATTGGGAAGCCTACCTCAAAGACCTAAGGAGGATCAAACCTACCTTGGGTCACATTATTCTTCAGCAGTAAGCAAAAAAAGGAGAAGAGCCTCAAATGAGATGTGGCAAACACTTGAGGAACCCTAAACGCCATAAGAACATAAATAGCCTGATGTCTTAGCTGCAAGGGCTCCTGGCGCATACTCCCCGGGGACTGAGCTAGAACCATAAGCGCAGGACTGGCGGTAGCAGAAACACTTAATGACTGGAAGGAAGAAGCAAAGCTCTCTTCTTCCCCCTAAAAGCATACGCCCAACACTGCATAGGAGCCCAAGGCTTACACTCGGTACACACAGGGATGATTGCAAACAATCATGCCCCTAGCACAGGTAGTAGGTTGGACAGGGCACCAGCCGCCCGGTGAGATACTACTGCTAGTGTTATGGGGTCCTTTGACTGGCCAGACAGTACTACATTGGATCCTTCACTCTGGTTACGGTTCTTTCGCTTTGCCTAATACACCGAATAGTCTGGCCTATTCTTTACAGATTCTCCTCTGTCCTCATACATCTGACAACACTGAGATTACCAAACAATTCATCTTCAACCAGGGGGTTAACCACTGCACTGTAATTCTTCAGGGGCTACTTTCCTCTTGGTAAGGGTAGAAGAAACTCTTTAGCTTTGGTAAGCAGCCCTTCTAGGAGAGGGGCACTCCAAAATCAAACCATTGTTCTCTAGTCTTGGGTAGTGCTATAGCCTCTGTACCATGGTCTTCCACTCTCTTGGGTTCGAGTTTTCTTGCTTGAGGTTACACTTGGGCACACTATTCTCTCTAGTTTTCTCTTCCTCTTGTTTTGTTATCTTTTTATAGTTTGTATAGAAAACATTTATTTTAATGTTACTTTTCTTAAAATATTTTATTTTTCCTTGTTTCCTTTCCTCACTGGGCTATTTTCCCTGTTGGGGCCCCTGGGCTTATAGCATCTTGCTTTACCAACTAGGGTTGCAGCTTAGCAATTAATAATAATAATAATAATAATAATAATAATAATAATAATAATAATAATAATAATAAAAAAGAGGACCTCTCCTCTCTACGTTCCTCCCAGCCTGACAAGGGACTCAACCGAGTTCAGTTGGTACTGCTAGATGATGATGATAATACTAATAATAATAATAATAATAATAATAATAATAATAATAATAATAATAATAATAACAATAGTAATGATAATAATAGCAAGAAACACAAAGAGAGTGGATTTACAGACAAATGAACAAAAATGACAAATTCGTAGATAATTTGTATTTTTCCTAACTATACAAACCTTAGCTATTTACATGGGGTGACTACTTCGGCTTAGATGAATGACGAGCCATAAGAATTTCAACGAGGGTTTACTACCCCTCCGCTAGTTAGCGGGGGGTAGGGAGGGGTAGCCTGCTACCCCTCCCCCTCACACACACCGGTGAAAGGCTCACTTTACTTAGAGGTAGGACTTATCATGGGGGACAGGGCTGGCAGGCAAATATGTGTAAATAACTAAGTTTTGTATAGTTAAGAAAAATACAAATTATCTACGAATGTCATTTGTTCCGTTACTGAAATACAAACCACGCTATTTACATGGGGTGACTTAACCCTTAGGAAGGGTGGTAAGTCCCGGCCATACTGGCTTTGGCTTGCCCGAGGATTCCATATTCAAGCGAACAAGTACTCGGACAATAGGGAATCCCTGCTCCTCGCTGGCGGTTGTGAAACTGCCGCGGCCTATGTAAGGTGTGTGCGAAGGTGAAAAGTGACTTGTCCCAGGCAGTTGTCCTGGAGTTCTTCAGAAGGAAATCCAGGCTAGGATTCTCCCAATACCACCTCGTCAGGGTATGGGGACATGACAGTATTACACCTAATACTAGGAACACAAGGAAGCATGGTCTACCTGCAGTGGTTTGAGGTCAGCTATGCAGAGAACCCAGGATGCTGCTTTCTCCAAGGGAGGAGAGGATGAAGAAAAGCTTGAGGTTTAGACCAGCTGTTGTGAAGCCACCACAGGGCCGATAGAAACGTATCGAGCCTCCTGTGGGTCATGTCTTGCAGGTAAGGGGCTGAGAAGATGGTCTGATGTTTCAACATCCCTGCTTGTAGGACCTGCGTCACTGAATGATGCTCCATGAAGGGCAGGGACGTAGCTACGCCCCCGACATCATGGGCTCTAGGGCGATGTGACGGAGAAGGGTCAGGATTCAAGGCCGGGTGTAACACCCTGCGAATCCGGGCCGAGATGGTACTCCTGGAGACCCTTCTCTTCGTTTCTCAGGATCTACGAACGAGGCTTGAGCCTGGAGACGAACTGCAGCCGTTCTCTTAAGACACCACCTCAGACTCCCTACCGGGAGGGAGGAGATGGTCTGGGTCATCTGCTACAAGACGGAGACTCGAAACCTGGAAGGAGTCGAACAGTGGGTCCGGCACTCCCGGATTCTGAGTCTTGGCAACAAACCTCAGGGACGAACCTGAATGTTGCCTCCCCCTATCCCCCTGAATGGGCGAAGTCGTATGAGAGACCATGTGACTTGCTTGGCTGAAGATAGGTTAGCAGGAACACTGTCTACCCAGTAAGGTGGTGATCTGGGGCCTTACGTAGTGGTTCGTCAGGGGGTCTCTTTAGAGACTTGACTTGAACCACGTCCCAAGGAGGAGGTCTCACCTTCGACTGAGGGCAGGAGAGGACAAGGTTTCGTATGAGAAGGAAGAGTTCCAGCGAGGGAGGAATGTCTATCCCTAGAGCCTGGAAGCAAGACCTAAGGCTGAGGGATGCCTTTCACAGCCAAAACTGAAAGGCACATTCATCCCGCAATCCCGCGAGGGGCTCCGCTATTGCTGGAAGCGGCATGCATCGTGTGGAGGGATACCCTCTCCACGACACTGACCACAGTAACTCGCTCCTTCGCCTGGGAGACTACTGCGGAAGATTTGCGCAGGTGTCCAGGCCTCCTTTTTGCAACTTGTTGCAAAAATCCTTTCTCTTTGAGGAGATGCTGGATAGACTCCCGGCGGGAAGTTGGAGCAAGCTACGGCTTTGCGGAGGATGATGGCATGTGGCTGTGTGAGTAACTGGTGACGTGGGGGGGGGGTTCCCTCGGAGGCTACGTAAGGAGTTACAGAGGGACTGGTGAGCCACCTGCGAGAGGCCCTAGCGGAGCTAGGGAGGTCATTGAGAGACTGACCGAAACTCTGGTCCAATAGAGTACTCTCCTCATCCGCCAGAACGGAGGAAGGCAAACACATCGATGTTGTCCCACCATTGCTGGAAGGCATCCTACCAGAGGGCCTTGGGGTCCAGGACCGGGGAGCAGTACAGCGGGAGCTTGCAGCTCAGAGCTGTAGCGAACCAGTCCACAGAGGGAGCCCCCCCCGAGTCAGGACTTTGTAGGCTACTTGAGGATCCAAAAACCACTCGGAATGTGGTGCCTGTGTCGCACTGCTCAGACTGTCGGCAAGCCCATTCCTTTGCCTGGAATCAAGCAAGCTGCTAAGGAGACCGAGGGGAACACGGACCATCCCGGTATCTCTACCGCAGGATGGGATGGCTGTACTGAGAAGTACCTCCTAGTCTGGGCAAGAAAGCCATCACTGTGGTGTTGTTGATCCTCACAACCACAGAGTAGTCCGCCAGGCTAGGTGGAGCTACTGAAGTGCCAGAAACACGGTTTCTATCTCTAGTAGGTCTAGAGAAGGGGACTTCCTGGTTCTGACCACTGGCCTGAGGACCCGTGGTTCAGAACGTGGGCCCCCCCCCCCCCCCTTTCTTTGACGCGTCCGAAAACAGCATCAAGATTGGGGGAAGGACGAGAAGGTTGTAGATCCTCGTCTGCTTCCCACCCCTGGGGGTCTGTCTGTTCTGGTTGTCCCCTAGGGGTCCCGGCGTCGGGGGAGTCATGCCCCCAACTCCACCGCGCCCCGAGTCGCCACTGGAGAGAACTCATCCTGAGGCGACTGTTGGAAACCAGACGGGCCAGGGAGGAGAGACGTAACCACCTTGGGTTGGAGGGTCTTCTCGTGTGGGGAAAGGTCCCGCGACCTTCCTCCGCCTTTGTACCCTGTTGCCTGAAGGGAAGGCTTCGGGAGATTGGTGTCTAAGACCAGGCTTAGGTATACCAGACTCTGAGCTGGCTGCGGGGAGGACTCCTCGAGGACCACCATGATCTTTAGAGCTTGGCAAAGTCCGAGGACCTTGTCCCGAAGACGAAGAAGGGATGCCTTCGAGTCTGCTAGGATCGGCCATTTACCCAGAAAACGGAGGGGACGGATGCCGATCCTGAGAGCCCATGAAGAGATCAGAGTGGAAGTATGGGTGAACTGTTGAGGTGCTGTGGAGAGACCGAAGCACAGCCCTTGAACTGGTATATCCGCCTTCCAGGCAAACTCCAAAGTACTTCCTTGAAGACGGGTGAACCGGGATCGGAAGTACGCGTCCTACCGGACCAGTGTACACATGAGGTCTTGTGGTCTCACAGCAAGACTGACCGCGTCTGCTGTCGCTAAGCTGAATGGAGACTGATTGACAACCCTGTACAGAGTCGAGAAGGGAAGGAGACGGTTAAGGAGGCCTCGGAACCCGTTGGACACCTCTTGGAGAGAGCGTATCTCCGACATGGACTGGACTTCTGCCCGGAGAGCCCGTCCCCTCACCGATCCCTACCCAGGGAGGAGGGAGGGGCTCGATACCGACCGGGACTGTTGAAGGAGACAAACTCGGAGAGCTGGCCCTCGGCCTAGTCTCTGGCGCTCCCATTCCCTGAGACCAGGGCAAGCTGCACTGGCCCAAGGGCTTGGGTGAATAGACTCGGTCCCAGACCGTATCCTTCCCTTACTGAAGAGGAATCTCTGAATCTGGGGTCCCCTTGAAGTTTCTCCTGAGGGTCAGAACCTGCCAGGGCTAAGCCGGCGATACTCTCGTAAACGTACACAACACACACGGCACAACACCGAAAGCAAAGGAAACTTACTATTTTCTATACACAAAAATACAGTGGAACCTCTACACACGAACGTATCTACATCCGAATTTTCCAACATCCGAAGTAAAATTCAAGCAAATTTTTGACTCTACACCCGAATTTTATTTCGACACACAAAGTAAACATTACGCCATTGAGCGTCGAGTGCTCAGTTCTCTATTCTTGTGTGTATCGTGTGGTTGTCCTCTGTTTGGTCTGTTATTAACAGTGCTTATTTTCTTCCTTTTTTCACATTTCCTTTTTTATTTTACCTATAATCATGGTGCCTAAGAAGCTAAGTTTCAGTACAGGAAGAAGGCAATTCTTTCATTAGAATTGAAGCAAGAAATTATAGAAAAACATGAGAGCAGTGTGCATGTGAGTGATACTGTATGGCTAAACAATATGGCCGGAATAGGCCTATGATCTCGAGGATCATCAAGCTGAAGGCAGCCATTAAAGCAAATAACCACCAAAGGGGATCACCATTATTACAAGACATCTTAGCAATACCCTGGAAGAGATAGAATGCCTTTTGTTGATAGGGATAAAGGACAAAGAGATTGTTGGCAACGATCATTAGTGAGAAGGGCCAGCGTGATGAACAGAAAGAAAGAAAAAAGTGAAGCAAAGAAAACCATGATAGCATTAACAAACTCTTTTAAATAAGACTTCTCTCTTTTTCTGTTTCTCTCTAAACATAGCATTAACATGTTCTTTAAATAAAATATCTCTCTCTCTCTCTCTCTCTCTCTCGTTCTTCTTCGCTGTTATAGTGTTAGATACGTCTATTATTTTTTTTCCGAGAGAGAGAGAGAGAGAGATTAAACAAAAAACGTGTTTAGGGTACATATGATTTTTAACAGCGTCAACGAGTTGAAAAACAATTAAATGTAACTAAGAAAGTAATAACAGCTAATCTGAATTCCTTTATTAACTAAGACAAATACTGTATTGATACAAACACACTCGTGTGCGTATGCACAAACACACACACAGGTGCAAAAATTGCTACGCAGTAAAAGAGACGGTCGGGGAAAGTGATGAAAATAAAAAATCAAAAGAAAAAAAAAAGTTAAAAATTATGAAATATAAAAATAAAAAAAAAAACAAATAAGCTAAGTTGGATTAAAATTTCCGTAGTGTAAGTTACGGTATGTTATCGCAGTCCCCATCTCTACCTCCTCGCCGATCGTGTCTCCTCATGCGTGTGTGTGTGTGCGCATAAGCACACGAATGTGTTTGTATCAATATTTGTTTTAGTTAATAAAGGAATTCAGATTCGCTGATATTGTTGTTTTACTTACATTTAACTGTCTTTCAACTCGTTAACGCTGTTAAAAATCATATGTACACAACATATTTTTGTTTAATCTCTCATTTTTGTTTAATCTCTCTTTCTCTCTCTCTCTCTCTCAGAAAAAAATTAAAAGACATCTCTAACACTAACAGTGAAGAAGAACAAGAGAGAGAGAGAGAGAGAGAGAGAGAGAGAGAGAGAGAGAGAGAATTTATTCAAAGAACATGTTAACACCATGTCTACCTTCTCGCCGATCGTCCGTCTCCTCCTGGCGTAGCAAATCCTTCACCTGCGTTGGCCTGTCTCTAAGGTAAAGTGGCAATAAAACACTTTTTATTCATTATTTCTTAATAATTATCTTTTTTACATGCTTCTTTCATATTATGCAGTTATGTTATTGTTATGTGTAATTATGTGTAGCCATTAATTAAGGATTTATTATGGGTTTTTAGGCTGAGGAACGAATTAAATGAATTACCATGTATTCTTATGGGAAAATTCGTTTCTACATCTGAACATTTTCTACATCCGAAGTTGGTTGTGGAACGAATTAAATTCGTATGTAGAGGTACCACTGTATATATAAACATCAATAATGTTTAAATATATTAAGTGTAAGGAAAGGTAAGTTAAAAAGACAAAACAATAATGGCTGTCAAGTGAGGATGGGAACGGAGACTTCCGATCGCCATCCGAGCCAAAAGTAAAGTGATCGCCATCCGAGCCAAAAGTAAAGTGAGCCTTTCACCGGTGTGTGTGAGGGGGAGGGGTAGCAGGCTACCCCTCCCTACCCCCCGCTAACTAGCAGAGGGGTAGCAAACCCTTGTTAAAATTCTTATGGCTCGTCATTCAGCTACGCCGAAGTAATCACCCCATGTAAATAGGGTGGTTTGTATTTCAGTTACGGAACAAACTGATGTAAACCATCCTTGCATGTATGAGTGTCATGCTTCACAATCAAAGCAATTAACAGCCAGCATTCACTTCTTGAAAGAAGCAGCATTTGATTAAGGGCGAAACACTACATCTGTACTTGTTGCAGCCATACAAATAAGTGAAGAACTTTTCACAGGTTGGGGAGTGAGGCTTCTCACCCGTGCTCCCCCTGTCACTTAACTACCTCATTAAACAATTCAACAGTTGTTCAGCTCGCAAAAAAACGTATTCCCTACTTAAAGGGCAATGATTTGTTCTTCATACAAGAATACACATGATGCATTAAAAATTTACTCATGAATTCTGTCTTAAATGAAAATGCGTTCTCAACTTTAAAAACTGGTTAATACATCACCATTAATACCATGGATATTTATTCTGTATTACATAAATTCTTATTATCTAATCTAATAAGGTTGAGAGGCTACGTACCAGGCATTAAGTGGCTCTAGAGACACCTTCAATTTCACAGCTGAACGTAGATATTCAAGATGTGTTTTCAACTGTTCCAAGTATTTTTCATCACCGGTTGCTGTCACAATATTTCCAAGGTCTTTCAGTATTGAAGAACAATGAACTTCAGCTAAACTGCTACCAGCCTTACGTAAATCGGTCTGAACCTAAAATAGAATAATTATATGTATTTTCAAATGTATCTTTACTATGCTAAAAGAAATCTTATAGAAATATGACCTCATCTAGAAGAAACTGATATTTTATTGAAAAGAGTGCACAATCAAATGCTTCTATATATGAAAGAATTGTACTTTCATATGTTAGACGATCATTCCATAACTACCGAGAGAAACCCAGTATCCATATTCAATACTTTGATGAAGAGGAAATTTTTCACAAAAAAAAGACCTGCATTAAAATTATCAAATTACTTAGATTTTGTCTATACAGAGAACAAACCTATATTACTGATATTGAATTGCTAAATAGGTAAGAAGCAATGTAACAGTTCTTAAGTTGTTATTATCCTTTTATATACAACTGATAAAGTGTTAGGAGGATGATCTAATGAATGTCAATGACAGCTGATATTGCTATGAAAACATTTTTTTGGTCTATCACATATGAAAGTAAAACACCATACTAATATACCTGTTTAATACTTTTTGGTCACTGATTACATTTATGAACACTGAAACCTAGAATTCTAATAATAAAATCTATCATTTCAATAGTTACCTAGTGTTCATAATGCTTTCCCTTTCAAAACTAGAGGGGCACTCAGTAGAGCGCAGACCTCGACCGTGGCAGCTTATTTCTTGACTTTTTGCTCGACCTTAACATATATTAATTGGCATGGATTTTCACACTCTCAAATATGAACCAAGTTTGAAGTATCTGTGACAATGATGTCCAAATTTATGGCTGATTACGTCAATTGGACATTTTGCTTGACCATGACTTTGACCTTCCAAAATTTAATCATTTCCAGGTTTTCACATATCAGTTAATCCCTGCTCCCTGCAAGTTCGATTATTCTGCTATTAAAATTGTGGACAGGAAGCTGTTCACAAACACACAAATGGGCGGGGGGGGGGGGGGGGGGGGGATAACCTCCTTCCAACACCGTTGGAGGAGTTAACTACAAGTTCCAAAACATTTGAATCAATGTAAAATTAAATGCCCTTTCCTTTCCCCATTTCCTACCCTTAGTATCTTATTGGTTCTGCAGTGCCATCTCTGGAAGGAAATTGGTGCCAATGTTGGGGTGGTCACAGCATGAGAATTATATGAATACCAGGTAAGTATGCTTTGCATTTAAGATCATGCCTTGACCTGATCATACCTTGTCTGTATGATCTTAAATGATTCTATCTCATTAATCATTTCTCCTTCTAATGATATTTCATCTTCCATTGCATACTGTATTTCATTCTCATAATCTCAGTCTTTCTTCTACTTCTCTTGAGCTGAACCTCCTGTGATATTTCATGCATTCTGGTAAGCAAGCATTACAAATCCTGTAGTGTTCTTCTAATAAGGACAGGATCATCAGCATCTTCCTCAAAACTAGTTACCATGTCCACCTATGACCTAAAAATTTAAAATATCCCATTTCCCTTCACTTCAGCAGCGTATCCCTTAGAGTAAAGTATTGTACTTATATGATTGTGTATGGCCTTAGGAGCACTTGAGCAAACCAACTGAGAGAAGCTATTTCAGTCTACAAAGTTGCTACATTTCAACAGCCTCTTGACATTCCTATAATAGGAATAACTGATTCTGTTATTAGAATTCTGTTTATTGCTATGAGTCTCATCAGGGGTTCATCTTGGCTGAATCCCACACTCTGATGGAGGTGAGATAATGAAGTAATCTAGATCAAGCCAATTTAATACTAAATAGCCATGAGGAACTAAAAATTAATAAAAATTTAAAGGCATGTAATTAATACAAATTAATCCCAAATATGACAAATTTGGAGATAATTTGTATTTTTCCTAACCATACATACCTTAGCTATTTACATAGGGTATTACTTTCAGCGTAGCTGAAATGGCGAGCCATTAGATTTTTAATGAGGGTTAACTACCCCCGCGCTAGTTAGCAGGGGTAGGGGAGGGGTAGCTAGCTACCCCTCCCCCCTCACACACTGGTGAACTGACTCACTTCGCTTAGAGGTAGGACTTGACTTGGGGGACAGGGCTGGCGGGCAAATATTTGTACAGTGAACCCTCGTTACTTCGCGGTTCGACCATCGCGAATTCCCCACTTCGCGGGTTTTTTCCATAACCCATATATATATAAATATCGCGGATTTTCCGGAAATTTCGAAAATACCGCGATATCTGAAGACCCCAAATACAATATTTCGTTACCTGTAATTCCATTAATACTATAATTAGTAATATCTGCTCTTACTGATTGTTCATTGCAATACATATGATATATAATTCAGCACAGAAAGAAATAAAACACGAAAAAAAGAATGTGATCATACGATAATTAAGTACTGTATACAGTACGTAGTAAGATTAAATCGAACATGAAACGCAAATCAGATGCAGTCATACCATATTAGAATGGTGTAAGGCTGCTGATGGCTACTACTGTCCTACAAAAGAATAAATTAGCATACGTAAAGCTATTACTATTATTGTTATTATTATTATTATTGTTGTTGTTGTTAATAAAATTATTATTGTTATTATTATTATCATTATTATTATTATTATTACTGTATTATTATCATTATTTATTATTATTATTATTAATACTGTACGTACAGTATACGCGGGTTATCTTGTACTTTGAGTTTGGTAATGTACGCATCATATAAGACTGGTTTTGATTGGTTCAAGCGCTGATAGATGACGAATCAGAACTCAAGTTTTGGTATCTAGCCTGTGATTGGTGTTTTGCCCGCATCTCCAGCTTCCAGCCTCTGTTCGCGGCCACTTTCTCTTACGCCGTATCGCTGAGTAGACGTTCTTAAGTTTGTGAACTTTAATCTGTGCTGTGTGCGAGTGTTTTAAGTTGAACTTTTTGTTGAACTTTCTGTTAAATCCTACAGTACAATGCCTCCCAAGCGTTCTGCTTCTACTAAGGCTGGTAGTGAGCCTAAACGCCACCGAAGGATGATGACGATTGCTGAGAAGGTGACGCTTCTCGATATGTTGAAAGACGGTAGAAGCTACGCGGCCGCAGCGCGCCATTTAGGAATCAACAAATCCACTGTTCGCTATATCAAGAAGGACGAGGCGAACATTAGAAAGACGGCTGCAATCACCTTTAGCATATTAGCGAAGCGAGTCGTTACAACGCGTAATAAAACGATCGTACGCATGGAAGGTGCTTTAGCTGTGTGGATTGCCGACTGCCGGAAGAAGAACATAGTCTTGGATACGAACACCATCCGAACAAAGGCTTTGAGCTTGTATGAGAATTTTGCTGCAAAGGAACCTCAGGACGATGACGGCAACCATGCTGAAGATGATGATGATGCAGATGAACCTCAACCAGGGACATCCACTGATTCCCAGCCTCAGAAACAACGTTTTTCCGCCAGCAAAGGATGGTTCGCGAAGTTTCAGAAACGCTTCGCCCTGAAAAGCATTTCCCTGCATGGCGAGGCTGCTTCGGCTGACACTGCCGCTGCTGAAACTTACGTGAACCAGACGTTCAAGAATATTATCACCGAAGGTGGATACAAGCCGGAACAAGTGTTTAATATGGATGAGACCGGCTTGTTTTGGAAGAGAATGCCACCGCGAACTTTCCTGTTCAAAGAGGAAGCCAAAGCCTCTGGCTTTAAAGCATTCAAGGATCGCGTTACCCTCGTGATGTGTGGCAATGCTGCTGGATTTTTGCTAAAACCGGGGCTTATTTATAAGTCGAAAAATCCTCGCGCTTTGAAAAATAGGAATAAGAATCTCCTTCCCGTGTACTGGATGCATAATCCAAAAGCATGGATTACAAAGATGCTGACCTCCAACTGGTTCCACCAGTGTTTCATCCCGTAAGTCAATGAATATCTCGTAGAGAAGGGCTTGCCATTCAAGATCCTTCTCCTTATGGATAACGCTGGTGGACACGCAACTGACCTGTCGCGTGAGGGTGTTCAGGTTGAGTTCCTGCCACCCAACACCACGTCATTAATTCAACCGATGGACCAGGGGGTTATCAGGGCGTTCAAGGCCCTCTACACAAAGAATACCTTGGCGGACCTCGTTGCGTGTGTGGATGCTGCCCAAGATGATGAGGATGAAGATTTTAACTTGAAGGCGTACTGGCGGCAGTACACCATAGCCACGTGCCTGAAGAATATTCAGAAGGCACTGCAAGAGATGAAACCTACAACTGTGAATGCGAGCTGGAAGAAGTTGTGGCCCCAGATTGTTTACGACGACGAGGGATTTACTCTGTCGGAAATCCAACACTCTGCAATACGCAAATCTGTGCAGTTGGCTGCCATAACTGGAGGTGACGGGTTTGGTGACATGACGACTGAAGACGTCGACGAGTTGTTGGACTGCCATTCCCAGCCGCTAACTGACGCAGACCTAGAAGACCTGACGAAATCGGCAAGCGAAGAAGAGAGTGAAACCCAGGAAGAGACCCAAGAAAATGTCGAAGAAACGGGCTTAACACTAGAACGGCTTGCCAAGGTCTGCAACCATATAAAGGAGGTGAAAGAAATGTTGCAAGAGTGGGACGAGGATATGGTTCGTTCTATGCAATTCTCCAACAAGGTCAATGACATCATGACTCCCTACAGGATGTTCTTAGATCGAAAAAAAAAGCAGCGGCAGCAACTTCCGATCACGATGTTCTTCCAGCCTCGCAAAAAAGAGCCAGTTCCTCCTGCTAGTACGCCTTCGGAAGAAATTGAAGAAGTTGAAGAGGTGTCCCAGGAAAAGACACCTCCTTCTGAAGAGACTTAAAATACTATCATTGGCTGCACAGTAGAAGACATCATCAGCTTCATCATCATCATTTCTACTGTGCAGCAAATTCATCACCATCATCATTCAAGTTTTTCTTGAACTTCTTTCGTGGTGAGTACAGTAACAATCTTTATTTTTTACTTTAATATTCTAACATTTTAATATTTGTGCCTGTTTTATAGTTTAGTACTGTATGCATTAAATTAAAGGGAAGGTTTTAAAAGTCTACATGTTATAACCTATCATATTTTTTTTGTTTATAAAATTTACATTTACAGTACGTACGTAAAACAATCTCTCTCTCTCTCTCGTAAATTGATTTTTTTTGTTTAAAATTTACATTTACAGTACGTATGTAAAATAATCTCTCTCTATCTCTCTCTCTCTCTCTCTCTCTCTCTCTCTCTCTCTCTCTCTCTCTCTCTCTCTCTCTCTCGTAAATTGTTTTCCTGCTTTGCTACGTACAATATGTACTGTATGATTTTATATAGTTACGGTAAATTATATTTGTAATAACATATTTTGTAAATGCTTTTACTGTAAATATCATTATTTATCACTTTCATCATGTGTGTTAAATGCCTTGTTTGTTCTGAGCGTGGTTGTTTACTGAGCGTACAGTACTTTCTGACGCCGTCGTTTCAGGCGGCGTCATAAAGAAAAACATTTCATTTGGAAGTCCTACGAAAAATTAAGTAAAACATTGGTAATAACAAAATCAAAATACTGTATAATCAATATAATCGATGCAAAAACTAACCTATACATATATGTGTACACTAAATGAGCTTGTTTCTTCATTATGATCAGAGATGAACGTAAACAAAACATTGGTTGCCATTTTTTATCGTGCTTTTTAGCGTGTTTAGGAAACGCATGATATAAAATCGCCTTTAATATTTGAGCCTGTTTTAGTTTAGGGTACTGTAGTACATGCATTAAGTGTTCTGTACATTAAAGGGTAGTTTGTTAACAGTACTATGTACAAGGGAAGGTTTTAATAGTCCGAATATACATGTTAAATAAATAGGTAAATATGGAGTCACTACTTCGCGGATTTTCACCTATCGCGGCCGGGTCTGGAACCTATATACAGTACCGCGATAAACGAGGGTTCACTGTAAATAGCTAAGGTTTGTATGGTTAGGAAAAATACAAATTATCTCCGAATTTGTCATTTGTTCCGTAACCGAAATACAAACCACGCTATTTACATAGGGTGACTTACCCCTTAGAAATGGTGGAAAGTCCCCAGCCATACTGGCTTTGGCTTTACCCGGGGACTCAGAATCCGAGTGAGCAGCACTTCGAGAAAAAGAGTCCCTGCACCTCGCAAGTTCCTTGCTCCGCAAGGAGTGTGCGGCCTACATAAGCTTGTGTGTGGAGGGAAGAAGCGTGACTTGTCCTAGGCAGTCAACCTGAAGACCTTTAGATGGAATTCTGGACTAGGACTTTCCCAATACCACCTCGTCAGGGTATGGGGGACGCAACAGTATCATTTTAATACTAGGAACACAAGGAAGCATGGTTTACCTGCAGAGGTTTGAGGTCAGCTATGCAGAGAACCTAGGATGCTGCTTTCCCCAAGAGAGGGGAGGATGAAGAAAGAAGTACGGGCCAGACATACCTCTTTCTATCATGCAGTCTGACACCGGGTAACAATGCCCCCAACCTTCTGTTATCTGTTACAGAATGGAGACTCGAAATCCTGATGGAGTCGAACCGAAGGTTTGGAGTCTAGTAACCGACTCAGGGACGAACCCGAACGTTACCTCTCCCTATCTTCTTGAATGGGCGAAGTCGTACGAGACCATGAAGTATGCTAATACGCTTGGCCGAAGCCAGAGCGGGCCAGAGCACCGTCTTCAAAGTCGGGTGCCTGTCAGATGACTAGCGTAATGGTTCACAGGGAGAAGCCTTAAGATCCCTAAGAACCCGAGCCATGTTCCATGGAGGAGGTCTCACTTCCGACTGGGTGCAGGTAAGTTCGTAGCTTCGTATGAGCGAAGAAAGATCCAGCGAGGAGGAATTGTCTAACCTTAGAGCCTGAAGGCCAGGCTTGAGGCTGAGCGATAGGCTTTACCGCCGAGAGCAAAAGGTGCAATTCCTCCCGCAGATGGACAATAACTCCGCTAACGCTGGAATAGTGGCATCAAGGGGAGAGATACCTCTCCCACGACACCAACCACAGAAGACTCTCCACCTCGCCTGGTGGACCCCTGCGGATGACTTTGCAGGTGTCAAGACATCCGCTCCGCGACCTGTCGCGGAACGCCTCTCTCTGTGAGGAGATGCTGGATGGACTCCAGGCATGGAGCCGAAGCGGAGCTACGGCTTGTGGTAGATGTAGTGGTGTGGTTGCTTTAGCTCTTGTCGTGGGGGAAGCTCTCTCGGGAGTTCCATCCAGGGATGCAAAAGGTTCGGAAACCAATCTGCATGATGCCGTAGCGGAGCTATCAGAGTCATCGACAGGTTGGCCGATAGTCTGGTCTTGTTGAGCCCCCCTTCCCCTCAGACCCAGCGGTGGCAAAGCGCAGACGTTGATGTTGTCCCACCGATGTGGGAAGACATCTCGGCAGGGTGCCTTGGGGTCCGGGGCTGGGGAGAAGTACAGCGACAGCTTGAAATTCAAGGTCGTCGCGAACAGGACCACAAGGTCCGAGCTTGCTGGCTACTGGGGGTTCCAAAGACCACTCGGTACTCTCTACCTGCGATGCTCTGTTCCGAAGAGCACATTCCTTGTCCGGAATGAAGCGAGCCGATAGTGGTATTGAGTGGACTTCGGCTCATCTCAGTATCTCTACTGTAGGATGGGAAGACTGTTATGAAAAAAGTACCTCCTCGCTTGATGAAATAAGCAACTACCGTGGTGTTGTCGCTCACAGAGTGACTCGCCAGGGCCTGTTGGAACTGTTGACGGCCAGAATATGGCCTTCATCCCTAGCCAATTGATGTGGAGGTACCCTTCTAGTTCTGGCCATAGGCTTGAGATCCTTTGGTTCAGAACGTGCCCCCCCCCCTCCTTCTTTGACGCGTCCGAGGACAGCACCAAATGCGGAGGAGGGACGAGAAAATCCACTCTCTAGCAAAGGCTTCGTAGGTCAACCACCACTGCAGGATCCCTCGTTCGGCAGATCCCATAGGACCAGAATGTCTGGGGAATCGTAGTCTTGATTCCACCAGGACTTGAGTTGCCAAAGCAGGAGACTCACCCTGAGGCGAGTGTTTGGGACTAGAGGGGTCAAGGAGGAAGGTGACCTAGGAGGCGTAACCAGAAAAGGGCTGGAGACTCTCCTCGCCTCAGGAAAGGTTCTCCTACTCTCCTCCGCCTTGCTATCCTGTCATCTGATGGAAAGGCTTAACGGAGCTTGGAGACTAAAATTAAGCCTAGATATCCCAGTTGTTGCGATGGAAACAGAGAAAAACTTCTCAAGATTTACCATGATCCTTAGATCTTAGCAAAGTCCCAGAGGCTTGTCCCGGCGTCAAAGAAGGGTCGATACCGAAACTGCCGGGGTAGCCAGACATCCAGAAAGCGAAGGAGGCGGATGCCGCTCCTGTGTGGACATGAGGGTTCGGAATGAACTTCCTGGTGAATGCCTGCGGAGCTGAGGAAAGATCGAAGTACCGCACCTTGAACTGGTATATCTGTTGCCTAGGCTGAATTCCAAGTACTTCCTGTAAAGACGGATGGATTGGGATCTGGAAGTACCTGACTCTCGGATCCAGTATGCACGTGAAGTCTTGTGGTTTCCCTAGAAGTCTGATCAAATCTGTTGTATCATACTGACCGCAGTTTGTACGACAAACTTGTTCAGGGCTAAGAGGACGATGGCGGGTCTCCAGCCTTCAGGCGCTTCTTACAAGAAAGAGTCGCTTGAAGAACCTTGGGGGGAGCCGCCAACAACCTTGGAGAGCGATGGCACGTTGGCGCGTTGGCGCGATTGGCAAGCGATGGTTCTTTGCGGGAGATGGAGCGTCGGCGATCGATGTTGTGTAGCGACCGATCGCATACAGGAGAGCCAACGCATGGCCGCGTATGGCGATCTGAAGCGTGGGCGCGTTGAAAACGCTAGCGGGCAGGCGAAGAATCGCGCGCGATCGCTAGGAGATCGCTGGCGCATAGGAGATCGACGGAGCGCGGTTGCGCGGCCAGAAGATATCAGCGAGGGGCAGAACCAGATGGTGAGGTTGCGCATAATGGCAAACGCTCGTGGCCGAGTACGGAAGACTTCTCGTGGGCACGCGGGCGCTCAGAGACTCATTCAATTCTAGAGCACAGTAGATCATCGGCGAGGAGGTGAAGGAATCATCTCTTTCGCCTCCACCCACATCTGGAAGGTCGTGGAGTACACTGGTGCGCCTTGCGCACATCAGGAAAGGGCACGCAGATGTGCGCTGGCGAGAAGGCGAACGAGGGTGTAAAAAAGAAGGAACAATCTCCTTGCCTGTGCCTAGATCCAAAGATCGTGGGCGCGAGGGCGAACGTTGGCGGACATTGTGCACATTAGAAAAAGGAGCGCAGATGTGTGCTGGTGCGCAGGTGATCGTGGGAGTACGGGAGACCGTTGGCGCACAAGGCGCGTAGCAGGAAAGGGGGTCCAGAAGTGCGCTGGCGAGCTGAAGAGGGCTGGCGCACAGAAGGTCTCCGAGGCGCAGGTGAGCGCTGGCGATCAGGAGATCTACGGCGAGACTCAGCTACAGGAGATCGCAGGAGAGAAGTCTGGAACACAGCAGGAGAGCGCAAGAGCGCTCGCGCGCAGGAAAACGTGGGCGCGCAGGTAAAACCTGGCACTTAAGGGACTTACCCACATTGTGGAGTAAGCCCTTAGCCCCGAAGGGACCGGTGCTCGTAGGAAAGGAGGTACGTTGGTGCCCACAGTGCATCTGCATCCAGAAGAAGGTCTGGCAGGAGGATCCTCTGCGGGGAGGGTGAAGATGAAGACGACCACAGGCAGGAGCACCATCATCAGACCTCCAAAGAGGAGTCTCTGGAGTGAATTCCCCCAAGGGGGAGAAACACTGGCAGGAGAGACCGTGGCATCAGCTGCCCCCGAAGGGGACTGAGCCCTCAGCAACAACAGCAACAACAGCAGAAGGAGACCTCCGAAGAGGAGTCTCTGAGGTGAACTTCCCCCACGGGGAAGAAACACTCGCAGGAGAGACCGTAGGGCTCAGCTGCCCTCCGAAGGGAACTGAGCCTTCAGCAAACAACAGCAGAAGGAGTCCTTCGAAGCGGAGTCTCTCTCGCGAACGAGAGAGGAAAACTTCGCAGAAGAGACTGAAGATGGAGCCCAAGGGCCGAAGGGTCAGCCAGTGACCTAGGAGCCAACCTCCGAAGAGGCGCTCCTGCAGCTGCTCAGCCCCTTGAGCGTAGCTGCAGGTGAGACCGCTCAGCACCAAAACTATGGTCCGAGAAGTAACCACTCAGCCCCTTGAGCAAGGTTACAAAAGCGGTCGCTCAGCACCAAGAGCAAAACCACCAGAGGACCAGGAACATATCATAATTATTAAAGGTAAGAGAAGTTTCCCCTGAAAGGGAAAGAAACTCAAAACTGGGCAGGGAACCTCCCTCGGAAGGGAAGTTACCCACCCAAGGAGGCGAACCTCCTGAGTGCTTTAAGATGAACTGAAGAGCTGTCGGGTGTCTCGGGAGAACTTCCAGGAAAAGAAGACACGCCCCTGACGAAGTCCTATAAAGGAGGCAGCAACAGCCGACTCCCCAAGTCCCAACAAGACAGCTCTGCTTCGTTGTCACATTAGGCAAACGAAAAACAGATCGTTAACTGTGAAAATAAAAAGTAATTAGTTAACATTCATTCCCCCGGGAAGAATACGAAGAGGAAACCCGAGGGAAAAGAACACAAGAATTACATAACAGGCAAGAGCCCCAACCCCACCTACACTCACGGGAAGGGAAAAGGGCGAGAACTGTAACAAAAACTGAATTATAAATTATAATTATGCAATTCATTAAAGAATGTTCACTAAAAGTAAGAACGAAACACCCCAAAGGGAAACGTTCTAAAAAGCTGAAAAGTTAACAAATACAATTAGATTTAATAATAAAAAAAAATAATTGAGATAAAAAGTACTGCGTAGCAACTCCACCCGAACGGAGGAGCTATCGTAGTATGTAGAAAACGTAGTAAAAGGTGAACGACCTCCAGAGAGAGAGAGAGAGAGAGAGAGACCGTAGACAAACTACACTCTCGCGATCCTACACTGAACCCCACCTTCCCCGAAGGAAAAGAGGAGTAGTGGAGAACAAATAATAAGTCCAGCGATGACGACTCCCCACGGCGCCCGTGGAAGGAGGCGACCGAAGGACCAAGGAAGAGATCGCGGTCCATGAACTTACATCGTAGTGGCCTGACTGCCGGCGGCCACACGATGATATCGTACACACACACACACACAGCACAAACACTGAAAAGGAAACTTACTGATTTCTATACTCAAATATATACATAAACATAAAAATATGTTTACATATATATATGAGTAAAGAAAAGTAAGTAATTAAGTAAAGACAAAACAATAAATGGCTGCCATGCGAGGACGGGAACAGAGACATCCGTTCATCGTCCGAGCCAAAAGCGAAGTGAGTCAGTTCACCAGTGTGTGAGGGGGGAGGGGTAGCTAGCTACCCCTCCCCAACCCCTGCTAACTAGCGCGGGGGTAGTTAACCCTCGTTAAAAATCTAATGGCTCGCCATTTCAGCTACGCCGAAAGTAAAACCCTATGTAAATAGCGTGGTTTGTATTTCGGTTACGGAAAAAATACAATTTCAATACTTTACACTAGCTACCACAGCAACCAAATCCTGGTAACTTTCATTGTGAAAGTCAATACTAAATTATAACACCCAACACCTGATACTGTAACTCTCATGGAAAAATTAACAATACAAATTTAGGGAGTTTAATAGTACAATTGCCTCAATACACACTTTTAATACTACTTATACTGTGCTAGAACATCACCTACAGCTACCATTATGTCTAACGTCCAAGGACTCTGATAAGAAAATCAAGCTGCTTCTTAATAGTACAGTACAAAAATAATTTATCTTATCATTAAACCTATTTTTACTCAAAGACAGGCAAGCTGTAGCTTCAAAGGGGTTAGCATTATGAACACTAGATAAGATTAATTGAAATAAATAATTTTCATGTGTAAATTCATCTAATTATTGCCAAGAAATAAATAAACTTATTACCTTTCTGACTACATTTCTTATATCTTGGTCCCGAGGATTAAACCTGCGACTTTCAAAGGAAAAGCCTTCCTCCTGGGATAACTCATCAACTGCATATTCCATAACTTGCTCTTTTATGTTCTTGGTACCAAATACACCATCAATTGTTAAATCTCGAATCTTCTGGATAATTTTTGGATGGACTGGTTCATGTGCCCTTCCCGTTCTCTTCTGTAAGGAATGTTAATATTTTACTACTGAAATAAACTGTAAGAAAAACTTTTGTACAAGGTCATGGTGTAGTAGAACATCATATTAAGAGAGTGAATTAGTAATCAAGTACTAGATACATAGCCACATACCCATATAACTAAATAATTAAGGATACCGTACTACGCTACAATATTAAGAGACCAGAACAAAAATAGATAAGGACATGAAATAACTAGATAAATAGAGAAAGAATTCAATATTAATCATGATCTTTAAACAGAAATGAACTGTTTCATTATTTACTGGGAATTCACAAGCTTTAATTCCTAACTGAAGAGCTTTGTACACAAAATAAAAAATAAATCAAAAGAATTCTATCTGATGTATGAAAAACATTTTGTTCCTTCTTAAAAGACAAGAGAACGGGCAAGTATTTAAATAGCATCCCCTCATTTTCATTTCTCATTCTTTGTATGTATAAAAATATATATCAGAAAATCATAGCCACTGGAAGTGGGAAGGATGGGTGGGAATTTCCAAGAATTGTAGGTAAGAATTGAAATAATTAATCTCAGTCTCATGGTAATGGAAATTTCAATGAAACTTCCTGAAATTCATATGCTCAATACCATATTGCCCTGGTAGGTGGGACAGTGGTACTCGGTTAAAATAAACCAAAATAAATATTATGTCAATTAATAAAATTACTGTAGACACTTTGCAAGCAATCTTACTTTTGAAGCTGAATTGAGTAGCAACTAAATTATGGTTTAACCAACCACCATTGGAAATACTGCCTGGATTAGGATAGCAATTAACAGTAATAACCTAAAATTCTACATCTTAATAATCATATTTGCACCAAACTTGAGACACTAATTTGAAATACTTCCTAAATTGTTTACTTCCTTAAAACTGTCCAATAAAGATGACAAATTCGGAGATCATTTGTATTTTTCCTAACCATACAAACCATAGCTATTTACATTGGGTTTACTTTTCGGCGTAGCTGAGATTGACGAGAAAATAGATTTTAACGAGGGTTAACTACCCCCGCGCTAGTTAGCGAGGGTAGGGGAAGGGGTAGCTTCCTACCCCTCTCCCCCCCCCCCACACACCGGTGATTTGCTTCACTTAGAGGTAGGACTTGACTTGGGGGACAGGGCTGGCGGGCAAATATGTGTAAATAGCTAAGGTTTGTATGGTTAGGAAAAATACAAATTATCTCCAACTTTGTCATTTGTTCCATAACTGAAATACAAACCACGCTATTTACATTGGGTGACTTACCCCTTAGGAAGGGTGGAAAGTCCCCAGCCTTACTGACTTTGGCTTTACCCGGGGACTCCGACTCCAATTGAGTAGCACTCGAGAAAAGGAGTCCCTGCACCTCACAAGTTCCTCGCTTCGCAAGGAATGTGTGGTCTACATAAGTTGTGTGTGGAGGAAAGAGCGTGACTCGTCCTATGAAGTTGACCTTGAGACCTTTAGATAGGAATCCAGGATAGGACGTTCCCAATACCACCTCGTGAGGGTATGGGGGACGCGACAGCATTAAGCTTAATAATGGGAGCACAAGAAAGCATGGTTTACCTGCAGAGGTTGAGGTCAGCTATGCGGAGACCAGGATGCTGCTTCCCCAAGAGAGGGGAGGATGAAGAAAGAAGTAAGGGTCAGACATACTCTTTCATTCACGCAGACTAAAACCGGGTAACAACGCCCTCAACCTACAGCTACTTGTCCATAAAGGAGCCTGAGGCTAGACCAGCTGTTGTGCAGCCACCATAGGGCCGATAGAAAAAGTATCGAGGCTCCTGTGGGTCACGTCCTGCAGGTAGTGGGCTGTGAAGGTCATCTGACGCTTCTAGACCCCAGCTTGAAGTACCTGCGTCACAGAGAAGTTTCTCTTGAAGGCCAGGGACGTAGCGATGCCCCTGACGTCGTGTGCCCTAGGGTGACGTGACGGAGGAGGGTCCGGATTCAAGGCGTGATGGATAACCCTTCGAATCCAAGCCGAGATGGTGTTCTTGGTGACCCTCCTCTTCGTCCTGCCTGTGCTAACAAACAATGCTTGCACCTGAGGATGAACTGCAGCTGTTCTCTTCAAGTAACACCTCAGACTCCTCACTGGACACAATAGCAGCTAGTCTGGGTCGCTTGTTACAGAACGGAGACTCGCGACCCTGAAAGAGTCGAACCGTGTGTCCAGCACTCCAGGGTTCTGAGTCTTGGCAACAAACTCAGGGACGAACCTGAACGTTACCTCCCCCCATCCCCTTGAATGGGCGACGTCGTACGAGAGACCATGAAGTTCACTAACTCGTTTGGCAGAGGCCAAAGCGAGCAAGAAAGCAGTCTTCCAAGACAGGTGGCAATCAGAGGCCTGGCATAATGGTTCGAAGGGAGGTCTCTTAAGAGCCCTGAGGACCCGAACCACGTTCCAAGGAGGAGGTCTCACTTCCGACTGAGGGCAGGTAAGCTCATAGCTACGTATGAGTAGAGAGAGTTCCAGCGAGGAAGAGATGTCCACTCCTTTCAGCCTAAAAGCCAAGCTTAAGGCTGAGCGATAGCCTTTCACTGCTGAGACCGAAAAGCGCATTTCCTCCCGCAAATAAACGACAAACTCCCCTATTGCTGGAATAGTGGCATCGAGTGGAGAGATACTCCTCCCACGACACCAACCCCAGAAGACTCTCCACTTTGCCTGGTAGACTCCCTCAGAGGACTTTCACAGGTGCCGAGACATTCTCTATGCAACCTGTTGCGAAAAGCCTCTCTCTGTGAGGAGACGCTGGACAGTCTCCAGTCGTGAAGCCGAAGCGAGGCTACGGGTCTGTGGAAGATGTTGCAATGTGGTTGTTTGAGTAGCTCGTGTCGTGGGGGAAGTTCTCTCGGGAGCTCTGTTAGGAGCTGCAGAAGGTCCGGGAACCATTCCGCGTGATGCCATAGCGGAGTTATCAGAGTCATCGACAAGTTGACAGATAGTCTGGTCCTGTTGAGCACCCTTCTCATCAGACAGAATGGTGGGAAGGCGTACACGTCGATGTTGTCCCACTGTTGTTGGAAAGCATCTTGCCAGAGTGCCTTGGGGTCCGGGACTGGGGAGCAGTACAGGGGCAGTTTGAAATTCAAATCTGTCACGAACAGATCCACGGTCGGGGAACCCCACAAAATCAGGACTTTGTTGGCTATCTGAGGATCCAAAGACCACTTGGTACTCACTATCTGCGAAGCCCTGCTCAGACTGTCGGCGAGCACATTCCTCTTGCCAGGAATGAAGCGAGCTGATAGTGTTATCGAGTGGATTTCGGTCCACCTCAGAATCTCAACAGCAAGATGGGATAGCTGCTGCGAAAAAGTACCTCCCTGCTTGTTGATATAAGCCACTACCGTGGTGTTGTCGCTCATCACCACCATGGAGTGACCCGCAAGGGTCCGCTGGAACTGTTGAAGAGCCAGGAAAACTGCCATCATTTCTAGCAGGTTGATGTGCAGGTACTTTTCTGATTCTGACCAAAGGCCTGAGGTCCTCTGGTTCAGAATGTGCTCCCCCCTCCTTCTTATGAGGCGTCCGAAAACAGTGTCAATTCTGGGGGGAGGGCGAGAAGATCCACTCCCTTTCTCAGGTTCCCGTCGACCAGCCACCACCGCAGGTCCGCCTGTTCCGAAGGTCCTATCGGGACCAGAGAGTCCGGGGAATCGGATCCTTGATTCCACCAGGACTTGAGCCGCCACTGCAGGGATCTCATCCTAAGACGCCCGTTTGGAACCAGACGGGCCACGGAGGACACGTGACCTAAGAGACGCAACCACGATTGGGCGGGAAGCTCTTCTCCCCTGAAGAAGGGTTCCGCCACCCTCCTCAGCCTTGCTATCCTGTCGTCTGATGGAAAGGCTTTGTGGAGATTGGTGTCTAACAACATGCCTAGATAAACCAGTCGTTGGGACGGCTGCAGAGAGGACTTCTCGAGATTTACCACGATCCCCAGATCCTGGCAAAGTCCCAGAAGCCTGTCTCGGTGTCGAAGAAGGGTCGACTCCGAGTCTGCTAGAATCAGCCAGTCGTCCAGATAATGGAGGAGATGGATGCCGTTCCTGTGCGCCCAAGACGAAATCAGGGTGAACACTCTGGTGAACACTTGAGGTGCTGTGGAGAGACCGAAGCACAGCACCTTGAACTGGTAGGTCTTGCTGTCTAGGCTGAATCTCAAGTACTTCCTGGAAGACGGATGGATTGGGATCTGGAAGTACGCGTCTTTCAGATCCAGTGTGCACATGAAGTCTTGTGGTCTCACTGCAAGTCTGACCGTGTCTGCTGTCTCCATGCTGAACGGAGTTTGCTTGACAAACTTGTTCAGAGCTGAGAGGTCGATGACGGGTCTCCAGCCTCCAGACGCCTTCTTTATAAGAAAGAGTCGACTGAAGAAGCCTGGGGAGCCGTCGACGACCTCCTGGAGAGCATCCTTCTTGAGCATGGTCTCGACTTCCGCCCGAAGGGCTAGCCCCTTTACCGATCCCACGGCATAGGAGCTCAACGACACTGGATTCGCTGTCAGGGGAGGTTGAGATGTCGTGAATGGGACACGATACCCTTCGCCGATCACGAAGACCGTCCAAGCATCGGCCCCATGTTGCTGCCACCTGTGCACGCAACTTTGAAGGCATCCCCCCACATGTGGACACGCGGGGGGGACTGCCACTCCTAGCGTTTGCGGCCGCGGCCGCTCCCTCTAGGAGTCTTGCCTCCCCTGGAGGACTTACTGCCCCTCTTCGTCCTTGACAGGAAAGGGCTGGGTCTTAGACACCACTTTCTTAGCTGCCGGCGCCTGCTTCGGTGTCTTGCGAGGCTGCTGCTGATGTTGCTGCGGGACTGGAGGCTTGTAGGGCCGAGATGCAAGGGCCCTTTGGAGAAGGGAGTCCTGATTAGACTTCCTCCACCTCTCAGCTGTACGTTCCATGTCCTGGGGCTCAAACAAATTCCCCCCGAGGAGGGAGGCGTGTCTGAGCCTGTTGACATCCACGGCGGGGACCTTCGGATGGATCTTCTCGGTCACCGCATCACGACGCTTCAGCACTGAGTTGGCCCACAGGTTGGTAACCTGATGTGCCAGGAACTCGATGGAGCGAGTGCCCGAGAGGAGGAAGGTCTCCAAGGCCTTCCTATTGCTCTCCTTAGACAGATCCTCAGAGCGCAATAGGATGCCCAGAGAACCTAGCCAGACATCCAGCCATGAAGTGACCTGCATGGCGCACTTCGCGACCTTCGCATGGCTTAGGATCTCCGACGCCGAGAACGTCACCTGCCGGGCGGAGATCTTCTCAAGAGGAACTCCCCTAGTAAGCTCTTCTACCGAATGGTCGAGGGGAAGAGTGCGGCTAGACTCCCCCATGATCTCAAAATACCACCTCTGCTGGAGACGAGGAGGTGGGAGGAGTTTGTTCCCGGCAGAGGAACGACTGGAGGAAGCGAGTACTGCGAGCTGAGCGCTGACCCTGGCTCTGGCACTCTTCAGCCCCTGGGATCAGGGCAGAGCCGCGCTGGCCTTTGGGGGCTTCTGAGTTCCATAAACCTGATCCAGGACCGTGTCCTTGCCTTCACGGGGGGCGATCACAGGGTCCATGAACCCGTTGAGCTGTCTCATCAGGACCAAGACCTGCCAGAAGGCATGCTCAGAATCTTGCTGCTCTCCTCCCTGTGGACTGGCAGCTAAGTCTCCTGTTCCCGGAAGCTCTTTTGGGGAGACACGTGGACGTTCTCCTGGAGTCTAGCTGGTTCCTGACGAATACGTGCAGAAGACTTCGGCAACGTCTTGGAGTCCTTGGGTTCCCTCCTGGGCGGGATACAAGACTCCAGCAAGGTGGTCTGGTAGGCACCTTCCGCGCGAGACAATTCTCCTCCACGAGGAGGTGACTCCCCCCTTGATGCCGAGGGGGAGATCGCCGCCTCACTGAACTCTCCCGAGGATGGAAAAGCCTCGTCTACGGGAGATGGAGAAAACGACTGCGAAGGGGACGGGGCCTTCCTGACAGACCTCTTAGGAACCAACTTCTCCCTGGGAGATGTCACCACTAAGTCAACTCCTCTCCTTCTCTTCAGCGGGGGCGAGGCCATCGCTGGCTTGTGTCCTAGATCGACGAGTGCCGGCTTCATAGCCTTCACTAACGCCCGCATCAGAGGACCAAACCGTCTGCCGAGACAGGGACACAGAGTTCGAAATTCGCGTTGGAGGGAAGGGGATTGGGCGATCCTTCGGAGTGGACACCACTGGACCTGCCTGCAAAAAAAAAAGGGGAAGAAAGTTGCCTTGACCTCTCCAAAGGTCCTTCCTTGTCCTGCAAAAGAGACCTGAGCTTAGGTGGAGGCGATCCCGACTGTGACCTGGCGACACGCGTCCCTGCTGCTGCCGCGAGCTGCGGAACCCGACGCGAACGGGGGTCGTACTGATGCTCGCGCGAGGGTGACACGAAAGAGTCGCGCACGAGGGGCTGTTGGAGCACGGGCACGCAACTGCGCGGAGACAAACGAGCGCGGGGGCCGATCGCGCGCGGGCGAACAGGCGCGTATGCGAGTGAGCACGTGTGCGAGCGGGCGAGTGAGCGCGTTGGCGAGTGGGCGAACGAGAGCGCTCAGGAGACCGCTGAGGGCCAGGGGACCGATAGTGTCCTGGAGACCTGTGACACGTGGGCAAGCGATGGCGAGTCGGCAATCGATGGCGCGTCGGCGAACGCTGGCGCGTTGGCGAACGCTGGCGCGTTGGCGAACGCTGGCGCGTTGGCGAACGCTGGCGCGCGGGCGAGCGATGGCGCGTGGTGGCGCGATGGCGCGTGGTGGCGCGTGGTGGCGCGATGGCGCGTGGTGGCGCGTTGGCGAGCGATGGCGCGTAGAACGCGCAGGCGAGCTGATCGCAGGGGACCTATGTTTCTCCGGATCTGGACCTACTGGGCGCTGACGCGTAGGAGAGCGCTTGTGTGCAGGCGATGGATCACAAGGAGGATCTGGAGATCGCCGGCGCTCAGGGGAACGCTGACACGTCGGAGATTGCTGTCGCGCTGATGAACGCTGGCGAGCAGGGAGACGGCGCGTAGAAGACTGCGCAAGAACTGTCGGCGCGACGCGCAAAGGCGAACGCTCGCGAGTGGGCTCAGGAAGAGGAGGCGTGCAGGAACTCTAGGTGTACGCACCGGAGATCGCGCGCGTTGCTGCGCAGGAGAAAGCTGACATGCAGGATCGCGAGGGCGAGAAGTTGCATCCTTGCCCATGTCCTGAACCAGAGTTCTAGGGCGCGTGTCAGGAACTGGAAGCGCAGGTGCGCGTTGACGAGCAGGAGATCTAGTGCGCTCAGGAGACCGTTGGCACGCTGGGCGCGCAGCAGGAACAGGAGGATGTTCGTTGTCCTTAGGAGAGCGCTGGCGAGCAGTAGGGAGTTGATCATCAGAATAGCGCAGGCGAGCAGGAGAGCGCTGGCGATCAGGAGAGAGCTGACGAGCAGGTGAGCGCTGAAGAGGCAGGAGAGCGTTGGTGTGCAACTACTCGTGAACGCGCAGAAGGGCGCGCAGGGGAACCCTGACGCGCAAGGGTAGCGCCAACACTGTGGGTGACATCCCTTTGCCCCGAAGGGACCGGTGCCCGTCGACTGACGAGATCAGACTGCTGGCCGTCTGCACAGGAAGTAGAAGGTCTGGAAGGCGTGGGAGAACGTGAACGATCCCCGGAGAGGTCTAAGGACACGGCTGCTACAGACTGCTTCTGGTGAGGAGAGTCCCCATTAGAGGACGGATGAGGAGAAGACTCGAAAAGGCGCCTCTTGACACCCTTATAGGGAGACGGGAGGCCCTTGCGGCGAAGCGGACAATGAGCCTTACGGCGAAGACGGCCACGAAGGAGGTCGTCAGGATCATCAGTCCTCCGAAGAGGAGTCTCAGTCAGAGTGCTCCCCCGAGGGGGAGACTTGGCCGCAGGAGAGCCCGTAGGACCCCCTTCCCCCTCCGAAGTATGTACAGAAGGGGGAGGAGAGCCTTCAGCAACGTCATCACCATCAAGAGCCGCATAGGTTTGACCAGACTCGTCGGAAGCCTCTGCCAACACGACGTCGACGATAGACAGAGGATCTACGTCTGCTATCACCGGCGACTGCTTGACAGCGGCCCCCAACTGAATAAAGTCAAATAGGGCTTCCTTGGAGGGCAGGCCCTTAAGCCCCAAGGAAGCCCAAAGCTGAAAAAGATCATCATTATACATAGAGTTAACATTATCAAAATCCTCCCCCGGAGGAGGAGGGGGAACAGCCCCGCTTTGGGAGGCGACGCCCTCTCCCGCACCCCGAGGTCAGGAAACAGAACTAGGGCCTGCGCTCCCACTCGGCGGCCTTTCACTAGGAGCCGGACGAGGGAGAGCTTCGGAAGAGGTAGGGCAGCGTAAGAAGAGTCCCGAGAGCCTTCCTCCTTCAAGGCAACCCTCGAAGGAGAACGGTCTCTCTTGGACTTCTTCTTACGCTGGCGAGCAAACCTCTCCCACTGGGAGGCAGATCACTCCCTACACTCACTACATGTATTTTCACCATCACACCGTCGGCCTCGACACTGCGGGCAAAGGGTGTGAGGATTGGTATCCACCGCAGACATGAAGGTACCGCAAGGGCGGCCAGCAATCCCAGGGCACTTGCGCATGATGAACAGCAAAGGGCGAGGCCAATTTCAAACACACAAAGCTGAGGAAAAGCAAAGAAAAAATTAAGGCTATCAAAAACGAGGATGATAGACAGACACGTCTGCACATCGTTCGAGCCAAAAGTGAAGTGAAGCAAATCACCGGTGTGTGGGGGGGAGGCGTAGCAAGCTACCCCTTCCCCTACCCCCGCTAACTAGCGCGGGGGTAGTTAACCCTTGTTAAAATCTATTGGCTCGTCAATTTCAGCTACGCCGAAAGGTAAACCCAATGTAAATAGCGTGGTTTGTATTTCGGTTACGGAACAATTATTAATTCAAACAAAAAATTAACAACAATGAAACTCCCCTGCTGACCCTACTCAGCCAGGGGCTCAACATTACAGTATTCAAAATTAAACTTGACTTTTCACAAACAATGATTGGAAAATACAGAAACAAGATGCCATTAAGGTGAGTTTAAAACCTTCTCCAAGGATAAATTTCAGATATAGAGTTCAATGTAGCAGTATCTGTTCTGAATTGTTCAACCTCTATCACATATCCAGTTACAGAACCTAGAAGATAAGTATGGAACGGATTTGGATGGAAGAGGGGGGACTGTGCAAGGCAAAGCATCACCTTGCTGACAGTAGTGTACATATTTTTGAACTGCTCTTTGCCTTCCTTCCTCGTAGACTGAGCCTAGAAGGGACAAGAATGGGGGGAGCAGGGTCCAACCCTTTCTGGGGGATGAAGCTGCTGGTGCTCATTGCCGTGATTTTGGAAAGGTCAGAACCTTCCTCGATATCGAGCAAAATGGCATGGCCATTGTCTCACTCAAAAGACCAGAGTTCTTAGGGGATACCTCATAGTAAATGAAGGATTAGTGATACACAGTATCCCCTTTCACTGCTACCTCAGCATTTACACTCTGAAAGGTAAACAAGGAGTCTTGCACCTATCTAATCCTTAGAGCAACACTTGTGTATGTAACAAAAAGGTGCTACCATGAACCATTGTACCTCAAGGCTAGATATCATATGCTTAACAATTGGTTCTGGTTTTGTTTCCTACATCTAAAATACAAATGCTCAAATTCGAATGGGTCTAAGAATATATAATAGGAGGTAGAAGAAAAATTGGGCAGAGAACAATCTAGACCCAGGTCAGAGAAAGACCCCTGGTAACAAAGAGCTAGAGAGTTATCGCGTCCTCTGACTGGCCAAATACTACACATACAGTACACAGAATGGGCTGCCATAATCTTTGCAAAATTTCCTCTTTCCTTATAATCTTGACAACACTATGATAACCAAACAATTCTTCTTCATTCAAGGGGTTAATTACTGAACTGAAATTGTTCAGTTGCTACTTGCTACTTGGTAAGGGTAGAAGAGACTCTTTAGCAATGGTAAGCAGCTCTTTTAGGAAAAGGACACTCCAAAATCAAACCATTGTTCTCTACTCCTTGGGTAGTGCCATAGCCCCTGTACCACGGCCTTCCACTGTCTTGGGTTTGAGTTCTCTTGCTTGAGGATACACTGAAGCCCACTATTCTATCTGTGTTCTTATTTCATTTCCTCACTAGGCTATTTTCCCTGCTGGAGCCCTTGGGCTTATAGCATACGGCTTTTCCAAGTAGGGACACAGCTTAGCTGCTAGTAGTAATAATAATAATAATAATAATAATAATAATAATAATAAATAATAACAATAATACTAATAATAATTCAGTGCACCCTCCCTCTGGTAAACGGGTATTGTCGGTCCTATTTAGTTCTTCTAAACCCAGAGTATGGACTAGTCACTGACCAGCCCTTTGGTGTGCAGGACTAGCACCAAGCAGCGGTAACTCCTCTTTCTAAAGTACCAAAGTACCTCGTAAAAGAAGAGAGCCCAAAGAGATACTCTATCGTCCAGGCAATCGGTAAAGAAGGAGCTTACGCTCCTCGATCACTTAACCCATGCTGTGAGCAGTCCAGTAAATACTAACCCATTATGGTTCTAAATGATCAGCCAGGGCCCCGCGATATTAGCCAATGCTCTACAAGATTTGTCATCAGCCCTGTAGAGCCTTTGACAGGAAAGTGAGAAGTACTAGTTGGCCATGCTCACTACCTGTCGTTAATTACCTCATTAATGAATTTAACCACTTTTTCAGTTCTGCTAAAGGCATTCCCTATCATCAGGGACAAATAAATTCAATGTGTGTATGAGCAAATAAAATATTACCCTCTTGATTCCCGGAGTAAACGGCTTGTCCGCTGGCTCAATGAGGTGATTTTCATGTTGTTCTATTTTGGGCAGACTAACTACAAAGCAGCGGTGAAAAGTCATCACATCTCTTGACTGGAATGCTTTCTTTAAGGCTTTTGACTGCACTTTATGTCTCCAAGGGGTATTTTCACAAACCTGAAGAGAATCAGTAAAATTCAAAGTGCAAGAATTTAAGAAATATGAATTACACAAATTATTAACAAAATATAGACATGTTACCATGTAACACTAAGCCACACATACCTTAAAATCAGGGAATCGAAGTATCTCACGTAATCGTATCTGTGCAGGACAATTTAACTTTTTGGTACCTTTATATTTTAAGACACCATCAGGCTGAAACAAAAGAAGTAATGTACATACAAATAATATTTAAAATAAAAACATCAAACCCGTATAGACCAATCCTAATTTTCGATCCACCATCTTATTTTTCAAGAGTAGCAGATTTTATTTCATTGGATTTCACAACTTGATACTATAGTCTCTTAATCAGCCAATTCAGTATTGAAAAGCTACATTCCTTCCTAGCCTGAAGCAGCATTTCACTTGTAAGTGAAACAGGACAAGAGTGAATACTTAAGTAATTATTACCATGCATAAGTGTGGGAAATACAGTAATGCATTCTATTTGACTGAGTACAGTACTGTACATCTTAAAAATATTTTTTCTTCAAATAACCACTATGACTACTACTACACTTACGCTGCGCAACCATCATGAATGCACTACAATAACTAATTAAACGGTGTTGGCTATGTACCTGAATATTACATCATAATCTTATGTTTTGTATAATTCCTGATACTGTATCTTTATAATATCTTTGTGATCCTCTTGTGCAACCTTAGTTACCTCCAAAAACCCCCCTTATATTTTCAAGTAACTGTTACTTTAATTTCACCCCAACACCATATTCACCACTCATCTATAAATGTATCATCTGAGCAAGAGCTGTTAAACTCAAAATATGATTTGTTCCATATATTGTACTGTAGAACGTTTCAAAGCTCAAAAAAATCGGTTTTGGACCAAAAAGTTTGAGTGAAAAATGCCTGTTCTTGAATAAATATTCAGTACTCAACCAGTGCAAATAAAAGCCTGCCCTTGTTGCGGATGAATGTAAACATTCGCTCTGCCTCATTTTTCATGTTACATTATGCTATTCAGTATAGTATCTTTGATTTGCATTCTTTTTCATTTATTTTGATTTATTAGCACTTGAACAGGGGTCCAAAGAAGAATAAGAGTGAAAGTGGTCAAGTAAAAGGAAAACAGTTCAAGCAACTACTGAACTAAAAAAGGAAACCATTGCTAAGCACGAAAACAGAATACGTGTTTCAGATCTTGCTCTCAAATATCTTTGGCTAAGTTGACTATTTTAAAGAGTAAAGTAATAATAAAGGGAGCTAATGTTGCTAAAGGAGTGCCTACTGTACTTTGATGAAGCAACGGCCTCAGATACTTGAGGAAGAGAAGTTCTTACTTATTTTCATAAATGAGAAACAGGTATGAGGTGACAGCATTAGCAAGCCATTTATTTGTATAAAGGGGCTAAACATCTCAGCTAAGTGGGGAAAAGTTCAAGCTTTTGTTGAAAAAACTCAAATCCTGATAATATAATAACCAATAGCGCTGTAAACCTTTTAAATGAGAAGATTCTGCAAGAAAAGCAAAATCAACATACATTGGATCACATTTCAATTAAACAAAATCCAACCCCAAACCAACAGAAAATGGAAAAAACCCAAAACCTTAATTACCAGATGTTTTTATGGAAGAGGATTCCCCCTTCCCGTCATAACTCCTCCCTTCTTCCCCATGCTGCCATCCACTTACGCTGACATATAGCTATCAAAAATTTAATTTCTTATATGTTAAAATGACTTCTAATGGTTTAATTTTTATTGGGAGCTTTATATGTATTATTGTAATTACTCTTTGTATAAAAACTACATAACTGCGTCACTTTTTTATGCTAGTATGTTACAATACTAGCGAATTAACTGGGGCTTAGAATGCATTATTTACTTCTACATTATTTGTAATGGGACATAATGATTCGGTATTTGAACGAATCAGTATTCAACCATCGTTTTGGAACGAATTATGGTCGAATACCAAGGTATTACTGTAAACATAAATTCATAAGGAATACAGTCAAATGTCTTCGATGAGGAAATTCAGGTCATCCAAATAGTTCTTTAGAGCATCCCTTAACCCTTTTACCCCCAAATGACGTCCTGGTACGTTTCACAAAACTCATCCCTTTACCCCCATGGACATACCGGTACGTCCTTGCAAAAATCTGCTATTCAAATTTTTTTTTGCATATTTTTGATAATTTTTTGAGAAGCTTCAGGCATTTTCCAAGAGAATGTGGCCAACCTGACCTCTCTATGTGGAAAACTAAGGCTGTTAGAGCAATTTAAAAAAATATTCTACAAAATGTGCTTGAAAAAAAATAACCCCTGGGGGTTAAGGGTTGGAAATTTCCAAATAGCCTTGGGGTAAAAGGGTTAAAATTCTTTTGTTTTACTTAGTTTTACATTTTCACCTAATCCTTTGCCCTTTTCTCCCACATAACCATGCTCTTTTTTTCCAGGATCAATTTAATAATTATTCAAAACCAATGTTCACGGACACACCATTTACTACCACAAGTTTTAAAAGTAATTTGTATTTTTCCTAATGAAACATACCTGAGTCCTTTAATTAGGAGATTGATTCAAGTGCTCCTAGAACATGGCAGTTAAAACTTATAAAAAGGTGTCTGCAGTAGCCGGTAAATATCGGCCTGTGGTAAGGAAGTCACACCCTCTTGCCAGTACACTGAGCAGTCACTCTGATTGCATCTGGGACTTTTAGGGGGAGCTGATGGCAGTGTAAAGACCATAGAATTAGTAGTGAAATAATAAATTTTTGCTTATTTATTTAGTGAAAAACATTGTACATATCATCACTGCATTTATTGTAAATTGTTACACTCATCAGCCATTAAATTGTCTCATGTTTTGATTCAGGTTTGTGCCATGCCTTACAACTAGTAGAGAACCACATGACACTCAGTAGTTGATAGACGGACTGTAATTATTTCTCGTGTTTTGAACATGATTAATTAGGAACCAGAACCAGGACTCACAGTTGATGTGTATGGGAGAGAACAATAAGGGACTACAGACCATCATATGCTTATCTTGAGGCATCGAGATTAGAAACTGGATTATCCACAATGGACTCGGAACCTCTTGCACCAATAATTGTTCAAATGCTTAAACAAGAGTTGGCAAAAGCCACTAACCTGAATACTGCTCACTGACATGGATCAAGTAATTAGTATACCATGGCATGCATCTGAGTATGCATACAATTGCCTGAAATGCCACCTGATTTGTGTCATGGCATCAGGATGGACTTTTTGTGTACATCATATGTGATGTGCTTGTGAAAAAGTTGTCAGCAAGTTTGTGATTTCTTACTAGCAAACAAAGCTAAACCATACTTTTCCATTCCTTAGAGATATAGACAGCCTTGTGCTCATGTAGTGCAAATTTATGCTATTGTTTTTTACATATTGTGATAACACATGCTTGGGGCTTGGACTTCCTCCCTAATATAGTGTCTTGCAACTTTTCTAGTTGTATAACTAAATGTAATGTACTGGTGCACACAACCTGTATATTTTGATTCCATGTAGTCTTTTTACAAAAGTATTTGTGTTTTATGTGTTAATGTACTGAATAACAGTACAGTACATAAATAGTTGTACTACCTCTCTGAGACTGCTGATGCTGTCATCTGATGAAAAGACTCTTGCTACTGCAGAGTCTATGTGTGTAGTTGAGCACTTCAGCCTCTGATTGGGTATAAAATTTGACTTTTACCAAATTACTACAATCCCCAGCTTATGACAAAAGGAGAGAAGCCAATCTTGACCAAAAACACTACTCACTCCAAAATGGGGTCTTGAACTGGTACACCATACCATTGAGAGAGAAACGGAAGCACTTTTGAGTAGACTGATGAATAGGTTTTTCTTCAAGTATACATCCTTATATCCACTGAAAGAATGAAGTCTTGTTCTCTAATGAAACTCAGTATAGTCTATACTGTTTCCATTCTGAACTTCACTGGTTCAGAGGAGAGAGGTCAGTGACTGTTCTCCAGCCTTCAGTTGACTTCACCACCAGTAAGAGTCAACTGTAGGACACCAGAGACACGTCTTGAAAGACCTCAAAGACATTCTTCTCCAACATCTCTTTCATCTCTGCCAGAAAAGGCAGGGCTTTTGGTGATGATGGACAATTGTTCCTAAACATTACCTGTCTGTGAGATGGGGGGGGGGGGGTTGGCAGTCAAAAATAGGTAGTATGTATCTGTCCCAAAGGATACTCACTTATAGCATGACCGCCATCCCCTACTCATGGCAGCAGGAGAAAAACACCGATTTTGAGTTCCCATTCTACCTCACTTCCTAAACTGTCCAGTTCTGGGGGCTCAAAAGGGCTGTGCATGCACAGAATCCCTTCGAATGGAAGAGGTGTAAGCAGTCCTGATTAGGGTCTAGAGAAGATTGGAGTGACCTCCTTTACCCCTGATACCATAGGCATACCACACCTGAAGGTTTGGCTGCAGACACCCTTGAAGAGCCCAAGACCCCCAAAGGAACTATGCAAAACAGTTTCCCACTTTTCCACACCACTGGCAGCAAGTGTCTCCTCAGAAGGACACACGTGGCCACCCACACCATCGTGTTTAAGAGAGTCAGAGCAACCTTTGGACGAACTTGCTGTGAGAATTGGGAAGCCAAAGTGTATCAGCTCTTCAGAACTCAATTGGACCCCTGGTTCACTCGCTGGGGTGGCAACAATGTCAGTGCCTTCTCACATAGACAGCTCAAGGAACTTGTACTTCCCTTAAGACTTAGACCTCATTATCCTCACAAAGTATGTCACCATACCTGACCACTGGTGGAGCCACGAGACTGCTTGAAGGGAAGCCATGGCAGAAGACTACATTGCTGACTACTAAGAGGCTGAGATGTAAAGTCTTTGAAAAGAATGTGGGAGGGGCTACTCGACTACCACCTGCTGTTAACTACCTTGTTAACAAATTCAACGATTGTTCCAGCTTGAACAGAAGACATTCTTTATTTTAAAGGATGGAAGGTTTGTATACGTGAAGGAACAAATAATGATTCTCATGAATTTCATATCATTAAAGTTGAATTTTACCAGTTACCTCTACTTTTTGTTTTAAAAGACAGTTCCAAAGGATGAATGTTCTTTGTCAGTTGGTATGTTTGTCTAAGCAAATCATAGTTCTTTAAGTCATTATACCAAACCCTAAAGATAAATATACAAAAAAAAACCTGGAAATGGCTTCTTACCATAAGGGTTGGCCTGCCAACTTTCTTTTCACCTTTTGGAAGGGGACGACGATATTTACCATGCTGACAGTCCATAAGCTTTTTATTGAGAATAGTGTAAGGAATGCCATCTTCACCCCAATACACTTTAATCCCATATGGATTGAACTCTGAAGGAAAAATAAAATAAACACATGAGATTTTACAACCAAGAAAACTGTACTAAGCACTGAAATATTCAACAAACCATACTTAATAAAGAATAACTGGTCCAATATTGGCAGTATGAGGATAAGGGGCTTGTAACATTCATTAAAACAACCACCCTAATGCATTTATCTAGCCAAAACTAAAAGGAAAAATGAAAATGAACAAGAATGGAAACAAGTAAACCTTTAAAATAACAACCATTCACCTCTTTTGTAAAATGTGAAAATTGGGAAGACATTTTCAAGACACATAACAGGGAAGCAAAAATTAAAATGGAATTTTAATAAAAAAAAAAAATATTTCTAAACTCAGTTACTGATCATATTTGCTTTGTTCTCAAAGCTAAGCAAACTACGTTACATTACCAAACCCCAAATTAAAAATTTCCAATTTAGATGCTTATGCCTCTTGCCCAAGGATGCGAGACCTAGTTAAAAATGGAAAAAACCAATACGGCTAACCAACACCATCTTAGCTTCAGTCTTGAAGTTGAAACTAATAATCTATCCTCTTGACTTCATTAATAAGTGGGAAGGAGGGTGGGCATGCATATGAACATCAGGTGAGTATAGAAGTAATAAATTTTACTATTAAAATTAAATTGATTTTTATGGGCCTCCCCTGATGTTCATATTGCTTACTTCCACACTTTGAAGGATATGGCTCATGAAGCAATGGAAAGGGATTTCTGTTTAACTGCGCTAGCATTACCTCTTTATTAGGTTTAGCTTCTTTAGCTACAATATCGTTTACCTTGATTATAATTGTATTTGGGTTATGATCAAGATTTTCTAGAATTTTTTCAAGATGAAGAGTTTCTGTGGTATGCTTCTTTATCAGACAATCAACACAGAAAACCAAGATTGTGGCTTTCAAATTTATCATGCTAGTTTTTATTTTTGTTTTTGACAAATTTATAACCAGATTATTAATCTTATATATATACTGTATATATTCATATTTATTAATGTTATGAAATTGATAAATCAATCAATTCTTTCAGATGCATAAAATTTACCAGGCATTTTTTTTATTCTTAGTTGTTTGGTGCAAAACTATTGATTTACCAGCTATACCTAAAGCTGGAAATGGAATTATTTCAACGATACATCATCAATCACATTTCCTCCAGATGCATGAAAATCTAATGAAATCTTAAGGACCTCGTCCTCTACTGCTTAGTTTGTGATGACTTCACTTTCGGATTCATATTTTTTTACAAAAGGCACAAGGATAATTAGATTAATGGAAAGTTTGTACATCAACCTGTCACATTCTTGCAGTTTTAACAAGAAACAACTGCATATCTTTGTATTATTCATTTAATTTATCCAAGTTTAAATGAACACATCAAAATATCTGCGCATTTATTCATTTATACTGGAGGGGGAAAGCAAAATACTAAAACAGCCAAATTTTGAGAGGCAGCAGCAAGAGTACTTTTCTGCTTGTGGAGGAAGTCAAAAGTGAGCGTCTTGCTGATTGGTGGGGGGGAGAGGCTTACCCGCAACCTGTCTGTCGGAAGTTGTAGCAACTATCTTGTTAAATCTTTAAAGACCATTTAAGGGGCCCAGCCATAATGCCAATGTATGAGGGTACGAGAAGAAAAACACAAAATCATGAAAAAATTCACTGAGCTTTGTATGGCAATGGAGAATGCATTCACAAAATATTTTGTCAAAATTCCTCTTACTCTCATAGTTACAGGGTAATTAGTAAAAGTAATTCAATAAACGAAAAATATTGTCCCCTACAGGAAAATGCAGTATTTCTTCTGTTATTGTAAATTCTTATAATTATTACATCTTAATGTAAAAGAAATTGTGAACAATGGCATCTGTATAGCTTCCATGAGTCACAAGACGATGTATTACTGTACATGGTAAATTACATCCTTCACCCTTCAGTCCTACCACAAACCTCAGAGAGAGTAAATATCTGAGTTTGACCTCTGGCATTCACTAATCTTTACATTAGTTTTTCTTGATTTTGGCAAGAATTTTATCATTTCAAAGAGGAAAAGACAATTTCATCATCTTGCTACCATAAGGAGGAAGAAAATTTTCTCTATCAAGAGTTCAGAAGAGGGTAATATCGGTAGTGGAGAGAGAGAGAGAGAGAGAGAGAGAGAGAGAGAGAGAGAGAGAGAGAGAGAGAGAGAGAGAGAGAGAGAGAGAGAGAGAGAGGCCGCCTTGCCTAACATAAGCCAAAAGAAAATATATTAATTTTAAACCTATAAATATCTATGGAATTTTACTGTACTGTATTATCATACAGTTAATAAAGGTTGGAAAGCCAATTTTGACATACCTGTACATCCAAAACTTTTTCTCCTAGTCTTGATGACAGAAAAACGAGTTCTGGTTGTCTCTTCAAGGCAACTCACCACTTCTTGAACATCATTTAAACTTTCAACAATTCCATTGTAGTTATCAAATTTAATGAGGAATAATTTCACCCACGGAGGGTCTGGTATTTCAGCGTTACGAACCACCAAGTTCATGGGAATAATAGGGTTCGTCATCGGGTCCACAATTTCAATTATGATTTTTGAAGCCATGCCAAAGTCAACATCATTTACATCTTCAATGTCTTCCTTTAATCTTGGATTCCTGCAAAGCAATAAGACTAAGTTAGAATGAGATAAATCACAAGAACAAAAAGAACTGACTGCTGTCCTTGTAAAAGCAGTGCACACAACCATTAATAAAATTAAGTCACAAATTAACATGATATGTGTTTACAAATGTCATGCGAGCATGTATGATGAACCTTTCCAGAATTTTCTACAGTCTTAGATCATTTAACACACTTGTAAAGGGTACTTAGGGAGGCTCAACTTTCCTTTCAATAGATTAGCGTAACAAATAGAGCAATTAATTTCTTATCTAAATTACTTAATTATGTTATTTTGATAATAAAATAAATTTTTGAATATACTTACCCGGTGATTATATAAGCTGCAGCTCTGCTGCTCGACAGAAAACTCTACGTTAAAAATCCGCCAGCGATCGCTATGCAGGTAGGGGGTGTACTTCAACAGCGCCATCTGTCGTGCAGGTACTCAGTACTCATTGTAAACAAAGAACTCAATTTTCTCCTCAGTCCACTGCGTCTCTATTGGGGAGGAAGGGAGGGTCCTTTAATATATAATCACCGGGTAAGTATATTCAAAAATTTATTTTATTATCAAAATAACATTTTTCAATATTTAACTTAGCCGGTGATTATATAAGCTGATTCACACCCAGGGAGGTGGGTAGAGACCAGCAATAAATGTTTACATTATTATGAGCTAAGGATTTTTTATTTCATTTTAGCAGTTATCAAAATAACAAACATAAAATAAATAAGTACCTGGTAAGGAAGTCGACTTGAACAATTACTCTGCCTTTTTAAGTACGTCTTCCTTACGGAGCCTCGCGATCCTCTTAGGATGCTGAGCGACCCCTAGGAGCTGAAGTATCAAGGGTTGCAACCCATACTACAGGACCTCATCAAAACCTCTAATCTAGGCGCTTCTCAAGAAAAGAATTTGACCACCCGCCAAATCAACCAGGATGCGAAAGGCTTCTTAGCCTTCCGGACAACCCAAAAAACAACAATAAAAACATCTCAAGAGAAAGATTAAAAAGGTTATGGAATTAGGGGAATGTAGTGGTTGAGCCCTCACCCACTACTGCACTCGCTGCTACGAATGGTCCCAGGGTGTAGCAGTTCTCGTAAAGAGACTGGACATCTTTAAGATAAAAAGACACGTACACTGACTTGCTTCTCCAATAGGTTGCGTCCATTATACTTCGCAGAGATCTATTTTGTTTAAAGGCCACTGAAGTTGCGACAGCTCTAACTTCATGTGTCCTTACCTTCAGCAAAGCTTGGTCTTCCTCACTCAGATGGGAATGAGCTTCTCGTATTAACAGTCTGATAAAATAGGATAAAGCATTCTTTGACATAGGCAAAGATGGTTTCTTAACAGAACACCATAAAGCTTCTGACTGTCCTCGTAAAGGTTTAGTTCGTCTTAAATAGAACTTAAGAGCTCTAACAGGGCATAAGACTCTTTCTAGTTCATTTCCAACCATATTTGATAGGCTTGGAATATCGAACGATTTCGGCCAAGGACGAGAAGGTAGCTCGTTTTTGGCTAGAAAACCAAGTTGTAAAGAACATGTAGCCGTTTCAGATGAAAATCCGATGTTCCTGCTGAAGGCGTGAATCTCACTGACTCTTTTAGCTGTGGCTAAGCAAACCAGGAAAAGAGTCTTTAAAGTGAGATCTTTAAAGGAGGCTGATTGTAGGGGCTCGAACCTTTCTGACATGAGGAATCTTAGTACCACGTCTAAATTCCAACCAGGTGTAGCCAAACGACGCTCCTTCGTGGTCTCAAAAGACTTAAGGAGGTCCTGTAGATCTTTGTTGTTGGAAAGATCTAAGCCTCTGTGACGGAAGACTGATGCCAACATGCTTCTGTAACCCTTGATAGTGGGAGCTGAAAGAGATCTTTCTTTCCTCAGGTATAAAAGGAAGTCAGCTATCTGAGTTACAGAGGTACTGGTCGAGGATACTGATAATGACTTGCACCAGTTTCGGAAGACTTCCCACTTCGATTGGTAGACTCTAAGAGTGGATGTCCTCCTTGCTCTAGCAATCGCCCTGGCTGCCTCCTTCGAAAAGCCTCTAGCTCTCGAGAGTCTTTCGATAGTCTGAAGGCAGTCAGACGAAGAGCGTGGAGGCCTTGGTGTACCTTCTTTACGTGTGGCTGACGTAGAAGGTCCACCCTTAGAGGAAGAGTTCTGGGAACGTCCACTAGCCATCGAAGTACCTCGGTGAACCATTCTCTCGCGGGCCAGAGGGGAGCAACTAACGTCAACCTTGTCCCTTCGTGAGAGGCAAACTTCTGCAGTACCTTGTTGACAATCTTGAACGGGGGGAATGCATATAGGTCTAGATGTGACCAATCTAGTAGAAAAGCATCTATATGAACTGCTGCTGGGTCCGGGATGGGTGAGCAATATATTGGGAGCCTCTTGGTCAGCGAGGTTGCGAAGAGATCTATGGTAGGCTGGCCCCATGTGGCCCACAGTCTATTGCACACATCCTTGTGTAGGGTCCATTCTGTTGGAATGATTTGTCCATTCCGACTGAGGCAATCTGCCATGACATTCAAGTTGCCTTGGATGAACCTCGTTACTAGAGAAATGTTTAGATCTTTTGACCAGGTGAGGAGGTCCCTTGCGATCTCGTACAACGTCAAAGAGTGGGTCCCTCCTTGCTTGGAGATGTACGCCAAAGCCGTGGTGTTGTCCGAGTTCACCTCCACCACTTTGCCTTGAAGGAGAGACTTGAAGCTTTTCAAGGCCAGATGAACTGCCAGTAGCTCCTTGCAGTTGATATGCATTGTTCTTCGACTCGAGTTCCAAGTTCCCGAGCATTCCCGACCGTCTAATGTCGCGCCCCAGCCCGTGTCCGATGCGTCCGAGAAGAGAACGTGGTTGGGAGTCTGAACAGCCAGGGGCAGACCCTCTCTGAGGCTGATACTGTCCTTCCACCAAGTCAGGGAAGACTTCATCTTCTCGGAAATGGGGATCGAGACCGCTTCTAGCGTCTTGTCCTTTTTCCAGTAAACAGCTAGGTGATATTGAAGAGGACGGAGGTGTAGTCTTCCTAACGATACGAACTGTTCCAGGGATGATAGTGTCCCTATCAGACTCATCCACTGCCTGACTGAACATCGTTCCTTCTTCAGCATGTTCTGGATGCATAACTGGGCTTGACTTGTTCTGGGGGCCGACGGAAAAGCCCGAAAAGCTTGACTGTGAATCTCCATCCCTAAATACACAATAGTTTGGGATGGGACCAGTTGAGACTTTTCCATATTGACCAGGAGACCCAATTCCTTGGTCAGATCTAGAGTCCACTTTAGATCCTTCAGACAGCGACGACTGGAAGAAGCTCTTAGTAGCCAGTCGTCCAAATAGAGGGAGGCTCTGATGTCCGCTAAATGAAGGAATTTGGCTATATTCCTCATCAGCCTCGTAAACACAAGAGGAGCTGTGCTTAGGCCAAAGCACAGGGCTTGAAACTGGTAGACAACCTTTTCGTAAACGAATCTCAGAAAAGGTTGGGAGTCTGGGTGGATGGGGACGTGAAAGTATGCGTCCCTTAGGTCTAAAGAGACCATCCAGTCTTCCTTTCTGACCGCTGCTAGAACGGACTTTGTGGTCTCCATGGCGAACGTCTGCTTTGTGACAAAGACATTCAGCGCACTGACGTCTAGCACCGGCCTCCACTCTCCTGTCTTCTTTACCACTAAGAAGAGACGGTTGTAGAACCCCGGGGTTTGATGGTCCAGGACTTTGACTACCGCTCCCTTTTCTAGCAAGAGAGACACCTCCTGTTTCAATGCTCGTCTCTTGTCTTCCTCTCTGTACCTGGGAGAGAGATCGATGGGAGACGTTGCTAGAGGGGGTTTGCGTACAAACGGGATCTTGTACCCCTCTCTGAGCAACTTCACAGATTGTGCATCTGCGCCTCTCTTCTCCCAGGTCTGCCAGAAGTTCTTGAGTCTGGCTCCCACTGCTGTCTGAAGAAGGTGGCAGTCAGACTCTGCCTTTAAAGGACTTGGTTCCTTTCTTCTTCCCACGTCTCCCTTCGGCACGAGCACCTCCTCTGCTGGAGGCTCTGCCACGAAAGGGCGGAATAAATCTGGACGCTGGAGTGTCCATCCTTGGTCTTGACAAGGTAGGCAAAGGGGTGGCTTTGCGGGCAGAGGACGCAACCAGGTCATGGGTGTCCTTCTGGATCAAAGAAGCAGCAATCTCCTTAATCAAGTCCTCTGGAAAAAGGCACTTAGAGAGAGGAGCAAACAGAAGTTCTGATCTTTGACACGGTGTCACTCCAGCTGACAGGAAAGAGCAAAGGTTCTCACGCTTCTTGAGGACCCCGGATACGAACGATGCAGCAAGCTCACTAGATCCGTCACGTATGGCCTTGTCCATGCAGGACATGATGAGCAAGGAAGATTCCTTCTCAGTCGGGGAGATCTTCCTGCTCAAAGCTCCCAGACACCAGTCCAAAAAGTTGAAGACCTCGAAGGCTCTAAATACTCCTTTCAACAGATGGTCTAGGTCCGAAGGTGACCAGCATATCTTAGAGCGTCTCATGGCTAGCCTGCGGGGAGAGTCTACAAGACTTGAGAAGTCGCCCTGGGCAGAGGCAGGAACTCCCAAGCCGAGAACTTCTCCCGTGGCATACCAGACGCTCGATCTGGAAGAGAGTTTAGCAGGGGGAAACGTGAAGGCTGTCTTCCCTAGACTCTTTTTGGACTGCATCCAATCTCCTAAAACTCGTAAAGCTCTCTTGGACGAGCGTGCGAGGACGAGTTTCGTAAAGGCAGGCGAGGATGACTGCGTACCTAAAGCAAACTCTGACGGAGGAGAGCGTGGAGCCACAGACACAAACTGGTCCGGATACATCTCTTTGAACAGAGCAAGAACTTTTCTAAAGTCCAAAGAGGGTTGCGTGGACTTGGGCTCGTCAAGGTCCGAATGTGGTTCATCAACGTGTGCCGCATCGTCATCATCAGAGAGTCCATCATCCGAGAATTGAGGAGGAAGCGGCAAAGGAGTAGGTATCGGCTGGTCAGCTGAGTCCGGTCGCACGGGTGCACGCGTGACTGAACCGGACGCAACGTCATGGAACTGTTGCCCAGTCTGTGAGCTGGCAACAACCATAGCAGCGCGGGGACGCACAGCGTCTACTCCAGACTGTCTAGTCTGATGTGGGCGAGCAGAGGCAACCACACTGGGTTGCGGAGGTTGACGCACCGCGTCAAAACAAAACAACTTTGACGGTTGTTGTACCTCGCGAACGTCAACGGAAGGTTCCGTGCGTCGCTGAACGTCAACATGCGGCTGGCAGGGTACACTGGAACGCATGGGTGGCGGGACTCTCTCAGCTGGAGTGCGCAAGAAGGTCGCCTCAGCGTCCACAGGACGCACAACCGTGGTTGGTTATAGGCAAGAGGTTGGTGCAGCAGCAACCTTCTCCACACGAAAGTCCTGCATCAGAGATGTTAATTGGTAATGCATGGTCTGCAGCAAAGACCACTTAGGGTCTGCAGGAGCAGGTGCGGCGACAGACGGTGTGACTGCCTGAGGCGGTACCGCTTTGCCTCTCTTAGGAGGTGAGCAGTCATCGGAAGACTGCAGCGAGTCCGAACTGACCCAGTGGCTACAACTGGGCCGTTGGACTTGCGCGGAAGGGATCGACTTGCGCTTAAGAGGTCGTGAGACCTTGGTCCATGGTTTCTTACGAGAAACCTCTTCCGCAGACGAGGAATAAATGGGCTCTCTCGTCTCTGTGTGGGTGGGGCGATCTTGGGTAGATACGCCCGAAACCACGGAGGGAACATCTGTTCGCTGATTAAAGCCTCTCGAACCCTTTGGTCGTACGACATTGCTCTTCCCCTGGACTTGGGAGCTTGCAAAAGGTCCCGGACTAGGAGGACGACAGGCACGAACAGACGAACCCTCAAGCGCAACACTATCCACAACACTATCACTCACTTTATCACTTCCCACTGCACTCTTACACTTCAGCTCTTTGACGTCCGCCATGAGCTGGTTACGGTCACTAGCCAAGGACTCAACTCTCTCACCCAGAGCTTGGATGGCACGCATCATATCTGCCATCGAAGGTTCCTGAGTGCCAGAAGGGGGATTAGGAGCAACCACTACAGGGGAAGGAATAGGTTGTGGGGCATGAGGAGAGGAAAAATCAACGGAACGAGATGAACTTCTCCTGACTCTATCTCTCTCTAGCCTACGTGTATATTTCTGGAATTCGATAAAATCGAATTCCGAAAGCCCAACGCATTCCTCACATCGATCTTCCAATTGACAGGTTTTATCCCGACAATTGGAACAAACGGTGTGAGGATCGATAGAGGCCTTCGGAAGACGCCTTGAACAGTCCCTAGCATTACACTTCCTGAATTTAGGGACTTGAGAAAGGTCAGCCATTTTGAATTGGTCAAAGGGGAATTCAAAAACTATCCAAAGTCATCAACAAATAATCCGATATAAAAAAAAAGAAAGCAAGGATTTATTGAAGAGAAAGCCTGCACAGCGAAAGCTCAAAACTAGAAACGTGTACTTCACCAAATAGTTGTGAAAACAAATCCAGTTAGCAACAGCGAATTAGTAGGTCTTGCCGGTAGCACGACAGAGAGAAAATTGAGTTCTTTGTTTACAATGAGTACTGAGTACCTGCACGACAGATGGCGCTGTTGAAGTACACCCCCTACCTGCATAGCGATCGCTGGCGGATTTTTAACGTAGAGTTTTCTGTCGAGCAGCAGAGCTGCAGCTTATATAATCACCGGCTAAGTTAAATATTGAAAACTAATAAAATCGAAGAGATCTTCTTCATCGCGCTATTTTAAATTCCACAATCTATACTAGGAAACGGGTAATAACCTCGATATTATGATCAATGGAGCATTTGTAGAAGGCTGGGTACCAGTTCAAAAATAAAGTAAAAATTTCTTAATCTAACCTAGCTTAGCTTCCTTTATCTACTTTACCTCAACAAGTAAACTACGTTTTATATCTGTCCCTACATTATAGCAGGTTAGTTCAGTTAAAAAATTAAGTAAAAATCTCCTATCGATACTTAACCTAAACTAAACGGGCTATTCCTTACCTACACTAAATAATAACAAAGAAAGTTTGGTATTTTTGTAGTGAATTACAGGGCAATGTAACCTAGGAAAAAAACTACTGTTTCTTATAGAAAAAATTACGCTCTCTTCAAAAATGACACTCATTTCCGTCGCAAATGAATAGTTTCAGAAATGTATATACATCTATATCCTATGATAATGGGGGACCCCCAGTGGGAACTCGGGGTTTTGGGAGGGGAAAACATACTGGGGAAACGATATATAATTGTTTTCCTATAGTAAATAACGTGAATTAACCGAATTTGATGTTCATTTCAATCGGAAACAAACAGATCAACCAATTCGGATAACTTTGAGTTGCACGGTGTCACTTCTCTTACGAACGAACAAACGATAACATTATCAACGTTACCAATAATACACAGTGTTACCAACGTTGACGTATGGTACACAGAGTTACCAACAGCACGCTGACATTACTAAAGATAGTAATGATAGATATTTCCATATGTATTTTAAATAATTTCTCTATATAAGTTTTACTCAATATATAAAAAGTACAAAAAGGGCACAGAACCTAACAAACCCACCTAACCTAGCCTAGTAGTATGACAGGTCACAAAATAACATTTGATCTACATCGGACGTTGGCAGCACTGGTTACTGTATTTTTTCATGACACAATATTTGTAACGGCACCTCCAAAGTTTATCCAGATATACTGTTTTGTATTTTCCTCCGGTTATTATAATTTCAAGAAGGTAATGTATAGAGAAGAAAAGGCTTGTTTTACGTTTATATATCGATTCCCCAGTATGTTTTCCCCCACCCAAAACCCCGAGTTCCCACTGGGGGTCCCCCATTATTGGAGGATATAGATGTATATATATTTCGGAAACTATTAATTTGCGACGGGAACGGGTGTCATTTTCGAAGAGAGCGTAATTTTTTCTATAAGAAAAAGTAGTTGTTTTCCTAGGTTACATTGCCCTGTAATACACTAATAATGAAACCGAAAGTTTTACATCTAACCTTACATTATAAATATCACCATCCGAATGGACATTCAAAACAGTTTTCAGGGTCACATGAATTTTAACATTTTTCAGGATTTTTTTTCCAAGTAATACGAACAAATGGGGGTGTATGTATTATACCGGCCACCTGCATGTATGATTACAGCTAATGGAGCCTTTGTAGATCAGCGGCCAGGTGCTCCAGCAAGCATGGAAAATTGGAATTTCTTCCCATATTCTAACCATTCATAAGACATGACCGGTATACTACAAAAACTTTGTCTTGTTCTGCAAAACCTCTACACAAGGATACGAACTAAAACATCCTCATCTATCCTACAAGCAGTGTCCCTACCAGCGACCCACCTTACACTGCCGTATTCTTTGTCGGCCGCTATCATACATACAACCCTAGCTAACTTAGCATACGGCAGTATAAGGGGGATCACAGGGGGCGTTAGCCCATCCCCCCCCCAATCCGTTAGGTAAGGACACGGCTTGTAGGTCAGGTTAGTGGGGAATGTTGAGGTTAGTTGATGACCATTTTTAATCCACCACTGGCCGCTGATATACAAAGGCCCCAACGAATGAAAATGAGATGTTACACCTGAAAAACCTTTATGTCACTCGGGAAGTAACCAGGGATACGACCTAAAACTTCCTATTCCATAATACCCCAAAGTGGTTTCTTATCCATGGATATTTCATTGAATAACAACAATTAAATACGATTAAAACTTACGCAACTGCTTCCAGCTTTATTTTCTTCATCTCGGCGATTAAGCCTTTTATCAGGCTTAGGCTAAACTAGACCTCAAGCAACTTGTCCCGTAATAAAACCGAGGGAAGATGAGAATTTAGACTGCCATGAATCAATACGTTGAGAAAGTCTTCAAAACGAGGTCATTTATCGTAAATTACCCACATAGACCTGATTGGTAACTTATGAGAGTTAGCTGTGCTGAGTCTGACCTCAGAGTTGTGGCCGTCACAACAACAGATCAGAGATTTCTCATGTGATCTTCCGATAAAAGACGGCAAGAATTGAGACCTTCAGATTCAGATTTTGTATAAAATAAAATACTTTAAAATCCTTTAATTCAATTTTATTTTCTATGCTTTCCAATTCTTGTAAACTCTGCCTATTTGATTAAACATTAACCATGAACTCTACTTATTCATTTTAGTTGGGATAACAAGATGTTAAAACAAATGACATGGAGATTATCAATATTGAATCAATATTATTATTATTATTATTATTATTATTATTATTATTATTATTATTATCATTATTATTATTATTATTATTATTATTATTATCATTATTATTACAAGCAGCATACTATAAGCCCAAAGGCTCCAACAGGGAAAAATAGCCCAGTGAGGAAAGGAAATAAGGAAAGAGAACTACAAGAGAAGTAGGCCTAGTTAACAATTAAGATAAAATATTACAAGAACAGTAACAACACCAAAATAGATATTTCATTTATAAACTAAGAAAACTTCAAAAAAAAAAAAGAGGAAGAGAAATAAGATAGGATAGCATGTCTGAGGGTGCCCTCGTCCCTCAAGCAAGAGAACTCTATCCCAAGATGTGGAAGACCATGGTACAGACTCTATGGCACTACCCGAGACTAGAGAACAATGGTTTGATTTTGGAGTGCCCCTCTCCTGTAAGAGCTGCTTACCATAGCCAAAGAGTCTCTTCTATCCTTACCAAGAGGAAAGTACTTAATGAACAAGTATAGTGCAGCAATTAACCCCTTGAACAAATAAGAATTGTTTTGTAATCTCGGTGTTATCAGGTGTATGACGACAGAGGAGAATGTGGAAAGAATAGGCCAGCTTATTCGGTGTATGTGTAACCAGAGAGAGGGATTTAATGTGGTATTGCCTGGCCAGTCAAAGGACCCAATAACTGTCTAGCTATAGTAACTCAACGGGTTGCTAGCCAACTTACTACACACACACACACACACACACACAGACACACACACACACACACACACACATATATATATATATATATATATATATATATACATATATAGAACCCTTGAGCTATTAGCATACTGATATTCTAATTATTGTTGTAACTGGCTATTAATGAAAGCTAGATAGATAGATAGATAGATAGATAGATAGATAGATTGCCTGAAAGTATATTATCAAATGAAACACCAACTGAGATGGAAGAGAGAAAAAAAAACAATAAAAGGATAAATCAGGTGAAATGAGGACCGGTTAAACATGTAGGCTTAGAGCAAATGAGAAGTTGGTTATATTCTATCAGTGGGTAACAATAAAACAAGAAAATGGAACACAAAGTTTGTAGTGGTACCAGGAAATAAAAGTTTTGGTGGTGAAAAAATAAAGATGATTGTTTGCATCTGCAGCTTACTTTACTTTTACTTTGACGGCTGTTTTTTTTTTTTCGGTCCTATACAGCAGGGGAACCCTACTCTTTACAGGATATTCACTGTCATTTTAACTCACTAAATGTCCTATTCAAGTCAGTTCATAAAAGAGAAATAAGGAAAGAGAGATAATGAAAGTAAAGATAAGGTGAATAAAAGTTTTGGTGACGGTGAATGAAAAGTAGCTTTACGTGATAGCATAAAAACAGAGACAAAAGGTAATGAACATGTATCTCTCAGAAAGAAAGATACTACTAGAAATTAGGCCTACAATCTGAAGCGGAGTACAATCCTGATTATGGATGAAGTGTGTTGAGACTTGAATTAAAGGGTGTGCATCAATTATTTGTTATGAACTAGTTATATGAGAAGTTTAGAACTAAAGGGAAAAGTTTTATGTGGCATATATGATCTATAAAGGATGCTAATGTTATGCTATGTGGAACCTAAACTTATGGCAGCTATCAGAGTTTTTGAAGATCGTAGCGAAGCGTGCGTTAGAATATATCAGTTGTGTGTAAATATGTCTGAGACAATTGTGTATTTCGGATGGAGTGATGTGGGAAGTAAGAAAGACGACAATAGATTTACGGTGAAAGTTGATGGAGAGGAAAATATGAGCTGTTGTAGGATGTGGAATGCATGATGTTCACAGACGATACCGTGCTGATTGAAGACAGTAAAGAGACAGCAGAATTAAGTAAAAGAGTCTGAAACTGTTTACAAGGGATAAAGTTCAGCGTCAATTTGACCAATACCAAGGTTATAAGGATAATGAAACCCAAGTAGTTGGATAAATCATTGTTAATGTCAATGTTGAGTTACATAATAGGTGAGTCAAGAACGGTATTGCATGTTGTGTGAGAGAGAGAGAGAGAGAGAGAGAGAGAGAGAGAGAGAGAGAGTGTGTGTGTGTGTGTGTGTGTGTGTGTGTGTTGTGTGTGGATTGGCAGGAAACTTGAATTCTTTGTGGCAGACAAGATGTGTATGTATGGTTTTTTTTTTCTTTTTATAACTCCTCTTTACGGAATGATCTTCCATACCAAAAAGATATATCAGTGAGACTTCCCAAATTCAAACTTGCTGCATACACTTTTATTCGCAGATTGACAAGAGGCCGAATTCATTGTTCATCTGTAATTTGTTCGTCGTAATAAACAATCTCCAACAGATTTAGTATATTTGAGAACAAAGCCCTCAGAAGGATATTAGAAGTTAAATGGCAGGACAGGATTAGAAATTAAACTATAAACGAGATTACTTGACCAAACGTTTAATTGGGCTCGACAAGGCACTAGAGGAGTTAGAAGACCCAGGTCTACATGGCTGAGAATTATAAAGAGTGAAGTATGAGATGGTGAATGGCGAAGTATTGAATTAAAAGCTCAAGATAGAGATGACTGGCAAAATTTAACCGAGGTCCTTTGCGTCAATAGGCGTAGGAGATGATGATGATGATGAGATGTTTTACCTTTCAACTATTCTTTACTTCTCTTCCTCACTGAGGTCCGGTCCCTATTTACGCTTTTGGGCTTGTTGCATTCCGCTTTTGACATACTGTACTACTACTACTACTACTACTACTACTACTACTACTACTACTACTACTACTACTAATAATAATAATAATAATAATAATAATAATAATAATAATAATAATAATAATAATAATAATAATAATAATAATAATAATGTATGTGATTAAAAAAGAAACATTGGAACTTGAAATTAACTGTTTGTGCGTCTTATCATTGTCATAATGAAATAGGCGTGAGAAAAATATAGATATGTAGACAAAATGGTTGTGATTTAGGTGAAAGGGTGGATCCAAGTGCCTTTAATCGTTGTTTTATCGTGTTTATATTGAACGTATAATGGAGAGAGAGAGAGAGAGAGAGAGAGAGAGAGAGAGAGAGAGAGAGAGAGAGAGAGAGAGAGAGAGAGAGAGAGAGAGAGAGAGAGAGAGAGAGACCTTTATAAAGGTGGAGTAGATATAATAGAAAATCTAATGAAATGGAAGGATACTGATTTTCACAAGTGGAGAGGGTGGGTAGCACTGTGTGTAGAAATTCTAAAGTTAGTATTATCTCATTCACTTTACTATTTTTTTCATCTGGTTCCTGATTTCTTCCTATCCTCCTTATATTCTGTGTTTCTTTGTCCTCATCTTCCTTTTCCCCTTTTATTTTATGAGCTAGCTCGCTCCTCATATTGATCCTTCCCTGATCCATAGGACGAGCTGCCTTTCATTTGTCAGCTATACTTTATAGTTTTCATGGATAACATTATTTTTACGTAAGAATGCACCACGTTTAGCGTATTTCTTTAATCTGATATTGACCAATTTCAGTTACTGAATAGTTTAGGTGTCAGCTTGTATCCCTTAGTTCCGCATCTAGATACGTTCACAATTGAACACTATTAAATCTTACATTTTCTATTCTTCTTTGGCCGATGGTTTAACAAAGTTTCTGACATCTACGAAACTCGCTTTGTGTTGCGTGTGACTGGAAACTTTTGAAGCAAGTCACCTATTACTATCACGGGCAGAAAACTAATGATTGCTCGCAATTCAAAGTGCTGTTATTATTATTATTATTATTATTATTATTATTATTATTATTATTATTATTATTATTATTATTATTATTATTATTACTTGCTAAGCTACAGCCGTAGTTGGAAAAGTAGGAAACAAGGAAAATAGCCCACTGAGGAAAGGAAATAAGGGAACTACGTGAGAAGTAATTAACAATTAAAATAGAATATTTTAAGAACAGTAAAAAAAATTCAAAAATCTTTCATATGTAAACTATAAAATAAAGAAAAAAAATAAAAACAGAGGAAGAGAAATGAAGCAGACTAGTGTGCCCGAGTGTACCCCCAAGTAAGAAAATCATTTATTTCTTTATCTAACGGATTTTGATTTATGAAATTTAAGCCACATGACGCAACATTGGGACCGGGAAGGTCACGTAGAGCAGAGATTGTGCAGCAAGGTGGAGGGAGAAAGACAGCAGGAACAAATCATTGTTCTTCAGTTTGGGGTAGTGCCGTAGCCTCTGTACCATGGTCTTCCACTGCCTTGGGTTAGAGTTCTCTTGCTTGAGGGTACACTCGGGCAAACTATTCTATCTTCTTCCTCTTCCTCTTATTTTGTTACAGTTTTTTATAGTGCATATAGGAGATATTTAATTTAATTTTACTGTTCTTGAAATATGTTATTTTTTCTTTGTTTCCTTTCCTCACTGGGCTATTTTTCCTGGTGGAGCCCCTGGGCTTATAGCATCCTGCTTTTCCAACTAGGGTTATAGCCTAGCAATTAATAATAATAATAATAATAATAATAATAATAATAATAATAATAATAATAATAATAATAATAATAATAATAATAATAATAATAATAGGTGAAGTAGATTGCTTGAAAATCATAAGATTGGATGCCATCAATGAAGGCACCTGAGGAATTTATCTGGTCACATAGGTTGGAGTGTTTGAGGCATCAGTTGAAACAGGAATTTTCTTTTTTAAAAGAATGGCCAATAAATATATAAACAAGACATATATTGAGCTTAATACCACTTATATCGTTATGAATTTTAATAATTGAAGTGTTGTGGTTATTTGGCAATTGTCAGCTTTCCGTAGATTTGGTTGAAAAGCTGTAAATTATTTGCTATATATCTATTATTTGCTAAAAATTGATAATCAGCGTTTTTTTTTGAAAAGGCAATTAAAGTTTCAAAGCTTTTATATAATATATCAAACAACACCAGGTGTCTCTTTTCATTGACTTGAATTATAATTCCGTTGGTTAGGAACGCGTTTCTTTGTACATTCTCTCTGTGTAAACAAAGGCGCGGCAAAATGACACAAAAGAAAGAAAAAAAGAAAAAAAAAAAAGAAGAATTCGCGTGTGAGGTGCTCCTTAAAAAGGGTTCCATTATCAGCGGACATGATGTTATTAATGGGGAAAATCTCGTAGCTTTTCATGTCTAAAAGGAACGGGGCAGTAAATAGTGTGTACTCTCCACTTGGCAAAAAAGTCGCTATCTAGGCTACATTGCGCTGAGTCATCATTTTGTTGCACTATTCAGTAACACGCACAACACACACGCGCAGATATATATATATATATATATATATATATAATACACTTGTGAAAAGTGACATTTTACTTTTCGGAATCTCATTTTCTTTACCAAAACCTCCATCCTATACTTGTCCTTGTGTATTTTAATTTCGGTCACATAACCTGGGCAAACACTTACTGTCTGTCTTAATTACGTATATTCATCAACAATCTCTAAACTAGAGATTCGTCCATAGCTCTTATTTGTTGCCTCTCTATATTTTCATTGAGTTTTACTCATATTCATTTTCAGTCCTACATTCTGCTTTATCTATTCAAATCTTCTATCATCTTTTGCAATTCATCCTATGATTCACTAAACAAAACTATCTCATCTGTAAATTTTAAGTTGTTAAAGTATTCCCCATTGATATCAATTCCTACATTTTCCCAATCTCAGTTCTTCAAGAACTTTTTTAAGCACATTGTGAATAATTTATGAAAGTCTAACTACTTTCTCAATCGGAATTTGCTCACAATCTTTATTTAGTATTAGGATTGCTGTACTTCCCATATCGATATATTAAAGTGTTCTTAAGAAAGATTTACCTAGTCCTTTTCTTTAAATGGCTTTCATTACTACTGAAGTTTTGACAGGATTAAAAGCTTACTCATATATATATATATATATATATATATATATATATATATATATATATATATATATATATATATTATATATATATATATATAAACATCAGACAAAAATTAATAAAATACTAAAGAAAGGAAGAAGCAATAATAGAAATAATGAAACACCAGAGCCGGTACCAAACGTAACAGTAGGAGAAATAAAGCCAACAGAAAAGGCATAAAAGGATGCAAAGCAACAGGAGAAAATGGCTTAATAATCAATTTGATAATCGATGGAGGAGATTTTATAGTAGTGAAAATAGCGGAACTTTATACGAAATGTCTGCAGAAATGCCCTAAACCTTCGACTTGGAATAATTTTATCATTAAACTAATTCACAAAAAGGGAGACATAAAACACCTGAAAAAATTACCGCCCAATAAGTTTACTTTCAGTGATAGCCTATATAATATATTTACGAAGAAGATAATATTAGGCCGAAGTGAAAGACGGCCGAACTTTAATCAGCCAAAAGACCAAGGAGGCTTTAGAAGCTGGAATTCAAGAACTGACCATATCCATGTAATTACCCAGCGAATGAGAAAATCAACAGCGTATGAATGACCACCATATATGGCATTTATAGGTTAGGAGAAAGCCTTTGATTCTATAAAAAGCTTCAGTAGTAATGAAAGCTCTTCAAACACGAGGAATTTAGGAATCATTTGTTAGAACACTTGAAGATATCTATACAGAAAGTAGAGCAGTCCTGAAACTACTACCGCTAGAGAGTTACTGGGCCCGTTGACTTGCCTGACAGTGCTACATTAGATCCCTCTCTCTGGTTACGGCTCATTTCATTTTTGCCGACACATAGACCAAATAGTCTGGCCTATTCTTTACACATTCTCCTCTTTCCTTATACAATTGACAACACAGAAATGACTAAACTATCCTTCCCTCAAGAGGTTAACTACTGCACTGAGTGAGACAGAATATATCGTGTCAAAGTCTGACAATTTCGGTCATTTTACCTGGAGATTTAGGTCATTTTACCTGAAGATTTCGGTCATTTTACCTGGAGATTTAGGTCATTTTACCTGAAGATTTCGGTCATTTTACCTGGAGATTTGGTTCATTTTACCTAGAGATTTCGATTTAGAGAAGTCCTGAAACAGATGGATTAAGGTCTTAAAGGCGGAGGGGTCCCGTCCGTCATTATCCCGGATATATTCTCATTTTCAGCTCTTTTTATTCAGGTGATCAGTAGAAAACAATTGAGAACCTTGGAAGGATTTTTATCCTAGGTCAACTAGATATACACAGGGAGGGCATTGATAGATTACAAGTCACTCAAAAATACACTTCTCCGTAAAACCCACGTGTCTTATTCATAGGATTGTCCCTCCTTTAATTGTTTGTATATATAGTATATATGATACATACATACACAGTAATATATATATATATATATATATATATATATATATATATATATATATATATATATATATATATATATATATATGTATGTATATATATATATATATATATATATATATTGTATGTATATATATAAATATATATATATATATATATATATATATAATATATATATATATATATATATATATATATGTATATATATATAAACACAATATCTTGCTTAAATAAGAATAAATTTCTATCTCATACTGGAATAGATAGACAACCTAATATTTGATTATTTTATTAATCTATTTATTATCATTTATTACACAATTTATTTTACTCATTCTTTATTGTATCGCTGAATAACCTTTATGGTACCTAACACTTGGACTAAGCCGTAAATCCCAAAATCCGTCCATCTGTATCTTAAGCCATTTAGGAATGAATTTTCATCTTATAAGATTAGGACTCCAATCGTGTCATTAAAAGCCGTGAAAAGAAACTTGTGATAAACTGTGTTATTACCAGGATTGACTAATGCAACTCTATCTACTACAATTTACCAAAAGTCCAACTTAAGAAATTACAAAACATAGTAAACAGAGGAGCGAGACCGATAAAAGGTGTCCCACCTAGAGAAAAGATCACCCCTATACTAATCGATTTACACTGGCTGCCGATTAAAGCGAGAATTGAATTTAGAATATGTACAATAACCCACCAAGTTATCAGAACTGGGCGTCCAAAATACTTAGGAGAATTGCTACATATTGCGCAGCTAACAAATCGTGTCGACACGAGAATAGTTACAGATGGCTTTAAACTGTTGAAACCTAGATTTATGTCCACTTTGGGCTCTAGAGCCTTTGAATATGCGGCCCCGAGACTATATAATAAGTTCCCACGAGTTATTCGAATGATTGAAGGCATTAAGGCTTTCAAGAGGAAACTGAAGACTTCCTTATTCCATGAGTCTTTTGACAGTGACGATTTAACAGTAAATGAACAATAGGCCTATGTGACTTGAAAAGATAAATACTGTGAACGAACAAGGTAAAATGACAGTGGAGGTCCTGTAGAGAGTGGGGTTCCCCTGCCGTATGGGACCGGAAAAGCAGCCATCAAAGTAAGTAAGTAAAGTAAAGTACTTTCAAATAAACCTCGTTCCTAATTGGTAATTCCCGAAAGACGATCGACAATGGTAACTTCTACGAAGCTTTGTCTCCCGTTCAGCCAAGGAAATCGTGGTTGATGTTCTCAGGTCTTTTACTAAATGAAAGACAATTATATCCAAACGTTACATTTACTGTACATACCGAACCCATTTTCATTTTATAATGAATACTTATTTAGCTACCCTTTCTTATCATGTCCAGAAAATATAGAAATGTAAAACATGAAAATCTACAAAGCATTGGAATAATGGCATTACGTTGGGTATTTCTAAATAGGAAGCTTTTACACACACACACACGTATATATATATATATATATATATATATATATATATATATATATATATATATATATATATATATATATATATATATATATTATAGAGAGAGAGAGAGAGAGAGAGAGAGAGGAGAGAGAGAGAGAGAGAGAGAGAGAGAGAGAGAGAGGGAGAGAGAGAGAGAGAGAGAGAGAGAGAGAGAGAGAGAAGAGAGAGAGAGAGAGAGAGAGAGAGAATATGTTGTCATGAACGAGACAAAATGTACATACTACGAATGTAATTACAAATGATGCCAGATAATTGAGAACTTAATTTATAAAAAAAAAAATAGAAATAATCAGGAGGGAAAAGGTTAAAGATTTAAATGTCAAACTACTACGCTTGGACAAAGCGAGTTTCAGTCTGACACGATAAATCAATTAATACGTAAGTTAGATTCGTCGTTCATACCTTTACCGGGTGGTCTTGAAGGTATGGTGTCCGACTTTTTTTTCATGTAGATACGATGCACTGAGAAAAGAGCTTCACTCACCCTCCACTTTGGTTTGACTTATAGACATGCAGTTAATTCTAAGAGTCAGGCCTTCTCCATCATGAGGCTCAATACAACAGTGTTCTAGAAGTGTGGAATGATCATCCTAAGCGGGTAGTAGAATCAGTAGAACTTCAAAAGTTCAAACTCGCAGCAAATGTTTTTATGTTGAACATGCTTACATAAGTCCTTTTATAATTTATATATTAAATATGTTGTAATGTTGTTAATGTTTTTAAAGTATTTTATTCTTTTTCTAATTTTCATTACTTCTTATATCGTTTATTTATTTCCTTATTTCCTTTCCTCACTGGGCTATTTTTCTCTGTTGGAGCCCTTGGGCTTATAGCATCTTGCTTTTCCAACTAGGGTTGTAGCTTAGCTAATAATAATAATAATGATAATAATAATAATAATAATAATAATAAAATAATAATAATAATAATCAAGTTTCATCCAAGATGTGATGAGGAGTAGATGAAGATGGTTTGGGCATGCTCCTCGTACTCCCCAAGAGAGATTAGTTCACCAAACGTTCAACTGGGCCCTGCAAGACACTATAAGAGTTGGAAAACCCCGACTTACATGGCTGAGGACTATGAAGCGCGAAGTAGATGATGATGAATGAAGAAGTATTGAATTAAAAGCTCAGGATAGAAACGACTGGTGAAATCTAACCGAGGCCCTTTGCGTCAATAGGCGTAGGAGGAAATGATGATGGTGATGAATATGGGGTTAACAATAAATTATCAAATTATCAGCACGACAGTGTAGTGTGATACCTGAGACCAGGGTACAAACATCTGCATTGACCGCTTCAATCAATTTTACAAAATATGGTCGCAAATTACTTGAAATGATGTTATAGATGATTAAAATTTCATCAAGAGCGAATGACAAAATATTTTTGTTCCATCATTCTTTTCCACTAGGCATCTTTTTATGTTTTTTTTTTTTTTTCTTTTTTGGCCTTATTTTTCGACTAATCAAGAAAAGGAGATTAATCCCGGCTGGATTAAAAAACGTCATCAAAAGATAATCTTTTCGGCTATAGATTATGAAGTTCCTATAGATTCACTAGATTTTTTTAAGAGAATTTGCACCGGTGTAAGTGGAGATGATGATGTTAAACATTAAATTTACTTTGAATTATTATTCAAAATGGATACAAAAATATTCATCATAATTTGTTAATCTATTTGCTATAAAAAAAGCAGAAAAGGATTTCTATGGTCTTTTATAGAATCAGACTTATTAGAATTTGCACCAAAATGTAATTGGAGTTGATGACGTTAAACATTAAATCTACATTGAATCATTATTCAAAAAAAAAAAGGTTTAAAAGTATTCATCATAATGTGTTAATCCAATTACTTAAAAGAAAAAAGAGAGACTTCTATGGTAGCTGTACCCTCGAAGAAGAAGGATGATATTGGCATCATAAATAAGACGAAATTCTTCGCTATCTTGTGAGATTTTCACCCTTACAGACTCCGACACTTTATATCTCTCGTTTCTTCGCCTCCTTTCCCCATTTGCCTCGCGAATTTTTCACAAAGCAACGAAGCGCAATTCTGCAAGTTGCTAGTTCATATAAAGATTGTGCAGCAATGAAATCCTCCTGTTGAATGAAAAAAAATATTATTTCCATACCAAGAACTATAGTCAATTCTTTTTAGTGAGGCAGATTTGCACCGACTCGCAGGGGGCGGGGGTGGGGGCCCTTTTAGCTTGGAAAAGTTTCCTGTTCGTTGATTGGTTGGACAAGATCATTCCAACCAATCAGATAGCAGGAAACTTTTCTGAGCTAAAAGGGCACCCCTGCGAGTCGGTGCAAATCTGCCTCATTAAAAAAATGATTATAGGACAATGGTTTGACTAATTCCGTGTGGGCGTCATTGACAATCAAAAAATGAACTTCACACCGTTGGTGTTTTTTTGACTCTGGAAAACGCGGGGTTCTCTTACATATTAATATTAAAGACAATTTCCTTTACCCAAATAAGAATGATATTGTTGAAATTCTTCTTATTTTATTGACACGCGTTTGATAATCTTAAATTACCATCCTACTCGTAATACTTCACTTCACTTCACTTCCACTCCCAGGTAGGCTTTCAGCCTGTCAGTGGAATCAGTTGTCTTCTCCACTCAATTCTGTTTTCAAAAATTCCCTCTCTTCTCAGCTGTTAAATTGTTGGCATGTTGTTCTTCGTCAAAATCTCTTCAATTCCATCCCTCCAGCGTTTACGTGGTCTACCTCTTGATCTCCTCCCACCAGGCGTCCAGTCCCATCTCTTCCTTGCAATTCTATTTCCATCCATTCTCATTGAATGTCCAAGCCATCTCAGCTGTCCCTTCTCAATCTTGTTCAAGATAGGAGATACCCCAACCATCCTTCTAAAATCTACATTTCTTATTCTATCTCTTCTTGTTTTGTGCATTATTGTTCTCAGGATTTTCATCTCTGAAGCTTGGACTCTGCTCCTGTCTTTGATGGTCATTGTCCAGCTCTCTGATCCATATATCATGATTGGTGCTAGTAATACTACGCTGTTTAAAAACCATGATTTTAATCTGAAATTCTCCGTAAAAAATATACTGTTCTCAGCTGTATTTCAGTAAAATACAAACGACCGTAATTTTACCATACTTTATCATTATCTTCTACGGGTTGGTGACCATAATATCACTCGTTTGCGTCAATATATCCGTTTTTAAAATGGTAAAGGCCTGGCAACGTTTATATTATTATTATTATTATTATTATTATTATTATTATTATTATTATTATTATTATTATTATTATTATTATTATTATTATTATTATTATTATTCCAAGATTTTTACCGTTTTTTGCGGCAAACTTTTTATCAGTGTAGGTATGCATTTAATTCCAATAGTCTTGTCTTCTCCACCATAAAGCTCAACAAGTTCAAACTTACAGCGAATGTTTATATGTTGAACAGACTGACATCAATCTCTTTATATCCTGTATATGAAAGCTCTGTTTTAATGTTGTTACTGTTATCAAACATTTTATTCTAATTGTTCATTACTTCTCATATAGTATATTTATTTCCTTTTTTCTTTCCTCACTGAGCTATTTTGACCTGTTAGAGCCCTTGGGCTTATAGTATCCTGCTTTTCCATCTAGGATTGTAGTTTAGCTTATGATAATAATAATAATAATAATAATAATAATAATAATAATAATAATAATAATAATAATAATAATAATAATATGGCTAATTACGTGAACTGGACATTTTGCTTGACCGTGACCTTTGACCTTATATATATATATATATATATATATATATATATATATATATATATATATATATATATATATATATATATATATATATATATATATCTGAGTAAGGATAACTTAATGTGGTGAAATGGTTTGCGTTTCGCTATGATCAGCAAAGCTGTACTAGTTAGGGTCACCAATTGCCATAAGATTTGCTGCGAGTGATCTTACGAAAATCTCCCACCATCACTAATCCACACTAGCCACCTTAATGAAGAAAACTGGCCAAACCCCAGAAATGAATAAAAGCATATCTGAGGCCTTTGTCCTGCAGTGGACAATGAGATATATACAGTATATGTATGTATGTATATATATATATATATATATATATATATATATATATATATACATATATATATATATATATATATATATATATATATATATATATATATATGTATATATATATATATATATATATATATATATATATATATATATATATATATATATATATACACACAAGGGAATCAGGGAAAAGAAGAGAAGTTGCTGGTTTGACGAGCTAAGAAAATATGCCGGTATAAACTGGAAAAGAAATACCATATACAGAGAAGAGTGGAAGGACAAATCTGAGGCCTTTGTCCTGCAGTTAACGACTAACAATGGCTGATGATATATATATATATATATATATATATATATATATATATATATATATATATATATATATAAATATATATATATATATATATATATATATATATATATATATATATATATATATATATATATATATATATATATATATATATATATATCGGAAATCCACCGAACTTACAGGAAACGAAGATGACGACGAATTCGCGGAGATACTGACGGGTATCGTCAAGAATCCTAATCTAACTGAATTCCCAAAACCTTGGTTGCTGGGGACTTCAACCGATGGTATATTTACGAATTGTTAAATTTGCAGGAGGTAGAAACAATCAAAAGAGAAATGGAAAATACGCTAAATCTCGTGACAGAAGAAGCGAAAATTCTTAAGCACGGAAAAGAGGAGATGGAAATTAAGATAGATCGGCTGGAAATATTGGCAATGGAAATTGATAATATAGTGAAACGTCAAAAGAGAGAATTTCTAAGGAGAGCGGAAGAGAGCAAAAGGCTTGATAAAGAGCTAATAGAGGAAAGAAGAATAAGAAAAGAGACAGAAAGTGAAGTGCATAGTCTGAAGAAGGAAATAGAAAGTCTAAAGCAGAGACTTTTGGCAAAGACTGGACAGATTGGTGCTACTCATAAGGTAGTTATGGAATTGGCGGATTTGATGAATCGGTTGGAAGAAAATATAAAAAAAAAAAAAAAATTTTTAAATCCAAAAGAAATATAGAAACTAAAAAAAATCCCCCGAAATTATAAAAACAAAAAACATAGAAAAAATTAAAAATTCCAAGAGAAGAATGTCACAGTGGATTTTTCTTTTCCTCCTGACATAAATTTTCGTTATTCATCAAAAGTGAACTTGACATTCGACGTGTAAGAGAGAGAGACGTGATCCTTATCTAGTTTTATTCAGTTCAAAATGTTGTACACTGTTCCATAATTTGATCTTCCAGACTGAGTCCAAGATCACAGATCTCCCAGACTGATTCATGATCAAAGGTCTCCCAGACTGGTTCCCTGTAATTATTACAGTTATTTAATTTTTTTATTCTTCAAATAATAATGCCTACCTCTAAAAGCTTTGTAATAACAAAGAAAAAAAAATATAATTACTATGCTTCAGTTTCAAAACAAAATTACAGGATACTTCTATTTAATAATTTTACAATAATATGAAACAATAGTTTTCAATTTCCCTAAAGAACATATAATATATGTGAACACAGAGGAGGTTACCTTCAAGGTTTAAGAGGCAAAGGAAATCTTACAAGGTTAAGCGAGGTAAATTAGGCTAATATGCCCTTTAACGCAATATAGCATAGGCTAGGCCTCCTCAAACCTCTTTAAAAAATACCCTACTCAAGGTTTATAGGCAATTCTAGGCTAGGCTATAGGAGGTTTCTGTGGCCACTGTGTCTAGGTTAGGGAGGGTATAGGAGGACATAGGTTAACTCATATACCTAACGACATTGAATAATGTTTATAGCCTAAACTATTTTCCAAAGGAAATATAACTATTCAATTGATAAGAAAAATATATGCTGGGCTTTCAGAAACAATTGCATAGCCCAATCTAAGATCGTAAACAATAGAATTTTCCATGGGAGAGAGGGAAAGGGGGAGTCCCGAGGTGTCCTACAGGTCGGCTACTTCATGACGCCCTCTTGGCATTGAAAATAAATTTACATATGAGGAACCATTACTTTTCGTACAGTTAATATGGTTTTCAGGAAAACGAGGAGGTCTTAATGTTACTAACATGTTCACATCCCCCCCCCATTTTTTTTTTTTTAAAGGAAAGAATGTATCATACACAAGTGAATAAATAGGTTGTCTTGTAAAATGATTCAACACGACCACGAGGGTGTATGCAAACTTTACCGGGCATTGGCAAGCCACTGCATCTATTCTGATCGCTTTTCCTCTCTATCTATAACATAGTATTCCCTATCTTTATAATAATCTTCTAGATTATAACGAAGTCTTACCTTTGAAAAGGGATACGTCAATGTCTTCTCTAATGACCCAAAACAAATATCTTTAATGGACGGGGAAGCATGCGCATTCGGGTTCTCCTACGTGTTTCTCTCATGCCAGTATGGCCAAAACGAAAAAAAAAAAAAAAAAAGAAGGACTCAAGACCACGTATAGATAGAGAGAGAAAAACATAAGAAGGGAATGGCAATAATGTTACATGCATTCGTTGATGAAATAAATTTTCTTTAAATGATTTTTATAATCAATATTACTAACAGAGATAATTTTAAAGATATTAGAGTCGGATGATGAATCAATTTCACAGAAAAAAAATCAAAATACCAAAAGGATAACATTCTCCCATTGCAAGAAGAAGAAGAAAAAGAAGAAGGAGAAGAAGATGGCAGCAGGGAAAAAACAAGATGGCGTTTGTTCCCAATCTATTCTAGATACCTAAAGGATATTCTACAAGATGGACTCAGCAGATGGTAAAAGTCTGACTTGTTCTAGTATGCTTTGTTCCTTGATAAAAAGATTCACTTGTACTGTTTCTTTGTCAGGTGAACAAATGCAGAACAAACAAGTCTGACTTCTTCTATTATGCTGTGCTCTATGAACAAGATTCCATGAAGTTACATAGAAATAGAAAATATATATAAAAACATATATATAGAAACTAAAAAATCCCCCCGAAAAGAATATGGCACCAGAAAAAACAAAATGGCGTCTGTTCCCAGTCTATTCTAGATACCCAAGGGGTATTCTACAAGATGGACTCAGCAGATGCAAGAAGTCTGACTTGTTCTAGTATGCTTTGTTCCTTGATAAAGATTCACTTGTACTGTTTCTTTGTCAGGTGAACAAATGTAGAACAAACAAGGCTGACTTCTTTTATTATGAAATGCTACCTGAACAATATTCCATGAAGGTAAATATAAATTAGAAAAAATGGATAGAAAAAAAAATGGAAATGGAGGTAGAGGGAAGGAGAAGGAGAAGGAGACCAAAGCGAAGGTGGATGGACTGTATCAAGGATGACGTTCGAACAAAGGGATTAACCGGTGATGAAGTGTGGGACAGAGGCAGATGGAGAAAGCTGACGAGAAACATCGACCCCACATAAAATTGGGAAAAGATGCAGGCAAAGCAGAAGAAAAAGAAAAAAAAATATAAAAACTAAAAAATCCTCCCCCCCCCAAAAAAAAGAATATGGCAGTAGAAAAAACAAGATGGCGGCTGTTCCCAATCTATAGAAACTAAA